>NC_137128.1:20764436-21364436 GCF_949319135.1 Squalius cephalus
TGCTTTATTCCTCTTTAACACTCTAATTACACTGTTGTCCACCAGTGTTCATTCATACACCGCAAGAAGCAGTTGGGTGGATCTCAAAACTGTCAAGAGCAAGTCCAGGTCATGTTTCACCCCCAAATCAAAAGAAAAAAATTGTCAAATGTTTGGGGTCAGTGCAATTTTTTTTTTTTTTTTAAGAAATTAATATATTTATTCAGCAAGGATGCATTAAATTAAATAAAAAATACTGAAAAAATACACACACACATATATATGTATGTACAGGGCCTAAAATTAACTCTCGGCAAGCACCAAATGAGAGTAAAAATCTGCGTTGGAGATTATACGAAATGGTGTCAATCGTCAGTTGGCCTGAAAACATTTTTATGGATTCTAACAATGCAATGTTGTGCGAACATGAACGTGAACAAACGTGAATGACTCTATATTCAAGCGCAAGAAGATGCGAAAGGGGAACTCAATTAGATACTTGCGCACTGTATGGGAAATTGAAACATTCAGAAATCCACGTCTCAGACAGTGCGCGAATACTAAATTGAGCTCTCTTTCACGTCATCTTGCACTTGAATGGACAAACTCACACCAAATGATGTCAAAAATGCCTGTCTCCTTAAGTATCCTAGTAAACATAGTCGGTTATGGCATAAGTGAACTTAAACCGTTGAGAAATAAAACGCATGTGTAACAGTATATTGGATTCGTGCATTCGGTCTTAAAGTGACAGCAGCCTAATATTCCTGCTGCTGCCTGTGTTTTTTATGTTCATCCAACAACAAAGGACTAGAGTAAAAGTAGAAAAGTCACTCACTGCTCTTGACTGAATAACTTTTGTAACTTTAATAAGGATTAGGTTTAATTTATGAAGACAGTAAAGATACAGTGAAGACTATGCAGACTATATTTACATTCATAGCCTATTAGTTAGGCTAGTAGTTTTAGCTGTGGTATCAAAATTGGAAAAGATAATTGTGAGTTTTTACTAGCATCTAAAATTTGGTGTCATTACTGTTTCTTGACCAGTAAAAAATATTTATGGTCGGTAAATTTTATTAAGTCACAGGCCATTGCAGGTGTGTCAAAAAGTTAGTTTTAGGCCCTGTATATTGAACTATATACCAATATATATATAGTTCATAATTTGTTATATTGCACACAAACATGAATTATTTGGGGTGATATGTGACTGGGACATGTTTTCATGAAATTCTCCCAGTGGTCCAGACTTTTCATCACTATTATTATTATTTCATTTCATAAGCATCAACTCCAGGGATCAGTTGGGTCCAGTATAAACAAATGGAAATCTGCAGTGGAAATCCATCCTTTGTTCCTTGGATTTGGTGTTTACAGTTATATGTGCAATCATCCTGATGTCTGTTCCCAAAAACAGCATGCTTAAACACAATCCTGCTGCATGTTTAAAGGATTGCCATGCAGGAAATGAAAAGTTGAAGTGCTAAAAACTGTGGACAAGAGCAACTGTATACAGTGTGTGCAATGGAGCCAGCTTTGGTGCTTTTGCATCGGTCGCCTTTGGGTTCACCTGGAACCAAAATGAAACTTTGGAACAACAAAGGGACAAACGTACCAAGAAGGCGACGGATATTCAATGTTTGCTTGCATTGATGTAGTATCGGAGGTCATGTGCTGCATCATTAACTATGATCTCCTCTACAGACAGTGGCACTGTATGGGGTGCTAATGTACTTTTGAGAAATGGGTGCCCTCTCCAGTAGATCTTACATCCTGAACCAGTCAATGTTACTTGTTATCTGCCTTTATGGATGTATGTTCATTTTACAATGTGATACTGTCTAAAATATACAGTATTTAATAGGGGGTTTATAGATGAATTTGGAAATCAACCATGTCCAGCAAAAGCAGATGAACTGGCTACGTGTGTAAGAGGAACTTCTACTGACATGTCTAATGTAGTAGCATGGTCAACAACAACAAAACCTGTCTGAAAGGATCGAAGCTTTATATGTAAAACAAGTTAGCTTTCAAAAGAAACCGTTTATCTCAGTGTCATAAATAGATGCTGTTTGTCTCTAGTTTACAGTTGCGATTTTCTCTGACACTAACATTTGTTCAAATGTTTCTAACAGATAGATTTCGTACTTATTTCACCTTTATTTATTTTTAGGTACCTTAAAACAATCGTCCAACTGTAACTTCAAAAGATCATGTAGAGTTTATTTCATTTTTAGGTTTAGATTTTCGGAGAGATTTGGAGCATAAGTTTGATCCTAATTTGCTGAATCAATGCTGCTTAATGTAAAGATGATAAATTCTATAAATTATAATGTAATTTCCTGTTCTGTGTGGCGAATCGCAATGTCATGAATATTAATACTTAATTTCATGTAGTCACTGTTTCTGTAGCGGTATGGAAACCCATATTGAAGCTTTATTTTCCCTCTTACATCCTACCTGGAGAGGCCATTAAAATGTAATCTGCTATTGTATTATTATTATTATTGAGAAGTCAATTTTAACATGTCAACATAACATCTTTGGAGAAAATGCATGAAACTTGGGTTGGAAATGTTACTAGAAAAGCAAATGTAAGATATTAAGATGATAAACATTTAACAATATATTAAGGGTTGTCCAATACAAGAAACAATTATTTGCTTAACCGTATTCAATATATAGTCTCTAAAAACAAGTCTTAAGATCTTACACAGTTTTTCCTCTCAAGTAAATATTTATTTGGTATTTGGTATTATTTTACTGGGAAACGCAACAACATAATGATTAATAAAATGATTTTTCCATCGTTTAACCAAAATCTTCAGTATGCAAAGAGGTTTCAAATGTCTAATTTCAGATCATGGTTAAATTTTGTTCATTAATTAAATCTGTTTATGCCTCATAAAGTAAATTCAGCTTTGTTTATCTTCACTAAAGATGATTTTAATAAAAACGTCATGTTAAAATTGAGCTTTTGCTTGAGAAAATACTACATGTCTTTGGAACATGCCTTTTAGTTTGATGTTTGGAAAGCTATGTAATTTATATAAATCTAAATATATATAATATGTATAGTATAAACGGACTTTTCTTTGCACTATTATATTTGAGTGCGCTGAAGAAATGTATATTAGTCTATTAACGAATGCATCATTCACTCGACCAAGGGTTCTCAACTCGAGGTCCACTTTCCTGCAGAGTTTTGCTCCAAACCTAATCAAACACACATGAAGAAGCTAATCAATGTCTTCAGGATTACTAGACAGTTACAGGTGAATTTGATCCAGGGTGGAGATCAAATCTGCAGGAAAGTGGACCTGGAGGTTCAGACTTGAGAACCCCTGCACTAGACTGTACTGAACGTTAGGTGACATCTTTCATGAGCTCTCTCTGAGCAACACATACTTAATCAAAAATAAAGGTGAAAAAGGTCACAATGTACAGTATACACAATCTATATGTCTGTTTCCGAATGATCCTGTGTTGTGTTGTTGTTAACTTACACCTGGAGCAATTTCACTTTGAAGAAAAGCTGCTATACTTTATGTGATAGCGATGCACAGGACACACAAAGTCACCGTGCTGTTGTGTATGATCATGTGTCACTGCTTGAATAAGCTACTAGTCTAGAGTCCTTCTGTTCCTGCCAAACAAATTAAGATTCAATAAAACAAATTTAAGACGCCATTGCCTCCGTGAAATGACTGATTTATGGTGATATTTCTGTGAGGTGATTCAAACAAACATCAGAAGGCAGTGTGTTGCAGTCGGTTATTTACACGCAGAGACACTACAGTAGGTATGATGGCCACGAGCACTGGGGGTGTTATTTGTTCACCGTGTCCCCTAAACTTCAAAGACAGATCTCCAATCCATCATCCCGCTAAATGCCATGCGTGTAAAAATGACTCCCGCAGGCCAGTTTTCACTTCACTCTCAGTCTCTTTCTCACCACTGAATCTGTGAAAAACATGAACGAATGGTGACTGAGAGCGCGACAGAGAGAGCGAGAGAGAGAGTTCCCTGAGGAGTGAGTGAGTTCATCCCGCTTGAACCGCCCTCTGTCCCCAGAGCGCTTTCTCTGTCTTCATGCATATGGAATACAGGACATGCTTTGATTGGAAAAAGAATTGAAAATCAACGGCAGATGAGGGTGTGAGCGACATGCTAATAGTTGTGAGCTAGTTTTTGGACTAGACTGTTCTGAAAAAATGTCAGACAGGGAATATCAATGCTAAATGTAAAGAACAGAGTACGAATGCTGACTGTGCGGTATTACGTTTATAGATAAAACATTATCTTATATTAATGAATTAATATGAATTATTATTGAATGTTAATATACAAATACCTCCGCCTGTTTTTCCCCCGTTCAATCAAAGTGTTGTTTTGGACCCCATTGACTTTCATTGTATGGGCAGTGAAGACACAATTTTTTTTATTAAAATGCTACTTTGATATGCAAATTCAACGTGTTATTCTTCCACTAGAAGATATAGTGACTGCCTGACTTGGTGATATGGTGAACAGGTCATAACTGTATAGTTGGACCCCATTGTTCCTTCAGCTCAAACAGTAGGCGATAGGTCAAGGTCATGGGTTTGATTCCCAGGGAGTGCATGAAAAAACAAACACATAAATATCAATCTCTTGACCAATTAACATCCAGGACTGGAATTAAAAAAATTCGACAGCCTCGTGGGCAGTGCTCCGACGTAGCGCAATTGCGCTTTGGGCGACCCAAGTTTGAATACCGGCACGTGGTCTTCCTGATTCCTCAAACTGCTTGCAATCACATCATTCTCTATAGGGCACAGCTGATTGGTTCCTGTTGTATCAGTAGCCAATGAGCTCGCTGCTCAACGTTCAAATACTTGGCCAGCGTTTGCTGTAGCAGTTGCAGTGCGCTTTTAGAAACCCTCCACCTTCCCCAGCTCCACCTGTATAGATCTGCAATGGTGTAATTCATGTACGCTATATTGTACAGCAGCAGCATGTCTTACTTGCTCACAGCAATGTATCGTGTATGTATTGGGATGAGCAAGTCCCATACTTGTTCTACAGCAGCAGCATAGCAGATCTTTTCCACCAAGATCAAACATATAACATATAACATATCCCTTACCATGCCAAACACTCATGACAGAAATATACACTCACCTAAAGGATTATTAGGAACACCATACTAATACTGTGTTTGACCCCCTTTCGCCTTCAGAACTGCCTTAATTCTACGTGGCATTGATTCAACAAGGTGCTGAAAGCATTCTTTAGAAATGTTGACCCATATTGATAGGATAGCATCTTGCAGTTGATGGAGATTTGTGGGATGCACATCCAGGGCACGAAGCTCCCGTTCCACCACATCCCAAAGATGCTCTATTGGGTTGAGATCTGGTGACTGTGGGGGCCATTTTAGTACAGTGAACTCATTGCCATGTTCAAGAAACCAATTTGAAATAATTCGAGCTTTGTGACATGGTGCATTATCCTGCTGGAAGTAGCCATCAGAGGATGGGTACATGGTGGTCATAAAGGGATGGACATGGTCAGAAACAATGCTCAGGTAGGCTGTGGCATTTAAACAATGCCCAATTGGCACTAAGGGGCCTAAAGTGTGCCAAGAAAACATCCCCCACACCATTACACCACCACCACCACCCTGCACAGTGGTAACAAGGCATGATGGATCCATGTTCTCATTCTGTTTACGCCAAATTCTGACTCTACCATCTGAATGTCTCAACAGAAATCGAGACTCATCAGACCAGGCAACATTTTTCCAGTCTTCAACTGTCCAATTTTGGTGAGCTCGTGCAAATTGTAGCCTCTTTTTCCTATTTGTAGTGGAGATGAGTGGTACCCGGTAGGGTCTTCTGCTGTTGTAGCCCATCCGCCTCAAGGTTGTGCGTGTTGTGGCTTCACAAATGCTTTGCTGTATACCTCGGTTGTAACGAGTGGTTATTTCAGTCAAAGTTGCTCTTCTATCAGCTTGAATCAGTCGGCCCATTCTCCTCTGACCTCTAGCATCAACAAGGCATTTTCGCCCACAGGACTGCCGCATACTGGATGTTTTTCCCTTTTCACACCATTCTTTGTAAACCCTAGAAATGGTTGTGCGTGAAAATCCCAGTAACTGAGCAGATTGTGAAATACTCAGACCGGCCCGTCTGGCACCAACAACCATGCAACGCTCCAAATTGCTTAAATCACCTTTCTATCCCATTCTGACATTCAGTTTGGAGTTCAGGAGATTGTCTTGACCAGGACCACACCCCTAAATGCATTGAAGCAACTGCCATGTGATTGGTTGATTAGATAATTGCATTAATGAGAAATTGAACAGGTGTTCCTAATAATCCTTTAGGTGAGTGTAGTTTGTTGTTGTTGCGTGATATGAAACAATGAAAACCTAGACAATTTAAGGTAAAAATAAAAATACAACCCAGACACATACAGGTTGACTTGCAGCAGGGATAAACATGGTTTGTGCTGAATGTACTGTGTTTTGCAAAATCAAAATGAATTACAGGCTGCTAAAAGCATAGAACCATTGAAATTCAAGAAACACTGACATCCATATTAATAATCCTGCATATTGATGGGCATGTGCAATTTGCGGTCATATAGTCAACATTGAAATGTATTAATATGGACATTTTGCTTATTTTTGTGCATTTTTTGGTACTGTGTTTGATAGGTCACTCACTATTTAATGTGCAAAGCACAGCTGAGAAGAAACAGTCGAGAACTGCAAAAAAACCCTTGAAACCTGAAAGTGCTAAAATATTAAAATTATATGTAAATCTAAAGAAAGAAATTATATATTTATAATTCTCTAAGAAGTACTTTACATAGTGAGGCACTGCACCATGAGCATGTCAAACAGCAGAGGACAGCGTCCCCTAGTGGGCATCCCAAATAAAACCCATACATGGCCATTTCAAAAGAACAATGGTTAAAAAAACTTTTTCTGCCGGGCCTCCCTTTTGCAGAGAAAAATATTTTCGTTGCCCTTTTAGAGGTATAAAAATAGACTGTGGTCTATAGTTTCTATGGCAGAAGGTAGGGCCAGTGTCAGGCAGTAGTTTTTCCACCTGGGGCTTCGGGTCCCCTCCAAAGCTACGGGCCCTCCAACTTAAAAAAACAAAACATATAAATACAGTGGTGGGCAAAATTATTACGACGGTAAATTTTTGTAATGTTTTAAAATAAGTCTCTTCTGCTCACCAAGGCTTCATTTATTTTATCCAAAATACAGCAAAAACAGTAATATTGTGAAATATTTATTACAATTTAAAATCTATTTGAACATATTTTAAAATGTAATTTATTCCTGTGATCAAAGCTGAATTTTCAACATCATTACTCCAGACGCTTCAGAAATCATTCTAATATGATAATTTGATGATCAAGAAACAGTTATCAATGTTGAAAGCATTTGTGTTCAATTTCTTTTCAGGATTCTCTGATGAATAGAAATTCCAAAAGAACAGCGTTTATCTGAAATAGAAAGCGTTTGCAACATAATAAATGTCTATACTGTCACTTTTGATCAATTTAATGCATTTTCTTGCTGAATAAAATTATACATTTCTTTCTTTCCAAAAAAAAAAAAAAAAAGGTAGTGATAATGTTACAAAAGCTTTCTATTTCAGCTTTACCATCACATGAATAAATTGCATTTTAAAATATATTCACATGGAAAACAGTTATTTTAAATTGTAAAAAATATTTCACAATATTACTGTTTTTGGATCAAATGAATGAAGCCTTGGTGAGCAGAAGAGATTTTTAAAACATTAAAATATCTTACCGTTCTAATAATTTTGCCCACCACTGAAACTGTATCAGTTTCTGCAGGTCTATTCTACATATATTTGTGTGTGTATATATATATATATATATATATATATATATACTGTATTTGTGTGTGTGTGTGTGTGTGTGTGTGTGTGTGTTTTGTATCATACTCGCCCCGCGATATCGGAGTCTTCAACCCAGGTCTCCAGCCTAAACACCACAGTCTCTAAATGGCCCCCAAATGAATAAATAATGATTTTTACAACGGAAATAAATCAACATTCAACTTACTTAAACTGGACAATGACTTTCCTCTTCTTTCTTCATTAATTTACTTTTATCACGGTAAAGCTGCTTTGAAACAATCTGCATTGTAAAAGCGCTAAATAAATGAAGGTGACTTGACCTGCAGAAACTGATGTGGGCTGATTTTCCCAAAAGCATTGTAAGCATAAGTACAGCTATTGGCACCAATGGCCTCTACACTTAGCTCTTGAGAAACGCAGCCGTGACCAGTCACTGAAAAATACTACTCATGCACAGACAGACTCCCTGTAACGCGAAAAACAAAAGCATTACACAAAATATAATAAAAAAAAAAAATATGTATATAAAAAGTGCTTCAGTTATTTCCCAAGTACCCTAATGGAAAGTGAGTATTCTGTCAGAACACAGAAGAATACTCAGTGACAAGAAAAAACAAGCCACAAAATGTATCTATATGGTGGCATCAAACATTAGTGACATGACATAAATAAATAAATCTCAGACAAATATTAATGCATTATCAATATATTTTAGCCCAACCACATAAAAAAATAGTGTCATTTCAATGTGTACAAAAATGTACATTTCTTTCTTTCTGGACAGAACAGTCTTAAATTTTGACAGCAGTTATAATAATGAAAAAATGCAATCAAATAATACATGATTTATCAGTTTTGAACCCATTACATGGCATGTTGTATTTACAGTAGCTCAGCATATCACTGGGGTGCAAAGGCTTTGACATTCATGCTCTTTTAGTGCATAAGACAGGTAGTGCACGTGTTTCCACACCAACCAAACATATATGTAAATATAGATATATTTCACCCCAAAATTTAAAGAAACAAAAAGGACTATTTTTTTAGGACCAAAGTTTAGTTGTTACAAAATTCTCATGACAATTAAGTGCATTTTCCTGCTATTTTATTTCTTAACTTACTCTCATTACTGTACACTTTAAATTGTATATTGTTTAAATAAACATGTATGTAGTATTTGTTCTATTGCCTGTTATTTATGCAGAATTTAAAAAGACAAGAACTTACTGCTTACTGTTTTTTTGACTAATGAGAATTCTGAAAATCATTACTGAATTAATGAGGTAATATTACATAATTGTTATGAAAATAATTATTTCATATCTCTCTCACACACACGCACACACGCACACACGCACACACGCACGCACGCACGCACGCACGCACGCACGCACGCACGCACACACGCACACACGCACACACGCACACACGCACACGCACACACGCACACACGCACACACGCACACACGCACACACGCACACACACACACACACACACACACTTTGAGGTGAAATATAATGGCCACATGTTTAATCAGTCTACATTTGCACCATTTACTAGCAGATTCTGAACCAACAGTGATTTTTTGCCTATTGCTCAAGAATCTTGAACCTGCTTTTACACTACATGCTCATCTATGGGTCTCTGCTAACCTTTACAATCAACTCTCACGGAGGTCTTCATTTAAGGCAAATCTCCACGTCAAACACTCAGCCAGGAGTGGATTTCAGTGCCTGAAGATATAACGCAGAGACAGCTAGAACACAATGCCTGATATAGCACTGTCAGTGAAGGCCTCTAAAACCAGCATTTAAAGCAGTGTACAGTACAGCGGCACATTCTCACGACTGGCTCGCCATAAACATGTCCAGTAATGTGTGCATTATGAATACATGTCCATTCCTTCAGCTCCAGATTCAAACGCTTTCATTCAGCCCGGCACAATTCCCAGCCCTTCAATGAGGAAGTAAAATGCTTTCAGCTGTCCTCTTCTCTGTATCCAAGAACGCAGGCTGGAACTTTTTTGGTTCTCTGAATTTCTTGAATTTCTCTTGCACCTCCAAAATGTCTTGTCATTTAGTCACACTGTCCATTCTGCATCTACCTGTGGGGCAAATAATATGAAATTCAGTTAATGAAACTTTCGATCAGTGGTCTTTTAATAACACACACTCGTCGGAAACTCAGGTTTTTAAAGAAAGATGAGCATATTTTGAAGCCTCTCAGCAACAAATCTGGAAGTACAAACTAAGCAGAACGCAAACAAACTCAAAACTATCAATAAACTTATAACGCTTTCTGCACAAATCATTTAGGTGACAGGTCCAATAACCAATGACATTTACAGATTTAATAATTATTATTATTTTTTTTTATATATATATAATTTTAGTGAATTACTGAATTTTAATTCTAGCCAATTAAATATTTTATAAGAAAAATGTAAATTCAATAAATACATTTCCATGACTGACCTTTGACTCAAGATTTCAGTGAATTATGATTCAAAAAATCAGAACTTTCCTACAACTTTAAGATTTTATTAATGACCTTTACTTACCTTACTTTTAACAATTTTTTTTATTTCCATACATTTTCTGTGGGATTTTATGTTAGTACTGTTTACCACAACCTTCTCTTTTGTTTTATTTTTTTTAAATTGTAATAATTTCCTTCAATTGTCTGTGACTTTTTATGATAGTATTAATTTCCAAGACTTTTCAGTAACTTTTTACAACTTTATAAATTCCCATTCATTTTCATAATTTCCATGACTTTTCTGTAACCGTTTATGTTAGTATCATGACTTTTCCATGACCTTTTACAATTGTATTTGACTTTTTATGACTTAACTGTGACTTTAAGGTTTTTAACTTCTACGATTTTCTATGGCTTTAAAAGTTTTTATTAGGATTAGTAATGCCATGGCTTATGATTTCCATAACTTTTCCTGGCCTGGAAACGCTCTCGGTTACTAACGTAACCTTGGTTCTCTCTAGATGAGGGAACGAGTGTTGCGTAAGCTAGCTTACGCTACGGGAAAATCCCTTTTCTCGAGAATACTGAAGCCAAAAAATTATCCTTAATTTTTGCACTAATTTAAAATGCATTGCTGCACAAGCAGACCTAGGCGAGGCAGCTCGCACGCCTATTGGTTGCTCTGCAGCAACTGCTGCAACCTATCGAGGGACCGCTCGTGACGTAAGCACCAATGAGGGCGCGGGCGCCCATGCACGTCACATCCCACCAGAATGGGCGTGGCTACGACTATATAAACTGAGTCCAGATAGGTTGTTCTTTGGTTTTTCATACTGAAGCGAAACCAGAACGTAGCACAAGCACGGCAGGGTTACGCAACACTCGTTCCCTCATCTAGAGAGAACCGAGGTTACGTTAGTAACCGAGAGCGTTCTCTTACGAGAGTACTCTCGTGTTGCGTAAGCTAGCTTACGCTACGGGAACCCAATGTAAAACGCCGTGCGTGCTAGTGTCGTCCACACATATATTCCCAAGGGCATGTGCCCAGGGTACACATAATAGTGGGTAACATCTAGGCCAACGGAACATGGGCCTAAGAATATAACCATCCTTGAGATAATGGAATGGGTGCTTAGCACAGTATAACAGTCAGGATCGACATCAGTCAGCCTGAACTGCATGATGGAATGATTTAATAAATTTTTGTCAGACAAGTGGGACATCTGAGCCGACGGGACAGATGTAAGTATAGAATTACAGTCAGGAAGGACCTAAGTCAGCCTGATCTGTCGATTTTAGTCCCGTGCTGGCAGCACGCTTATAATATACAGTTTGCGCGGCGCTGAATTGAGCAGAGCAGTGGATATTACATTTAGACTGACAACAGCTTAGCCTGTAAGGCAGGAACTTCCAGGTTGTAAAACCTCATAAATGTAAATTGAGAGGCCCAGCCTGCCACCATACAAATATCCTGGAGTGAAACTCTACTGGACCAGGCCCATGAAGAGGCCATGCCTCTGGTGGAATGGGCTCTGATGCCCAGAGGACAGCGAAGGCCCTTAGACTTATAAGCCAGAGCGATAGCGTCAACTATCCACCTGGAGAGGCTCTGTTTCGACGTGGCTAGCCCTTTAGTGCGGCCACCAAAAGAAACAAAGAGCTGTTCCGACTGCCTGAAGGCAGCAGAGCGCTCAACATATATTCTTAGCGCCCTGACCGGACAGAGAAGGTTCACATCATCCTCACTATCAGATCCTGGAAGAGCTGACAGTGAAATGACTTGTGCTCTGAACGGAGTGGAAAGCACTTTGGGGACATAACCGTGTCTTGGTTTGAGAATGACTCTAGAGTCATTAGGCCCAAACTCAATGCACGTAGCGCTCACAGAGAGCGCGTGCAGGTCACCCACTCGCTTGACTGAGGCGAGAGCCACGAGGAAAGCGGTCTTAAATGAGAGATATCGCAGATCCACGGACTGTAGAGGTTCGAAGGGGTCACCCTTCATGGCGTCTAGGACCGTGGAGAGATCCCAGACCGGAACCAGAGGGGGCCGGGGAGGGTTTAATCTCCTAGCTCCTCTCAGGAAGCGGATGATGAGATCGTTCCTTTTCAGTGACTGGCCATGCATAGGTTTTGTAAACGCTGCTATGGCTGCCACATACACTTTGAGCGTGGAGGGGGACCTGCCCTCATCCAAAACCTCCTGTAGGAAGGAGAGAATCTCCGTAACGCTACAGTGTTGTGGATCTATGTTTTGAACCGAGCACCAGCCGGAAAACACTGACCACTTGGAAGCGTAGAGCCGTCTAGTAGAGGGCGCTCTAGCCTGTGTAATTGTGTTTAGCACTCCTGCTGGGAGATCAGCAGGTACCCGTTGATGGCCCATACGTGCAGGGCCCATAAGTCTCGCATTCCGGGCAGCCGCCCTTGGAAAGTGCGTGGTCCGCATGGTTCCGTCCCAGGCAGGAAACGCACAGGATGTGGCGGTCCCCTTCGCTGAGGGGGGCTCAGCAAGAGCCGCACTTGGAGAAACGAGGCATTTGCATCAACGCCTCAGCTCTTTTAGGAAGACGTGTGTCGCAGTGCGAACACACTCAATGCAATAGAGAGAAAGGATATAGGCACCGGATAGCGCAGCAGGAACGGCGGCTGAAGCGGCGAAGATGGCCGGCTTCTGGTCTGCGAAGCAGATGACTCGTCCCGCTGAAAGGCTCGTCGACGGCGCAGGCTTCTTCCAGAGAGCAGCGATGTGATGTGTACACTTCGCTGAAGAGTTGAAAAATCAAAGAACTACCTATCTGGACTCAGTGTATATAGTCATAGCCACGCCCATTCTTGCGGGACGTGACATGCACGGGCGCCCGCGCCCTCATAGGTGCTCACGCCACGAGCGGTCCCTCGATAGGTTGCTGCAGAGCAACCAATAGGCGTGTGAGCTGCCTCGCCTAGGTCTGCTTGTGCAGCAATGCGTTTTAAATTAATGCAAAAATTAAGGATAATTTTTTGGCTTCAGTATTCTCGAGAAAAGGGATTTTCCCGTAGCGTAAGCTAGCTTACGCAACACGAGAGTACTCTCGTAAGAGAATCAGAATTTTTACATTTGCTCCCACATTTCTTATTTCTTTGCTTTCAAAAGAGTGTTGCTTCCAGCAGCTCAAGACATTAAAGAGATCATGCTGAGAAGCATGTGAGTGTTTCATGCAGCAGTTTTCCCAGCAGGCTTCACATGGGGCGCTGAGGGTGCTGTTCCACATGCTCTGTTCCAATCACTATTGAACCAGACAGCTATTTCTGTCTCATATTGATTTGTTTGCCATTGACAGAGTCTGTCAGGTCAACTTGCAGTCATATACAAGCGGACTGCATTATAAAAAAATCAGTACCAGAAAAATGCTCGTAACGATGCCATCACGATGTGTATTATATTAAAAAATACACACCTACATCCAGCACAATCAAACAAGCCAATCAGAACCCAGCCTGTGTGACTGTACCTGTGGTCAGGGGGTCAGAGAGGGACACTCGAGTGGTAGATGTCCGAGGAGAGGAGATTGTGTCCGGGGAAGAGTTGAGAGGAGAGAAGGAAAGTGAAATGGAGGGTTGGATTAGGAATTCTGTGCGTCTATACCTGCGGGGGTGAGTACCAGCGCCTGCAGAATGTCAGACAGAGAGATGATGCCCTCAATGCTGGAGTTCTCATCCACCACAACC
Organism: Squalius cephalus; assembly: GCF_949319135.1. Classification (NCBI taxonomy): domain Eukaryota; kingdom Metazoa; phylum Chordata; class Actinopteri; order Cypriniformes; family Leuciscidae; genus Squalius; species Squalius cephalus. The sequence continues at coordinate 20,778,501 of NC_137128.1, forward strand.
AGCCTGTGCACCTGCAGATTACAAACATAATCAGGAGCCGTTCAACTTGAGCAACGCTGTCATGTGCGACAGTAACACTCAAAGATGTTCGCAGAAAAACAACGGATTGTAAAAATGTGTTCTTTGTGAACAAAGTAGTCAAAATAACTCAGCTGAAATATCAAAATGAAATGGTTTTGAGCTTGGCATTTCAAGTGGAAGTTGCAATAGTGTTTTCTGCCTTATTGTGACGTATATCTGATTGAAACGGCTTCTCGGACTAGAAAAAAAATATAGGGCGGGACTTGATTTTGATCATGGGGAATTGATTGGATGGTTGTGGTTTGCGATTGCTGTGATGTCATGTGAGTGACAGGTTGTCCCGCCCTCACGCCAGTAAACACATCATCGGAGAAGAGAAGTGATGCTGCAAGAGGAAGGGGAAGTTATTTTGATTAAAGATTATGAGGGCATGTAAAAAAAAAAAAAAAAAGATGATGTGCACGGATAAAACATTTATACTGCAATATTCCATAAGAAAAAAAGAATGGTCCATTTCGATTTCATGGTGACTTTAATGGAGTATTTAAATGGATTATTTTCAATGTAGTGAATCTGTGGCATGCTGTCGATTACCACGTAAAATACTTTTGAATTGTGCCATACGTAGACTGCAAAAAAACCTATAATGGAAACAGACTAGAGGGTTTAAAAGCACAAATGTTATTTCTTTATCATTAAAAATATTTTACATGAGGAGTAAAGCATCTAAACTAAACTGTCCATTTCAGGTGGGATTTCATTTCTAGTGGTGACGTAATTCCTGTGGGTAGCGTTTGCTCTATGTAAACAGAGTTTTTCTTCCCATGGGTGATGTGTGCATTGAGTAAATCTCACCTCAGCTTTGACAATCCTGTCCACTATAGTGTCCAGGGTCTCGTGCCGATGACACTTCATAACCCCCTCGAAGTACTGTGAGCGATGCAGCAGAGCCTGAGTCACGGTGATGTCCAGATTATTGTAGGTCTTCTCAGCAGCCAGATTCTACACACACACACACACACACACACACACACACACTTATTGTATGGAAATATATATTTGACACAGTTGGAGACTTTTACATTTACTTTTTTGTACCCAATGGACCTTATTCATGACAAGCAGAACGAATTTCAATGTAAACTCGATTCAATGGATACAAATGGATTTGAAGGGACATATGAATAGATATATTAAATAAATGAATACATTTATTCAGCAAGGATGCATTAAATTCATCAAAGTGACCAACAGTAAATACATTTACGATGTTACATAAGATTTATATTACAAATAAATGCTGTTCTTTTTAACTTTCTATTCATCAAAGAATCCAGAAAAAATCTATTATGGTTTCATCAAAGTATTAAGCTGCACAAATGTTTTGAACATTTATAATAAGAAAGCAAATAATCATATTAGAATGATTTCTGAAGGATCATGTGACACTGAAGACTGGAGTAATGATGCTGGAAATTACAGGAATAAAATACATTTTAGAATATAGTAAAATAGGAAACAGTTCTTTTAAATTATTGCATTTACTTTATTTAATCAAATCAAAGCCGCTTAAACCTTTGAACGGTAGTGTTTTTGTGTAGAGATTTCTCCTATAAATATCTCAATCGTCAGACACAAGCAATCCAAGTGCACAATCTAGCTGATAAAATATATTAGCATTGAGAACTAGAAAAAATATATATTCAATTTAGAAATATCCATGACTTTCCAGGCACGGAAAACACAATTTTAATTTTCTATGGGATCCTTGTATATTTACAACTCACAAAATGTCTTTCATAATGAAAGTGTGGTAAAAATCTGCTGTATTATTCTTTAAGCAGTTATTCTTCAACTTTAAGTAGTATATTAAAAGCACAACTTACAATGACATCAAATTTGGAGTAAATGTCCACAACCTTTCCTTTGGGAGGAAAAAGATGGAAAGCAAATATGAGACATTCAAAGATGTGTACAATGAAAATGTGTTTCTAAGAAAGGCTTAACAGAAGAATGATTACAGAACATGAACTGTTAGAAAAGCAGTGTGTGTTGTTACCTGTAACATCCACCACTGGCAGGGCAGACACTCTCCTGTCCACAAACATGCCCAGCGCTTTAATAATGGGTGTGTCAGGGTGAATGAAAGCAATGTTGCTGTACGTGCCAATGCCCAGCTCCTCCAGAGTCTGCCTCATGAAGGCTGCTTTCGGCATCTCACACACCTACAACAACACGCACACTAGTTTGTTTTGTTCACACTATCTACCATTTATAAAAGTATGATAATTGTATGCATAAAAGATCAGTAAGCCCAAAGGAAGTGGTATACTCACGAAAAGCTGCAGAAACTTGAGGATTCTCTTGTGTGTGAGGATATACAGGGCGTTTCCTGTGACTGGATCGATCACTGGCAAGCGATGGATCTTATTTTTGATGAGTGAGTAAACAGCATCAAATACACTGGGGGGGGGTTAGCAAAAAAAAAATTTGTCTTTAGATGCTTTGGTCACTTGTGAGGCTGTGTGTATGATTAAGGACTGACTACTGAATGCACATAAAATATGTACAACTGCAGCACCAAACAGCATATTCTCAATAAAGAATCCTTCTGAAGATACACCCGAGTCTCCTGGTCTAACCTTCAGAGTTTCCTACAGGTTCATGCATCATGCAATGAAAATGATAATACAGTCTACAAAAATATGACCCAGTGTCTCACCTTGCATCTGGAGATATGTTGACTAAGGGTTTAAAAGTTTCTTGCAAGTAAAGCTCTGTTGATGTAAGCAGAAATGAAAAAGAATCAAAGCACTTTAAAGTTAACCAAAAATTAAATTAAAAAAATAAAAATTGTGTGTTATTTACAAAAAGAGAAATTTCCAAACATGGGTGCGAGTATATAACATGATTTTCATTTTCGGGTGTACTATTCCTTCAGTGAATAATAAAAAAAATGATATAAATGCCTATTGTGTGACAGTTACATAAGAAATGAGTGTAAGCAGTGGTGCACTGAAAACATATTTACCTCTCCAAGTCTCAATTTTATGCTCCTCCAGCTCATATATTTGTACCTGAGGCATACATAACAGAATATGACTTAAAATGTTAAAATTGAAAAACATTCCTCCTTTCAGGTGAGCATTCATTAAGTGAATACATGCAGGAGAAATGACATGGCAAAAATGTTTTTCTTTAGATATGGCACTTCCATTTGTAGATCTGAACAAACAGCCATTAAACCAGCACTCCTTACCAGCGGGGACTTGTAGTATCTGTGCAGTATGATGATGAAGTCTGTGATGGTTAACATTCCTATTGAGAAAACACACCATCATTAGAGTAAAACCTTCTGTTAGAAGACTTATGTTCTATACATCCAATGTCCTTTATGTTTTTATTGTATTTATTTATAAAAAAAATAAAAATTGGATAATTTGATGATTTCAGCTTCTAACAAGAGTGTAGTACTCTACTTTAACTCTTTTGACCATGTTTAAATTCACCTTCTCCTAAAATATCAGCACAGAAAATGTGAAAAACACCAGCAAATTCCATCATATCTAACTGCAATTCAAAACAATCCAAACAGGAAAGAGAGAGCAATGAATTTCAACCAATTTACATATTATTGTTAGCTTGCTAATCTAAGCATGTCCAATTATGTTACAGGTGAGCAAAACATGTCCTGAAGCAATGTTTTTATTTGATTATTAATTACTATGTTTTTTTGACAATAATTCCAAGACAGAAGGTGTAAGCCAGTTAAATGGACTAGCAGGTTAAACAAGTTAAAAATAATTTGTCAGTATGGCTGGAAAAAAAAAGAGAGACATAACTCCAGAGAAAAGAATGACAGAAATGCAGGTGAGAGCATGAGAGTGTGTGTGTGTGTGCATGTGTCATTGCTCACCCACAAAGCTTTGCTTTTTGGTTTCCCATAATGGGGCAGCTCGAACTCCATTAGCAACCAAGGCAAAGAAAGCTTTCTTTACCTAGCAGAGAACAAAGGATTCACAAAACAATGCTTTTCTTTTAGATGCCTTTAAAAACACTTCTGGAGAAACTGGTCATGTGAGCCAAAAATCACAGGAGACACAATGAGTTGAGTGCAACCAGGGCTCCAAAACATTGCCACACCTGACAATAAAATTTGTCCGTAAGCAATTCTTACCGGTTGCATTCTGTGTTGATTAAAACATATGGTTTTCCCTATAACAACGGGATTATTGAGCTGTTTCCCTGCATAGCAACAGACAGCACAAGTCTCTTGCAGTCATTCAAGATGAACCAGGGAGTCAATCTGTTCTAACTGCCAAAAGAGTTTTTTCCTCCTCTGTAACTTTTTTTTAAAACTACAGTATCGCTCATTTATTGAAAAGTGACCTTGAGCTTGGGAAAGGAGCTTCATGAATAAAAACTTTTATTAATTATACTTTTATTTAATGGTTTAATCCAAAGAATATTCAATATATTAGGCATCATAGATCAAGATGAAATATAAAATGTTCTTTAGTAGACTTCAGTTTCTATATTTCACTTACATCAGCAAGTGGTTCATTCTTCATTTAACCAATAAAGCAATCAGTCCACTAGTGTGTAATGTTTTATTTACTCACCAATGCCATTATTTACTCACATTTGCCGCATTTTGGGCCCTTGGCGCAACATTTCTAACACAAATAGTCTCCAGCTCAAACTTAGACCAGCTCAGCTATCCATTAAAAATGAACTTGGAATTCATTATAAAGGCTTTTTCAAAATATGGCCCATAAACACAGCATTTTTATATGTTCACAATGCAAACAGGCATAACACTTCCTCATTTCGGAAACTTCAGAAAGAAGTACAACAAGTACATAATGTCACTCCCCCAATATAAAGTCCAGGCATTACATTGCACTGATCTTCTCTTCCCTAAGCCTTTAATATTTCAAACTGGCCCTCAGACAGTGGCAAGTCAACAGGTCAATGGGTTTATAAGGATGTGTTAGCCCAAAATCTAATAACGGCACATACCTGCACATGATTACTGATTAACCATAACAAACTAGCTTTATGACCGCTTCCCATACACTTCAAAGAGACCCTGTCCATTTCAGTCACCACCTCAAGATTGATTTACTTATGAAACATTAACCACAACGACTTAAACAATATGTGTTTAAACTGTGAATCAAAACTGAAAGACAATAACTACGACTCATACTAAAGCTAGAATATTCAGAAAAGCATAACATACTACACTTTCTAGTTATTCAGTGGTACAATATGCAACTTTCTGCATTTATAGAATACCAGAATGGCCTATAAAATCAAGCAAACTGCATGGAATATTATATCCCACAATGCAATGTGCCCAACTTGACCATTTGCAGTGTGATGAATGGACCAGATGCAATTACAGCTGTGATTTTTAACATCTCATTTTAACAATTTTTTTTTGACTGGAGTGCCAAAAGTTAAGAAATGTAGATAATCCAAGATGATGATAACTAGATGACACACACAGAATGAAGAGGACATTTGACAACAATATAGCATACTACTGTTTGAAATGTGGATTGTATAATTCCCAAGTTTCATGTACTATTTTTTAAAAAAGAAAGCAGCATAAAGTGTTAACAGAACAATATGCAGGAGGTAATAATTCTGAACATAACCCAAAACCCATAACCCAAATCTTTTCTCTTTCTGTTCTTGTACTGGACAACAGAAGACATTCAAGATGTAGTAGTTACCTCTAATGTAGTGTCAAAAACCACAAGTTTGGAACTGGTGGGGACGAGGTCATAGCACTTGTGGGATTTCATAAAGCGCATGTAAATATCACTGTCTGGCTCTTCAGCAGCTGTAAAAAAGAGAAGATATAATCAGAATCATTAGCAGTCACCAAAAATGAAATTTCTGTCATCATTTACTCACCCATAAGTTGTTCCAAACCTGTATGAATTTCTTTCTTCTGCTGATGACTTATTCTTAAAATATCTTATTGTGTTCAGCAGAAGAAAGAAACTCCTACAGGCTTGGAATAACTTGAGGGTGAGTAAATGATGACAGAAGATTCATTTTTGTGTCAACTATCCCTTTAACTCTAATACAATTGTATTCTTAAATCAATACAATGCAATTATGTTATGAATAAAAAGCTCATTGTCCCCCACAAAGCCATACAAAAACACTACATCCCAACAAACATAAGAACAGATGAAAATTGAATGTATAGACCACTTGCATTTGAAAGAGCATATTAAATAAAATAAGCAAACAATACAGAACATAAGTGTAATCCTTTACCTTCATCGTCAAGTTCAAGTTTTTCCAGCATGCCTTCAGCAAGTACGCCGCTCTAAAACACAAACACACGGGCTGATGATTTCCAATCACTTACTTCAAGTAAGTTAGCAAGAGGCAAGACCCTATTAGAAACGGAGTGGTAGAGTCCATTTTTAAATTTGCTTATCTGCAAACAAGCAGTCTGGTTAAAAATAAAATAACACACAACACAAGCAGTCTGCAGTCTGTTCACCACATTGAAGGCAGAGTGATCTTAAGTGTATAATCTCCAGGCATAGGTTTCAGTTATTCATTACGCGCAGTGGTGAAATGACGGTCTTCCCCGCAGAGGTGACAGTGGAACAGTCCGTTTCTATTGCTTTTTCTTTTTCTTTTTTTTAACGTCTTACGTCTTTATTCTTCAGACCACAAGAGTCGGCACAGGTAGAGTAGTAGCCTACTTCATTTTGAGCGTATAATGTCAACTCTGCATCTGAAGCGATCATTTTGCCCTAGTTAAAGCACTGTCGCTCTCTAGGCTATTGGACGACAAACGAAGCGAACGCATCCAAACAACGCAATGCGAATTCATTGATCGTGCATAAATTAAAATTACCCACTGTGGCTTTGTCTCAAACCCTAGCGAGCCGCCTACATAGACATCATTTTTAGTTTTAACCATCCTAAGAGCGTGGTTCAATACATTGACTCCTCTTGGAAGTCGCTGCAAATAAAGTACACAATGGATCACAGTTTAAGCTGCAGGAAATAAGGTACATACTTTAAGATATTAAGACCAGTGAATCTTCCAAACATCTTATGAAAGCCTGGCTGTTCTAGCCACAAAAACTAATAAATAGCGTACTCGAAATTTCATCAACAATGTCACGATAGAAAATCTCTTACGACCGTTTTTTTTAAACCTTAAGACCTTAATTTATTTTTGTTTTCTTTGCACATCACGTTTTACATTACATCTCTCAGGTTCTTCACTGACACCGTTGTCTCCTTTGTAAACAATTACACAAACTTTTGATAAATCTTTATTAGGGACAAAATTGTTGGTCATTATGCAAATGACAACACCACAACTGGGGACAATCGTATTTGATGTAAAACATTTAAAATAAAAAAAGAATATAGTTTTTGTTTATTTACAGTTTGTTTAGGTTATCATAGATTGCAATAATAATAAAATGCAATAATAATATATGATGTATTTCCATAATTTAAGATTACATTCGGGTCTGCAACAGGTGTAAAACAATAATAATGGCACATAAAAAGTAGCAACAATAAATGAAGGCAGCATGGTTTAAAAAAAGTGTTGTTTTTTTCTCCTCAACAAAACGAAAAAGTGTCCTTTTAAATATTTATTTAATATTTTTTAATAATAACATGTTTTTTTTTAAGTTAAAATAAAAATCAACCCATGGGACATAAGTGTGTGCAGTATAAGAAAAGAAACCCAATACATGTAAAACTTTAGTATAATTGTGAATTGAATTGTGTATTTCTCATTTTTGCTATGTAGTGCCTAACTTTTCAATTTGACAAAATGTGAATTTTCACAGATAATAGTTATTATAGATATGAATTATGGAAGTGAAGCAGGCTATGTGCAGTGGATGACCTTTTGTTAATGATAAAGTCGTAATATGAAATAGTCAGTTACAGGCAAGCATCATTGAGCTCAGCTGCACCAGATGGAGCACAAACACATTGCTGACATAAATATCAATCCCTATGACATTAACTGTCCATAAATATTTGATGCTTGAGCTACTAACATTTCTAAACAAGAAAAAGCATTTGCCCAACAATTTGTTGTTATTGAAAGCTACATCAAACTTTGTTGGGTGTAGAAGATTAGTAAACTCTTTTTTTCTTTTTAATAAATATGCCATTAGTTGGTTGAAGGTCCATGCTCAAATTGTTCAAGCCAATGTTGTTATGGCCCACTCGGGCCATTCAAACATACAGATTGCAATTCCATCTTGTGCCACAAGGGTAAACTACAGTAAAGCCCTGAAAGCACATGTAAAGATGTTCACTCACCTGGCGTGAGGTAGAGTTAAAGGTGTGCAAGGCGATAGGGGGTTTGGTGGTGGAGGTGCTCAGGCTGAAGCGCTGACCTGTGTCAGGGGGAGACGAGAGAGAGCGGGAGCGTCGTTCCTCCACACGCTCCGTGGGACTGGGGGTCTCCATAGGGAAGACCGGGGGAACTGGACTCTGCGTCGGGGTGGTGGGGGGAGTCGAAAGCCCAGAGCCTGTGAGACGCGTCAATATAGAAGAAAATGTCAATCTAAATCTAAAATTTAGCAAATCTAAATCTGTGGCATCACAGGAAAAGTGTTCCTACAACAACATTAGGCAGTCCAAAAAAATAGGGTATAAGTTTATATAGGCTAAGTTTGGGTTGGTATGATTTTTTTATGTTTTTAAAAGAAGTCTCACCATGGCTGCATTTATTTAATCAGTAAAAAGTAAAAACAGTAATACTACAGTAAAAATAGGAATATTGAGAAATATTATTACCGTTTATTATTTCAAATTATTTTAAAATGTAATTTATTCCTGTGTTGTCAAAGCTGAATTCTCAGCATCATTACTCCAGTCTTCAGTGTCACATTATCCTTCAGAAATCATTCTAATATGCTAATATGGAGCTCAAAAATAATTAATTGATGATTATTGATGCTTTTTTGCGTTTCCTCCTGAAACTTTAAACTTTGCGTTCACTCGAGCGAACACAAACGTTTTAGCAAGGGAACGCAAAGGTTTTGCGAGCGAATGCAAAGTTTATTTTTAAAACATTTGCAAGAGAACACATAAGCATCGCCTTATTATTTTTCCTCACATCTCATATTTTTTTCCACCACCATGTCCCCTTAGTGGCACTGTAAGTTTCAAAGTAGAAGTAGAAGCTTATCTTTTTATTAAAGCACACAATTGAGGAAAATTATTCAGTGTAAACTCATGCATTATTTAGGCTTTAATGTTTGTCTTAAGCATTTCATTTTGAAGGGGAATTCCATTCCATTTGAATTAAACTCTTGTTTTGCTTTACCAGTATCAAACAGTCCTTTTCTGGTAACCTTGCATGTATCAAGCAAAAGTCACAGGGCTTATTAATGTGTATTGTTTATTTTATGTGGTTCTTAGACAATGACCTCTTTACTTCCAAGGGGTGTTAATGTAAATGCAATTCTAAATTATTTGATGTGGTAATCAAAATTATGGCACAAATGTGGTTGACAGAGCTTAACTTGTATTTAACCCAGAGCATTCCTTTGATTGAATGTTACTATAGAGATAATCACTTGTGTTTAGAGCTGGATTTATCAGAGATACCACAGCAAATAGTGTCTCATATGACAGTCCTGACATAAGCCCTCATGTGCTGCATGCACTGATATATTACTGTACCAGCCTCTACTAACACTGCCATATCATGATCAAAAGGTTATGTGCTCTGAGGAAACTTTAAAGCTGTAGAATGGAGCATATCAGTACATTCATTCAGCTGAGGGTTGAAGCAACTGGATATATTCAGGACAGGTCAGGCTCTAACTCGTGTAGCCTATCTCTGCTTGGCTACAGCAGGTCACTATGCTTGATCTACTGATGTTTCACTATTAAAAGGTTCTGTTTTGGACTGGGAAATGTGTATGGCATGGTTTTGGCTGCACACAGCATTGGGAAGTGATACAGAAGATGGGTTTCCATCATTAAGATATGAGATGATATGGTTTGATTTATGAAATGCACAATTGTAGTCAATTAGCGTAGCGTTGACACAGTAGGATTAGTTCTGGCAAGCCTCCTTGTTGTGCAGGAAGGGAAGGGTCCGTGGGAGACATGGGGTCAGGCTGATATTAATTAATGCTGGCGTTCCATTAGCCAATTTTTAGCTGTTTGTCAGTCATTAACGTCATTTACATAGTCGCTCAAGAATCAAATTGAGTCTGTGCATGGTCACACCTCTCAGCGTTTGGTTTTGATGGGACAGACACTCAGGACTTTTCACATATGATATAGTAAACCCTAGATAAACAGAATCCTGGGTTGTCTTGCTTCATGTTTCACATTGCTCATACTTAACCCAGGGTTAACAATTAATCCTGGGTATGATGTTTCACACTTCACATTCCTAAACACTGGGTTAACATTTTTATTGGCATATTGCAGTATCAGTGTCATTGACTGGATGAATGCAGCATGCGATCTGTTTACATAAAGACTCTTGCATTGCACATCCTCATTTAATATGTTGGTCTGTACTATTAAGTTTTTCCTGAATGAACTTTTCGGACTATAAAGGAATGAAAAAACAGTCTCTTCTTGACTTCTTGACACATGTTTTCTGTTACCATTTGACATTTTTACCCTCAAATGCAGTAACGACTGTTCATATACAGTGTGCTGTATTTCTGTGACTGTCCAAATCAGGTGAATATGAGGCACATGATTGCGTGTCTGTTGCTAAGCGTGTAGTTGAAACATTCTATAACTGCATCGTTTTCCACTGCGTACGTTTGGGTACCAGGTTAGGCTAACCCTAACCGCAATGTGGTTTACATTGCTTAACACTGCAAAAGCTGTGCTAACCCTGCTTTCATAACTGGTTTCATAGTCCCGGGTCAAAAGCGATGCTAACCCCGCTTCTAAAGTGTAAAACGGGGTTTAGTACAACTATAGCCCAGAGTTAAGCGCAGTTTGAAAAGGACCACGTTGACATTCAATGTTTCTGAAAAACTGTTATTGCCTACACATTTTTCAAAATATGTTCTTAGGTGTTCCACACAAGAAGGAAAGTCCTTTTTGGGTGAGCTATTCCTTTAAGATTGCCTGTTCCTAGACCTCCAGGGCAGCATCACTTCTGCCTCTAAACCAGAGGTGTCCAATCCTTCTTTTGGAGCTTGGCTCCAATTTTGAAGCCTAAATACAAAGCTATACTCAGACTGTAAATGAACTACATCAGGGTTGTATGACTTCAACATGACCACCGTTAAGCGAACCTGATTTTACCAAGTGCAAGATGTTCCTGGATCAACATCTTTGTTGATCCTGGAACAACATTCAAATCAACCAATCAGATTTGAGGGACAAGTTTACAATTTATATCAAGTTTTGGCTTACAACCAGGGTTAGGTGCTTCTACATCAGTGTTACACATCACCCAGGAACACATCTAATTCTGCAAAATCTGGAGGTGCCACCATTAAGCTTCCAACAACTCTTTGGCCCTGTCCCTAAATGGACTTGTGGACATAAAATTTATGCCGCATACACGTCAGTTAAGTCCATGAGACCGTAGGGTTTTCCACATGTCATTTTAGGTTTCAGAAGGGTGCTCAAGAGTGCCCCCTCAATGTGCACTGAAGCGAGCTCCGCAAACAGACTTGTTCCCGACAGTTAGGGGTTACATCACGAAAGTGCGGATTTGTAGAAAGACTGGGAATGTTTAGGGTGCCATTTGAGACAGGGCTTTTCAGTCTTTATTTTCAGTCTTTATTTATTTATCACACCGTTTAATGAACAGCGTTTAATGTCCATCTGTAGTCCCATTTTCCCACTTGTAAGAAACTGCCTTTTTCAAGACAAGTAAAAGCTTTAAAAAAAAACATGAGGGGGTTTTACTGATGTATCTATGCCAAAATAAATAAAAAAAGCTTGTGATAACCACAGACCATATTTATGTCATTTAACCAAAACCACTTCAAAATACCCACTGATTTCAGGCTGATGGAACTGGAAGTTAAAAAAAAATGCTAACTTGTTTCTGGGTTTTGGTCTAGGAATTTGTTTTTTGATCCCTGAAGCACACATTGACAATGGACCTTTTTGCTTGACCACATCTTAAGTCTTCGTCATAATGGCCTCTCCATCCCTCCAGGCCTCTTCCTCCAGCATACTGGCTGGGTGGTTGAATGAAATACACTACAGGCTTTCTCTGTCACCCCTTGATTTATGTCGGTAAATGTGAGGAGCTTATAAGAACAGTTTTGCTGAGATCCGTACTGTATCACTGATGCTACACTAGTAGCACGTTGGATGAAGGTACACTACAGTAAAATGATCAATGCCCAAAAAAAAAAAAAATCGCGATTTCCCAGACAGCAGAAAACAAAACGAGAAGTGTAAATACAACTTACGTCAGGGCAATTTGCATAGGCTAAATGTATCTATTACTTCAAATGCGTGGTTTCACTTTAATACCCACATTAACTTCACCACATTAACTATACTGAGCTTGGACCCAAACTACACTTCTCATAAAGCATATGTGGGCAGTAAGCATTAAAAGCCATTATGTGTGCACATGAACATGAGTTTGCGTTCCTAACTATCTCCTGACATTTAGCCACATTCTCCCAGCTGGCTTAGACCTGTTTGGTGTGTTGCTGCGTTAGCTTCTTATTTTAGCCTTGCCACTGCTACACATTCCACGAGGGCAGATAACACTCACTCACAGCAAAGGGTCAGACCTCTAGTGTGTATGCTGGCATGCTGATCTCAGACCAGTTTGACTTCTTTCCACGGTAATGTCAGTGAATTGTTTAAGTGAGGGATTCTGGATTTAGACTATTTGATGGCACCATTTACTGTGAGACCTGAATGATGACTGCATGTCTCAATTCAGCTCAATAATAATGATGCAATGATATAGTTTGAAATATGGCCACAAAGCCTTTGACCCATTTGAAGAAATTAGTGTCATCTAATCTAATTGTGTGCATGCTGTTTTACATTATGTTTTCATCCTTGTCAGTTATTTGTCAGTAACTGTCATGGTACATTGATATCAACATATTCCTGCATGCTATTCCACACAGCACATCCTAATAACTCCACCACATTAACTATATTGAGCAAGAAGACTATTTGTCATGCTTTCAACAGCTGGAACTTGAGAAACGGAAGCTAAAGCTTTCAGAAAAAAAGCTTTAAAAAAAATCAATGTCAGAGTCAGTCAGGAAACATACTGCCTCTGAAAATCAGTCTTCAAACTAATCCTAACCTATATCCTAAGCCTGAACATAAAGCTAAAACAAACTTGTGGATTCAACTGAAAGTGTGGTGAGGCAACCTGAGCCTGTTTGGTTTGCGTCAGGAACACTATTTCATGTGACACATAGTGAAGCCCCTTAGGACACCACTGCGACTCTCATACAACTCTCCAGTCAGGCTGATATAATGTGACCCATCATCTGATTCAGTGCAGTCATGTATCCAGACATACTGGACATGTAGTAGATCCATACAAACTGACTGCCTAAATACATCGAGAAAAAGTAATTATAAGGTAAGACAATGTAGTTGTTGACAATGTAGCAAATGTAGTTGTTTTTTAAAGGTATATAGGGTTTCATTTCTACACTACTTGCAGTGTCAATCAGTATTGCAAAAATATTGGCTTTCTAAACAGATTCACCAAACATTACCCTCGTCTTCCATTGCTCAGCCAACAGATAGTCCCGCTGCAAACCTATGCCATTGGTTGAGCTAATATCGCTATCGGTATGTTGGGCTGGTCAGGAAACCCAAACAAGCAAGATAATTTTTTGATTGTGTCATAATGTTTATACTTTTAGAGGAAATCAACTTACAGCGTAACCTCATTGGAACAGCTTACTTAGTTGTCTTCTCTGGATATTGAGATGGGATACATGAAAGTATTTTAACATTTAAAAAATTACAATCACCTTCATGTCTATCCAAAGTCAAGTTTTACAGCTTCATGTCGCATGACTGAAATACTCATAACATAGTATGCAATAGCAAAACATAGTGTTAATTTCCAGTTCATGCATCCAGTTCAATTTAAGTTTAGTAATCCATTAAAAAAACGCATCAAAGAATGGCATTAAAACCTTACAGGTGAATGTGGTATCCCTTGCTTTACTCCTAATGTCCTAATGGAACCCACAGTCACATTTGTGTATGCATCACTGTGACGAAGGCATCAGCTGACGGCTTCAGGGTCAACCCTGAACCAAATTAGTTCTGAAAAGAGTTTCCCTGCCAAGTAATTAATAAAGATATACATAATACACAGGCTCAATGTGGACCATGCCGACCAACTGTAACTGCCTTTACCTCTACACTGGAATGTCTATTTCAATGATCTTGACACACAAAAATAGTGGCCAAGTCAGCAGATCATGAATGACTGATCAAGTTCAAACAACAATATGTGTCATGGCACTTTATACAACATACACATATACTGTACATTTCTGACCAATTGATAGATTATTTGACGAACAGCACAGTCAATGCCTGCCTCATAATAGCTCAAGGCAGACTGTAACATTCCACTGCCAGACAAATATCAATACTTTTACGTCTAGCTGAAGCCTCTATACAGAGAATATCCTGATTAGTACCATACCAGACGGACATGCCGACTCTGACTGGCGTCTCCCGGTGAGGAGCTCGTCGTCCTTGCACCTCTTTGTCCGACGCAAACTTCCAAACCTCTTCATGGGAACCAGCAGGCCTCACGTCCGACCTGAAGATCAACCATACCCTCCTAACTGCACGACACAGAGATCCTGTTCGGATAGCAGAGAACTTAACACAAGTAAAAGCCAAAAGCAAATGTCCTAAATTCCAGGAGAAGAGGTTCTCGTTCTTAATGAAACCACCAGTTCTAGATGATGGAACCGAGCTACGCAGAACTGTGCCTTCAGAAGTGTCTCTTATAGATGTTTATGCTAGTCTCTTTGTGTTTTCAGTCTGATCTTCACAGTTGCCATATGTCCCAGCAGTCCACTTGTATTGCTTTAGTACCCTTTGTAGAAATGAAATCCCGCCATTGGCTGTATTCCAGTGCTATTGATCCCCTGATTCTCTGTCTCCATTGAACTTCAATGCAGTCCGTCACTTTGCTTACTCTGTCAGTTGAGCAGACCCTGCTGATGAAAGGCAGACTTGCTTTGGACCACCAGTGCCGCAGATTGTCTCAGAAGTGATGCCTCTCTTCACTCATCTGTCTGCTCTCTCTCTCCTCTCGCCTTTTCTCTTCTCCTCCCTCTCCTCACTCTCTGTTTGTGGAGCGAGCAGCCCTGCCCTCTCTGCAGGAAATTGTCAGGTGCAGCTGTGTGTCTTTAAAATAGCATACATGGCAGGAAGCTGTAAAAGGAGACCAGGCAACACAAGCTAGCCACACTGTTGGTTCAGTCCTCCACACGATGTTGCCCTTTTTGCTTGGCCACTGAAAATTCTTACATTAATTGCTACAGTAAACATTACTATATATATATATATATATATAGGCTATTATTATTATTATTATTAAAAATAATAATATTTTGACGCTTCAAAAAGTTCATATAGAGACTCTAAAACGAATACATATGAATCAAGCGGTTTAGTCCAGATTTTCTGAAGAGACACAATCACTTTATATGATGAACAGAGCATGAGAACAAACCTCATTGATTCTTGCAGAAGCTCAAAAATGCTGCGTAACACGAAAATGAACCTCATTGGTTCTTGAGGAGGCTCAAACGTGCTGCATAACACACAAGAATAAACCTCATTGGTTCTCGCACGTCAAGCCAACATGCCTGAGCTTCTGTTTACCACAACTGATGTGCGAGTTGATGAATGTTTGTATGTGAATAAAAGCCTAAATTAAATCTGTTCATCATATAAAGCAATCATGTCTCTTTCAGAAAATTTGGACTGAACCGCTCAATTATGAATTAGTGTTACGATATCTTAATGAACTTTTTGAAGCATCAAAGTGGTAGCTGTGTAGGCTGTGAATGGAGGGATAGAAATCTGTAAGATTTCATTAAAATATCTTCATTTGTGTTTCGGGTTTCGAACGACAAGAGGGTGAATAAATAATGACAACATTTTTGGGTGAATTAACCTTTTAATATTAACGAGAGCAACTGAACAGCTGTTTATGATCTCAATCCTATAGTTTTACTTCTGCAGTTTAAAATCCCATCTCTTCCTGATTGTTCAGTACTGCCTTCTCTTCCAGGGCAGTCAATAATATAGAAACGTTACAGCAGTGACCTTAAAAAAGTGCTGATCCTAAGAGCCCTGTGTCTTTGTAAGCCTGCAACTCATGTGATTCCTGGTGTTTACACCCTGCCTGCCACAGAACACTTCAGTCCAATAAAGAGAATAAAGCCTTCTAAACATGTTCAGATTGAAACTGAAAGATTCAGTGGTCAATCAAAACAGACTATATTATTCTATGAGATCAATGTCTGTCTCACTATAATTTAACACAACTGTGTTTAATCAAAGCTGCAATGCTCTCTTACTTGTAAGTGATGTACGTCAGGGGAAACAGCAACTACATAACCTAAGTACTTTGAAGTATGAATTATCATCTAACTCTTCAAACTGTGATATATGATATATGATGAATACTTGACTCACAGTGCCTCCTGCTGGGAAGTAAAGGAGATAGCTGATACGTTTGAGGTCTTGTTGTGAGTCTAAAGCCTTGTTTACAGCTGGTATTAAAATGTGTTTTGGTTGATCGGATCACAAGTAGACAAGGGAGACACATTCCCGTTTACACCTGGTGTTTTAATCCTTCTTTTTTGTCTACTTTTAACCACTTCTGTCCTGATTTCTTCGAGGGGAGGGTCTATGGGCAGGTAAATATGTGAGCTTTTTCAGATATTTTGATCTGATGGATGAAATAAGACATGAACAAAGACATTTGCTTACTGTTTGAACCCCCTCTTTCTTACCATAAGGGTCATTTGGAATTCCTAGAGACAGAGGTGCTGATAGTGATCAAGGCCTGCCACACAAATGCGTGTACATCGGGGGTCTAATTGTCACACCTTTAGTACGTGGGGGAAGTTGTAATTATCTGATTGGTCAGTTTGAATGTCTCACATTTGGGTTACAGTCACATGGTCTAGGAAGGGATAAAAGAAGATTGTAACAGTTGCTCTGTCTCTTCTTTTTCCCGGTTTTCTTTTCCTCTGGGTCCTTTTCTTGGGGCACTCTTTCTTTGCCTCCTCTTTTGTCTATTTCTCTCTACACTTTCTTTCTCTCTCACTCTCTCTTTCTATTCCTCAGGTAACATTTTACATAAATGCTGGGTATGAGTACTGGAGTAAAACTTCTTATCAACTCATACAGCTATTTTGTAACTATTTTAAGTGTAACCATAACCATATTGTCATTTAAACCCTTTCAATTACAAATAATGTGCTAACTAGTTTTGATTTGGTATTGACTTTGAAGTGCTACCTATTGCAATACAATATCATCACACTATAGCAAAGCATTAACTTGTAACTGCACTTATTTACGTCGTTGGTATAAGTAGCAGTGGGTGGTAATGTACAGTTTTCTACCATCTTGCTGATAACATTTCTTTAGTCATTCGGCAGCCCTGTAGGCAAACCACCCTTACAAAATATAAGTGCAGTATGTACTGTTGTATGATTTAACAGAAGTGGAGGAGGTCAAAGAGATGAACTGGGATCTCAGTGCATGTAAATGCTCAGGTTTCATATTATTCAAATAAAGTGCACAAAGACATGTATTCATAAAGCCTCAATGTGCCACCACAATCATCAGCATGAGCCCATAAAAAAGAGCTCTTAAAACTTGCACTTTGAAAATTGCTTTAAAAGCTTTTCGTCAATGTGTGTCTTGACGTCTGCGACCCTTATGCAAAGGAAACAGGCTTCAGAAGAGTCCTCTTATTGAAGAACAATTTGGAAACATGGCCAGCACCCAGACTCTTTTAGGTGTATTAATTTAGATTCAGTGTGGAACATATAACAGGCACTCAGTCTTCCCACTCCCATCTTGAACGCTGGACACATTTATGGAATATTCTTCTCACTGAGATGCAAACAAACCTCTTCATACTATCAGGGTAGAATGACTCACTGCTCTTTTATTTAGTGCGTGAATTCATTCACCACCATATTTCTTAAGAAAATCTTTTTATGTCTTGAACACATTTCAACTCTAGAAATTATAGCTGTAGTGTAGAGATAAAGGAGTTTCTCTGAAGATCAGCTATGTCTGTTTTTTTCAGTGAGAAAACATGCTTCAGACTCTTAAGAGCAGGTGCTTATGTAAAAATGTACCTAATATTGGCTCTTGCCATGAGTAACATTTCGGTTGCATACTTCTTCAGTGTTATCATATCAATATACTGAAAATGAGATGAGATCTGATATTGAGCAGCAATATATAAGCTTTTAAATACTGCTACTGAAAGACAAAGCTATCATTAAAAAAACAATCCAGTCATTTTTCTTCATTATTAGAGCTGTGGGGGGATTCTCAAACTAAAACCTTCAAAAATAAGAGAGGGAGATTTGTCAGTCCTTGGCTCTCGAATATATGGCTATCTAATTTAATAAAAGTATAACTAGCTCATGTTTCAAATGTAGAGAAGAGAATGATAGAGTAGACCAATTGCATAAACCACATAATACATCCCCTATTACAGACGTATTATCAGTGATTTAGTAGGGTATTTTTATTAACACACAGATATCAAGGTTAAGAAAATCATTGTGCACATATTCAATGTCAGCAGATTTTTGGAACTAACACTTGAAACCAGACTGAGAACGTGCTGTGTTTTTTCTGCCACACTTTTATGTTAAAAAGCATTTGATTTGTTGAATGTTTCTCAGAAATCACTTACTGCGCCTTTAAGACTAACCACTTGTGTTGTAGATGTTAGTTACATTACTTAACTTAGTTACGTAAAGCTGCAAGATATTATAAATGTTAGAAACAAGTATGACTCTCAAAGTAATAGTTAGGGTTAGGTTTGGGTTGAAAATTCTGTCATTTACTCCCCCTTGTGTCCTTCCGAATCCGACTGACTTTCTTCTGCTGAACACAAAAGATATTTTGAAGAACGTTGGGGTTCAAACAACTGATTTTCATTTCCAACAGATTTCCATAAAAATTTTAAATTAAAAATCATCTTTTTTCCACAGAAGAAAGAAAGTCAATGAGGGTGGGCAAAAGATGACAATTTTCATTTTGGGGTAAAGTTCTATACCTATCACTTCAATCCTATCACTTTGTAATGTCTTTCTTTTTGCCATATTAAAAACATCAAAAACAATTGAAGAATGATAATAAATGAAAAATGCTAAAGAAAGCCATGGACCAAGTGAATAAATCTATATTCATTTCCTCTTGATACTGACGTGCACTTTACTCAGAGTAACAAGCCCAAAGAAATTGCTTTAAATAAGAATGTTTTAGGATTTGTATAATTTATTACAATATTGATAACTTGATTCTTCCAAGAATTACCCTTGCATAGCATAGCTAGACTATCAACATGAAGTCAGCAAATGGACTGTGGGCCTGAGACTGGCCTTTAAATACTGTAACAACCCCTCACTCAAGTCATTTCCAGCCCACGACATGACTCTGTCTTGAGAAACAGTAATGTGCATGTCTGTTCCCCATTATCTAAGAAACTGCATATTCGATCTGCACAATTTGGCCTAATAGCATGTGCTCAAAAATCAAAGGCTAGAAAACCCAAATCATGATCTAACCACTTCCTGTTCAGATGTTTTTGAAAGCAGTTCAACAGGAAGTCAAACTCTTGTTAAAATTCCCCATTGACACTGATGCACAATCAGCTTCCCCAAAACCATTATAACAAAGAATAGATGCAAAAACAGCTCTGTGATCAGTATACAGAGAAAACCGACAAATTGAGGAAGTTAATGTTTGAATTCTTACCATGCTGGTTTTGTTTGTGGGTTACACTTTATTTTGATGGTCCACTTGAGATATTCTACAAACTATAAGTAATGTGTAAACTACATGATTGTCAACTAACTCTAATTAGAGTATTAGTAGACTGTAGTAGACTGTTAGGTTAGGGTTCAGGTTAGTAGAATAAGTTGACATGTAGTTGCAAAGTTACTTATGAGTAGAATGGTCGCAGAGCATCAAAATAACATATTAGCAGATATTAAGCTGACAGTCCACTAATACTCTGGCAGTTGAATGGAGTTGCAAAGTTACTAGAACTTACTACTCTTAGTTAGTAGAATGTGTAAAGTGGACCATTGAAATAAAGTGTAACCTGTTTTGGTCTTGATCTACAGCATGCTTTGATATGCTCATGGAGACAGCTGAGACTGCAGTGAGCATCAGATCACTTACATGAATACATTTACTCTCACTTGCGACCTAAATACTTCATACAGTGCTTCAACTCCTGATGGCCATAATTTGATATGTTTTATGAGGGAAAGAATAATATAAATAAAATAGATAACAATTTGTATTTATAAAATGGATAGTTCTGGTCCTGGATACTGATTGGTCAATACTAAGGTTGGGAATTGAAAATCGGTCAGGAATCGGATACTTGTTATAAAAATTAAACTTCGAACGTGCGCACAGAAAGCCGCCTCTAATACTGAATAGTCCACGATACTGAACTGAGTTCTCTTCCCTTTATACACTTGAACGGACAAACATGCACAAAAATATGTTAAAATATTCTTGTAAACACAGTCGGTTATGTCTTAAGTGAACGTACACAGTTGACAAAGAAAAGGCATGTGTAACAGTATATTGTATTTATTTGTGCGATTGCTTATTTGTTCTCTTTTAATTACTGAGTGCTTACTTGCCTTTAATAATGCTTGAAATTGATATTAGTTAGGCTAGTTGTTTTTGCTATGGTATTTTTAAATCCTTGTGTAAGTGTTCTTTAACCTGTTGATTTTTGTTCATGGCACAGTATTTAGCCACAATGAAATGTTTTGCAATAAGACTTGATATCTATGAACGATATATACTTATAATTGGAAATGGAATTGTAAAACCTTCTTGGAATCGAAATTAGGAATAGGAATCGATAAGCAGATTTGGAATCAGAATCATTAAAATCCAACCCTACTCAATACAGCATTCTTGTCATCTTAAAATACACAACGCAAGATAAAAAACTATTGTAAGGTAGTGACTACAGTATATATGACTGTGCAATCATTTTGAATAATATAATTGGCTCAGGTAAAGCTAAGTTCATCAGCTAAATAATAAAACAACCTAAAAACAGGGCCAGGATATTATACTGCATTAACCATTTTATTAATCACCAAGCCTGGAATATGCAGTATTTTCTATTAATGGAAAAGAATATGAATACATGATAGACTTGTGTCTCACTTTTTCTAGATCTGGAGAAGAGCTTGATGCTGGCAGGGGCTGAGCTGGACGAGGAGCGGAAGATACCACTGAAACTGAGACGGCGGGGAGATTTGGGAGGTGAGTCCTGGTGAGAAGATAGTGGTCGTGGGAAGAGGGTTTTAGGAGATCCTGAACTGGTCCTGGGAAAAATGGGAGCTGAAACTGGGGTACAGGGCTGACTGGCAGGAGACCTCAAACATGGGCTAGCTGAGTCACTTCTGTAACCCTGTGGGACAAAAGTAAATATTTTCATTAAATGAACTTTTTGAGTTATTGAAGTTCTAAGAGAAAATAGATTGTAGTTATGTCCCAAATGACGCAATATACACTATACACTTTATACTTATATTATACTTCCCCCTCCCTCCGCTTCTGCTACGTAAGGAAAGCTGTGACAATTGAGTGCATGAAGTGTCCAACATTCCACACTTCATTTTGTATAAAACATGGTATCTCCAGCTCAATAACGGACAATCGATATGGAATCTCCTGAAACATCAGCTGTATCTGCCCAGTAGTTTTGAAGTTTGAGACTTTTGAATCAGGCAGGAACAGAGAGCTTTGCCATGAAGTTGAAGCGAGAATGAAGTGCTTCAATGCAATGATGTGATGATACCAGGGTGAAACAGGATGAGAATGTCACTACATCAGCATACTACTTGAAAATAGCAAGACAAAGCCAAAACATTGCACAACACACGCTGAAGGAGAAATATTTTCAACAAGAATTGGAGACGAGATAGTGTAGTTACTTCAAGGCTTCAAGTCACATCAAGGCTTCAAAACAATCTTGGAATATTAAGTGTACTGACTTATTAACTATAGATTAATTTATTAACTATCCTTTGGCAACTTAATAAAAGATTTGTTGAGTTGCCAAAGTATAGTTAATAAATTAACTATACAATACTTCAGGTTGCCTTTGTGTACTAAGATCAGACACTGATATTTGCATAGTTTTTTGTTTTGTTTTTACTTTCTTAATTTGAACTTACTTTCTTAATATATCATTTCTCATAAAATGATATATTTGCATTTCAGTATTTATACACATTTACAATTTTGTGAGAATTAAGAAAGTAAAAACAAAACAAAAAACTATGCAAATATCAGTATATTAACTATTTCAAAGTGGCTGATCTTAGTACACAAAGGCAACCTGAAAGCAAGCATGTTTTCTCAAACCTCATTGCACAATGAACAATCAGTTTCAAGTTAAGCCAGCAGTGCGTCTAGTGCCCTAAATAGTTAGTATTTCAAAGTACTGACCTTCAACTCTTTGGCAAACACTTAGATTGTTTATTTGCTAATGTGCCCATTCACTAGGCTGCGGTTGCTTCACAGGCTGTTTTCATTGGCCCAGCTTTGCTTGGCCTTTGATTACAAGGGGAAGGGTAGGCGTCACCTTAAAGCTTAGCTCTGAGTGGGTGAGATATAAATATTAGATGCTGCAATTAAAATAAGAAAACGTGAAAACGTCCAAGGCTGGGTCAATCATTTTAAAATAAATAAATAAGTAAATAAATATAAAAGCCATTAGAGTTAGCAGTAATATGGTGCTAAATAATGCAAAACTACTTGTGCATGGCATGACCATTTAACTCTGACATATTACAAATACTTATTTACTGTATATACTTCACTTAGTAATTCTGGCACATTTAAGTGCTGGCATAGTTTTTTCCCTTACTCTGCAAAATCATCATCCATACCCATAGACGTAGAGACAGCATTTCAAT
The DNA here is from genome assembly GCF_949319135.1 of Squalius cephalus. NCBI lineage: Eukaryota > Metazoa > Chordata > Actinopteri > Cypriniformes > Leuciscidae > Squalius > Squalius cephalus. Next base: position 20,801,741 of record NC_137128.1, read on the forward strand.
TGTTGAGTATGCAATTGAAAGAACAGCATGTGAAAAGAAAGTTTGCCTCGCTTTTTATTCATGAGCAGGTTTCCCTAACGTATCAGCCCAACCTTTCTATGCCAATCTAGCAACAAAACTAGTATGGGCAGCACTGGCACAATCTGGTTTTTAATTAATTTTTTTTACCAACAAAGAATATGTTTGGACAAGTCAGTAACTATTTATGTGTAATATAACTCATCATGTAACAATCCACATATAATTCCTTCAAATCGCACATGCAAAGGCTCTGTTCCAAAACCTAGTGACCTAGTTTTGCTCTCTACTCTCTACATACAGCAGCTTTATACAGTAAGGCAGCATGCTGAAATTAATGATTTGGAACGCTCTACATGGACAAAAACTGGTTTGTGTATTTTACCTTTTGTATTTCATCTTTTCCTGATCTGTCAGTCTCCCCGTCCATAAGAGAGGATTCCAATGTGCTCAAATCCTGTTAAAATACAAAACATCAGAGTTAGCGATAAAAGCCAAACCATATGACTCAAAACATGGTCTTTTAAAGAGAAAAAAATCAATGACTTCAGAAAATAGTGAATGAATGAAGAAACAATGAATGAAGCTTAACAGAATCAATGTGATTTTGCAATCGCCAACCTCATTATTCTTTAAGCAGACGATGTTAAATAATGTACAATATTGGGTCTAAACAGCCATTTAAGATATGATTTATCACTATGTAAGTGAGACGCTCGGCAAGCATACATTGCTCTGCCAGACATTTCTTATACTCATAAAGAAAGACCAAATGGACTCTCTAATCTTTTATTCAATGAAGGCAGACTGGGAACAGGATCAAACATTGGTTGGTTTTGTAGCAAGATGCCTTTTTGTTGGGCTTGAAAAAAATGTCAAAGTTTAGACATGTTTTAGGCAACTGTTCAACATTTATTCACCATTCTTAAAAGGATAGACACCGAACAAAGCGTAGCTCAAACACAATTGGTTTTTAGATGTTTCACTTCCACAAAAGAATGACCTAATGCGTTTCAAACAATGTACACAAAGATGTATTATGATTCATACCAAGAATGATTTAGTAAAAGTAAGGTAACTCGGAAGACTGAGAAAAAATAAATGCAAATAGTTTTGCACACAAAAAGCAACACTCATTCAAATTCACAATAGCATATAAAAGTACTAAAGTAACTAAGCTAAGTATTTGGCTGAAATAACCATCGGTGGGGGTAACGTATTACAAGAAAGTAATGTGAGTAACATAATCAGATTGCTTTTTTTAAGTAACTAAAGTAACGCATTACTTTTAAATTTACAAGAAAATATCTGAATTACTTTTTCAAATAAGTAATACAACTTACTTTGATTTCCCATTTATTGACTGACAGCTCTCCTGTCCGCATGTTGAGAGAAATCAGGAGTAAGATGCAGAGGTGTTGTGTGTGTGTAATTAAAAAAAAACATGTACTTTTAGACTAAATGTAAGCATGCATTTACTCATCTCACTTGCACAAATGTATTCCTCAAAATGAATAAAACAGTGAAATGCAAACTCTGAACATCACGCAAACCCGCAATGATTAAATATGCTAAATAACACAAATATACTTTATGTATTTAATCTCACTTTATTAACCAATGTCTTTGCTGCCAACCTCTATGATCCAATTCAACCATACTAATAAGCAAAAATGATCACATTTGTGTTCCATTCATTAGTTTTTATTACTTGAGTGTTGAACTTTTTTCTCTGGCATCCTATTCTTCTGCGATCCAGAATGGCAGCACAGCTGAAAGGTTTGTTTGAGCTGTGTCCTCTACTGTACAGGCGTGAATTTGAATCCTTCATCCTGAGGCTTATTCATTTCAACTTTTGGTGTGAAAGGGCATGTACATTTGCCAAATATGTTTTGTCATTAAAAAAACAAAGAAGCAAGCCCAGCCCAGATGAGAAAAAGTGACGTAAAGCATTAATACAAAGTAACTACAGTAAGTAACGCAATTCGTTTTTTAGGTAGTAACTCAATATTGTAATGCATTACTTTTAAAAGTAACTTTCCCCAACACTGTTAATAACCTTGACTCAGCAGTGAGTTACACTACACCCTTTGTTTACCTCAGGTCCTCCAACTTGCCAAAAGTTGCCAAGGCTAAGTTGAATGAAAGCACACGATGATGCATTTACATGCTCAATTTATTAAATTCATTATCAGTTCACAATACTTGCTACTCCTGTCCAACTAGTTTAACCAACTAGTCCAGACCAAACCTCTTAATGCATACTGACATTTTTAAAATAAAAATTAGAAACTATTGTAACTATATTGTTCTGCTAAAGTACCTAAATTTCACTTTCTGACATTGCATTGATAAACTACTTCCTTTACTGCAGCGCTTAACATGTCATCTATGAAAGATGTGTATTTTATTTACATAATGAATATACTGGAATAGCAGAACACTATTGCACCAAATGATGAAATGTTCGACTAATCCATTTTTTGACATGATGCAAAGATGGTTGCTATTGCTTGCTATCCTCAACAAGTTGTATTAACAAGTAGCCTCCCACAAATAAACATAGCAACCGCTGACAGGTAGGAATTTAGTCTTCACAGACAATGACCAGAACCAATCTACCAAACGCTACCACTGTAGCAATCATAGTCAAAATACACCTCTGACAATGCCAAAATATTACATTCCAGACTATGTCTGAAGCGTTCTATTTAAGGTTATTCATTAATGAGCGAAGTTACAAATGTTTTTATTCGGGTGCCAGGGATTTTATGATTTTGTCTTAAGGCCAAGATTTTAGATGTCTTAATTTCCAACCCGGTCCCAAACTGCAGCATTTGAACAGAGAGTCCTTTATGAGCAGAGCCAGGACACACCTCTCATATGGACAGAGATGTTATGAATATAGAGGCAGATGAATAAATGGAAATCCCACATCTTAACGCAGTGGTCATTATTGTAAAAACAAACAAACAAACAAAAGAGCTACAGTATGTTTTTCCCAAAGGGACTTTTCATGATATACAAACATGAAGTGATCTTTAGGCTACAGTACAGGTACAGGAATATAATTTTAAAATGTGTTGTTTCTAGAAAAATAAATGATCAGCGTGCTAATCTATCGGAAAAGCGTGTTTAACCTATTTTTCCTGAACCGAAACTAAACATGAAACTGTAGATAAACTGTAAGGTAGAGCAGGTGGCTTTTTTTGTTCATATTATCATTTGATAGCTTTGGAAGGCGCCAAAAGAAGACCTTTGCTTTATGGACCACAAACAAACATTTAAGACCTACATGATATGATATTTACAAAAGAGAGACTAGTCTCGCATAATGGGTGTTTTTCTAATGAGAAACAGAGAACTTTAGCCATTCTGCAGCACTGGAAGAGGAACGTTTTTTGCAGCTTTTTGCAGAGTGTTCAGATACACAGGTTCAGATACACAGGTTCAGATACACAGCAAAAAAGAGTAGGCCATTTTAAAGGAACAATTCATTTACAAATCACCTCTATCAGTATTTACTCCTGCGCATGTTGTACCAAACCTGTGTGCTGTAATTTATTCTGTGAAACAAAAAAGGATAAGCTTAAAGGAGAACTCCGGTCAATTTTAACATTGAGCTCATTTTTTTGTAAATTTGGAGTGCTGTCAGTACAGAGAACAACGACAAAAATCGGTGTTGCCTACACCGTGTTATCCTCTTTTTAAAATTTGCACCCTGTTGACTATTATATTTATTTATATTTATTTAGCCAGCGCTCATACCTGTATTTACATCCTGTTTTCGGTCAAAGTCCATAGTAATCGATTGTCGAGTTCACGCGCATTGGTTTAGTACCTATGATCATGCGCGTGAACTCGACAATCGATTACTATGGACTTCGACCGAAAACAGGATGTAAATACAGGTATGTGCGCTGGCTGAATAAACATCATTTTTATTCATATCTTTCACATCTACTGCAGTCAGATTCACCCGCGTTCACTCTGAAGGAATCACTCACATGACCTGTGCACTTGTAATGACACATCAAGGATGTTAAGAGGCTAAAAGCAGGTTTAAAACTTGCCCCATTGAAGTCAACAGGGTGCAAATTTTAAAAAGAGGATAACACGGTGTAGGCAACACCTATTTTTGTCGTTGTTCTCTGTATTGACAGCACTCCAAATGTACAAAAAAATGAGCTCAATGTTAAAATTGACCGGAGTTCTCCTTTAAAGTTGTCATGAAATGGAATTTCACCCTATATATTTCTTAAATGCATACGTGCATAGTCCATAGATCTTCGGTTTATATCCTTAAGCTATACCAAAGCTATACTACAGCTTTGTGCGAGGAACAGAAAGAAAATTACATAAGACACTAACAGTATTCTCTCTGTTGAATATTTCATTTGTGTTTGAATTCATTTAAAAAAAAAAAAGGTGCGTCAGCATTACAGGTTTGACATCATTGAAGCCAAAAGGCCATTGATTCTCTCATGCGTCATGACCAAGCATAACATAGGCCTACTTGTTCAAACAGGTTTTTTCACTAATCACTAAGAAAAATCTTGGAAAAGAGCTGTGTATATTCTTTAAACGTTCTTTTAAGCAGTGGACTAGATGATGTTGCATACCTTTGAAAACCTGAGAGGGGTCTACAAAGCATGCTATGAGAAATCACTTGGATAAAGAACGCAAGGTGACATGGCTTCAGTACTAAACTTACTTAATGTCTCCAAGAAAGACAGAATATCATCATTTTCCCTTATCTTTGTTTTGAGTAGATGGCCTTTCCATAAAGGAATAATATACAGATCTGGTCTTCGCGATGTGAATTAGAGAGAGAGAGAGAGAGAGAGAGAGAGAGAAAGAGAGAGAAAGAGAGAGATGTAACGCTATGATGAGTCACGGCTCTCTTACAGCTGTTTCCCTCCTGACTTCCTCCTTCAGCTTTCTAAACAGCCAGGCTCATGGAACAGCATGACGTACCAAACCATGTACAGTAAAATTTCAAGCGTATATTTCGGGAAATACTCTTGAAAACGTTAGCAATACACTAGTGCGCGCGCTCTGTTTTGTTATCGTACGCAAACAAACGTAACGTTAGGCCTGTTCAACACACGCGTTCATGTTTGCAACACGCGTTCGCATCGGGGCGGGGGAGGTTCCTTGCAACTCATGTTTTGACAGCTCTGATAGCTCAAGCAGAAGTGATTTCGTACCAAATACTTTTCGCACGATTGTAATTAGATAAATAGCGCAGGAGTAGGCTACCTAATAAAGCAAATCTAAACACATCGACTGAAATGTTAGCTCAATAAGTTGCAATAACTTATTAGACAACATGTAACATAAAGACGTTCTGAAAATAGAACATCTAGCATTCCAAAATTGCATCAGAACGTTTAAATGTAAACAATGAGATCACATACTGTAACAGTTAGCCTATTTTAAAGACAGTTCCAGGCGCCATACGCAACACTCACGCGGAATTGTCGACACATTAAGAAGCAGTAGCCTAAAGGAAACGTTACATGCGAAAATAAACTCACTGGCATGTTTAGGTGCAGAGATCGCTTTTTCTTTGAGGATTTCTTAGTACAATCCTTTTTCTTGGAGTCCATCACTGTACTTCCCATTTTTCCGCAGTTATAATTCTTCTCTTAATGTGAAGGGGGAAACGCTCTCCACTCGCGAATTGATTCACTCCAGTTTACCGATCAGCCTAAGTCGTCGTCCGTAATGTGGAGATTCAGCAGAAGCTCGTCTGACTTAAAGCGAGCACATCCCGACACTCCAGTTCCTTATCAGTGTCAGCGCGCCGTGGAGGACATCCGCATTCAACTCCGCTTCTGTCATGGGTTCGATTCCCGCACCGAGCACGCGATTCGCCCGGAGCTGCGCACACCCTTCCACTGCATGGTGAAGTGCTGTAAAGTTGTAGCAGAATACACTGTTACAAAGAATATAGTTTTATTTACCTCAGTTAGACTTTCTCTCAGAAGTTCATCTGCCTGAGCGAGTGTGAAACTGGTGTCAGCTGACCGAGTTCCACTGACTGTCACTTTCCATTCATCCATTCATTCAAATTTTGACAGTCGTGACAACATTATTAAATCTTTACAAAGAATTAAGTATTAATTCAAGCGTATGTATTTGTAGCCTATTTTTATATTATGCCTAGCCTATATTATAAATAACCAAAATAAAGGGATGAAAAACGTCGTCTGGTCGTTACCGCACACCCATCATTCTTAAAGAGCTAGTTCAAGAAAGGTGCAAAATCTGTCATAATTTAGGCTCACCCAGGTCGCTTCGAACCTGTATGACTTTCTTAGATATTTTGAAGATTGTTGTTATGGTAACCAATAGTTTTGGTGACCATTAAAAATAATGTATTAACATGTTTATGGGAAATGAATGTAAAGCTGACATCTTAAAGATGTCTTAGATGTTAGTAAACAGCAGATGCTTTCCAGATGAAGTGATCTTTAACAGACATCTTGCAGACGTATATGTGTGCTATCTGCATGCAGGCTGTTTAGTTATGGCAAGCAGTTTTAACATTTAATCCTTAAAACGTAGCTACTTTATTTTCAAGCTACTACTTATTTTTATTTTGTAGATAGGCTAGGCCTATCTATTCCATACTAGTACTTTTCATTAGCTAATAGTGCATATTCTTTAGCTATAGATACTAAAGCTTATTCTTTAGGTGCTTGTAGGCTACCCTTTTAAAAGATACTAGCCTACTACTTATTAGTTCTTAATTGGCCTATTAGATACTGGTACTCATTGATTAGATACTAGTTGGCCTACAGTACCTATTAAATAGACATAGTAGCCTAGGCAGCCTACTTGTTCATTAGATACTAATGCCTATTAAATTGGTACTTATTTATTAGATAGCCTATATTTACTAGCAGGCATGTACCATCAGGAGCACCCGAAATAATAGCTACACTCAAAAAAAAGAAAAAAAAAAGCTACACTAGTGTCTACAAAATAAGTACTAGCATGAAAATAGATACTAGTACATTTTAAGGATTAAATGTTACATGTTGCCATAGTTTAGTAGAACTGAAGCCTGACTGAAACCAAATGATTCTCTAGCAAGACCCATATCCATAAACCAGTCTTATCCTACTTATCATGTTATCCTACTTATCATGTCAAGGCAAAGATAATAGGAGAAAATTCAATAAGCGTATCACATTTGTTATTAAATGTATTTGATTTGTGACAAAGTAGTTCACATGCTCCACTTACCCCATTACCGATGCTAACGCAAATTTTAGGCTTAATTAATAGGTACCAAATCTGGTCTTCAAATATGAACAATGTCTGTAGTTCAACGTTTTATAGAACAGTCAGTGGAGTTGCATAATACAGTCTCTAGGGGGCGCTACTGTATTGTACCCTAAATCAACAACTTTATTTAGTATTGAATGTGTGCAAACAACATATTACCCACATTCCACTTCCCTTTCTTAGCGAAAATATTAGTGGTCTTAGTACATGTAAAAGCTATTTGATGGGAGCACTTGTTACAGAGACCCTACAATTGGCTTATTTTGCAAACAAATTATACATCACTCAGTATATCTTTTGTTTCATCATCTATCTAACACAATTTCTTTTGTGAAACACCAAACGATATGGAAAGGAAATGGAAAAAAGCATGCATTTTAAAGACTTAAACAGCCTAATACTTTTTGGGGCCACTGAATCAAAGAGATTTCTTCATAAAACTACACTAAAATAAAGCTGGAATGGTAAACAAGATATTATTAGATTATGTAAACTCAATTTGTTTTGTGGTGAGACTCAGTAGTAGTTTTATAGATCTATGGAGTCTACATGCATAATAAAAGGCAATTTTGCAGTAAAACACTCAGTGCTTTTAGTATTTTACATAAACTTAAAAATATTGCATTTGAATAGCTACATAGAGGCTGAACATCTGCTCAGCGCTTCCTCAGATTTATTAATGTTTAGATCTGGTGATTCGGGAGGCCTTCGGAGGTGTCTGATTTCATCCTGGCGTTTGTATTTGTGTAGCAGTGTGTGTGAAGACATTATCATCCTGGAATACGGGATCATCATAATGGAGCAGTGTTTGAATATGGGGTGCAGCTGGTCTTGCAAAATGGACTCATATAGCTTGGCTGTAATAGGACTCTGTAGAGCAATCAACAGACCTAATGACTCCTGTGTCATTATGGATTCTCTGCCAGGTTTAATACCTGGAAGCAGATACAGTATTGTGAGTTGAAGGGATTGTTTAGATTGCAATACAAAAATTGCTTTAAAACATCACATCGCACTTTAGGTGCTAAAATCAGTTTGATAATTATTACATTTCTGCATTGTTTTCATGTGTCTGAAGATATGCTAGATTGATAAGTCAATTCGATCTTCATTATGGATCCAATAGAGCAAACTGAATTTAGTGCGCTCGGACGATGACTCTAATGTTTCATATCCCACAGAGTGATCATTTCTTCTAGTTCATCATTATGCAATATTGCCCTTCAGAGCGCTGTGGTTGTGTTGATGTGTAGTTCATTTGATATTCTGCAGCCAGTCGTGTAAAATTGAGTGTCAACAGGCTCAAGTTTCCACTCTTCGTCTCTCTCTCAATCCTATTCATAGACGCAAGTCATGTTCTGATTCAGGGTCCCTACGCAGTGTTCTCTTTCAGGAAAGCCATGCAACATCATCAAGTGTAGATTTGAATTTCAAATGAATATAATTTGTCCTGAAACTTCGGTTTCGGTCGTTGTGTGTCCCGGTCATTGTGTTCGGGTCATTTTGACCCGGAGAGGATTTTATTTCCCCAGAAAATGCTAGTTAATGTAATTGTATTGGACTAAAACTTACTGACTTTGCTCACACAGGGTATAACAACTTCCCCAAATATGTTAATAATATTAAGACACAAGTAATCGTGACAAAAACATGTAGACATCATAAAATCTTATGGACATTTAAAGTCAGCTGTAGCACTTTTGAGGTTTTTTATTGGCCACAGTGTTACCATAACTGTATAGCCCAGTTATGTTTTATATTTTCTTCCCTCCTTCATTGCAGTTATTTTCTAAACTCTCTCATTTTAGGGCAGCCTCAACAAAGGACAGCCCTGCCGGAGTCCAACATGCACCGGGAACAGGTCTGACTTACTGCCGGCAGCAGGAGCTTGCTTCGTATTGCCTGCAGTAAGTCAGACTTGTTCCCGGTGCAAGTTGGACTCCGACAGAGCTGCCTTTTGTCATCGGTTCTGTTCATAATCTTTATGGACAGAATTTCTAGGCGCAGCCAAGGGCCGGAGGGTGTCAGGTATGGGGACCACACGATTTCGTCTCTGCTTTTTGCGGATGATGTTGTCGTGTTGGCCCCTTCAGACCAGGACCTTCAGCATGCACTGGGACGGTTTGCAGCCGAGTGTGAAGCGGCTGGGATGAGAATCAGCGCCTCCAAATCCGAGGCCATGGTTCTCAGTCGGAAAAGAGTGGCTTGCCCACTTCAGGTTGGTGGAGAGTTCCTGCCTCAAGTGGAGGAGTTTAAGTATCTTGGGGTCTTGTTCACGAGTGAGGGAAGGATGGAACGCGTGATTGACAGATGGATCGGTGCAGCTTCTGCAGTGATGCGGTCGATGTACCGGTCTGTCGTGGTGAAGAAGGAGCTGAGCTGCAAGGCGAAGCTCTCGATTTACTGGTCAGTCTACGTTCCTACTCTCACCTTTGGTCATGAGCTGTGGGTTATGGCCGAAAGGACAAGCTCCCGGATACAGGCGGCTAAAATGAGCTTTCTCCGCAGGGTGGCTGGGCGCTCCCTTAGAGATAGGGTGAGAAGCTCGGTCACTCGGGAGGAGCTCAGAGTAGAGCCGCTGCTCCTCCACATCCAGAGGACCCAGCTGACGTAACTCTGGCATCTGTTCCGGATGCCTCCTGGACGCCTTCCCGGGGAGGTGTTCCGGGCACGTCCCACCGGGAGAAGGCCCCGGGGAGACCTAGGACACGCTGGAGGGATTATGTATCCCGGCTGGCCAGGGAACGCCTCGGTGTCCCCCCGGAAGAGCTGGAGGAAGTGTCTAGGGAGAGGGAAGTCTGGGCATCTCTGCTTAGACTGCTGCCCCCGCGACCCGGCCCCGGATAAGCGGAAGAAGATGCGTTGTGTGATGTGATGTGATGTCTCTCATTTTATTTTCTGTTTACCAGCAGGTGGCGCCTTTTATTAATGATTCCACATAGTAACCCAGTGAGGCTTTTTCTTAATTAAAGGAAAGCAGAAGTATAATCCTTTATTATTTGCAGGGATGTCAACCTCAAGTTAAACATGAAGAACTTTAATTGAGCTAATTGCCTCAGTTTGTAACCTATAGTGTGTTGTAAATGATCCACGACAAAGGTTACCATTAAAGGGTACATAACATGCACAGTTTCACCTAATCTCATGTTAATCTTGAGTACCTATAGAGTAGTAGTGCATCCTTAATATCTCAAAAAAGTGTTTAGTTTTATTATATTTAGAAAAGAAAAATACAGCTTTCCGATTCTCTCCGGAAAAAGCCGAGGTCCTGGAGGCGGAGCTATAGAGTCAAGCGGTAGTTCTTGATTTCCAGCAAAAGACAGAAATCTGATCCAGTTGTACTTACATGAATGGGGTCTTTTATCACTGGGACCGCTCCACGTTTTAATAGCAAACGATTTGCAAATCCAGCGTCGACCTGAGCCTTGTTAATAAAACATTCGTCACTGAAATGACCAGAACACACAACCGCACTTCCTACACTCCGTTGCTGCCCCGGAAAAACAAACTGCATCCACTGTTCCTGTAACACTGGGTTCTTTGGAAAACTGAACACGGTAAGCTTTCCCTCACATCCAAATACACACTTTTTTGGAGACATTCTTGAACAAATCCTATGCAGCGCTGCCGATGATTTCCTGTTGAAGCGCGTAGATGTGCGCGGTCTCGCTCTCCTCTGGTCGACGTGCTCGCGGGCGAGCTTTTCCGAGAGAAATGCTCATATAAGGAGTTGCACTCTGATCTACGTCATTAGATCCACGATCTAAAAAAAAACAGCCGAAACTTGTACCAACCCGGAAGTAAGATTTTCAGCATAGAAATTCTCCGTTATTCGTCCAAAATATTTTTTTAAAACTTTGCCCATGTTTAGCATGAGAATCCATCTCTTTAACACTGTAAACAACTCTGAATACATGAAACACCATTGTACCCCCCCTTTAACGATTGTATAAAATACATAAATAAATGAAACCCCAAACATGGGTCTTTAAAATAACGTACACCCACCAGACCATTACATCTTTCTCCTCAAATACGGTATAACAATTTGTGTTTGACTGATCATCAGATGGCCTTTCTTTGAGGCAGAAAAGCAGCCTGAAACCAAATGCTTCCATCATGACTGACATACAGCATGATGTTTGTTTGGTCAAAGGTTTTGGTTTTCATCATTTTCATACATGTTTTCTGGCATTGGCCAAACAGCCTGCTTTATCCTGCTTACAATTCTCGCGCATTGTTCCAGTTCAGTCAGCTCTCAAGATGAAACTGGTGGGACAACCTCCTGATTATGAATAAATTGCCTGGGGTTTGAAATGTAGATAAATTGGAAGAGTATTTTTTTGGACAGTGTAACAACTGACTACAAATTGCTTTGCAAACCACTTTTATGGTAAAATGGACACACACACACACACACACTTAGCTTGAAGAAGGGACCTGATTCATTTATGTAACTGACAAATGTAAATAACATTAAGTTTATTAGTTTATTTTAAAACTTTGAAATTCAAATGGATGGAAATATTATGCAATTCAAATACATAAATCTTAAATTTAGGCCAAAATATTTTTTTATATTGTCATTTTACATGTCATTCAGACTGTCTTCCTGTCTAAATGGGTAGTTCCTGGCCACAATAAGTACCATCATGATAGAAAATGTAATAATAAAAAAAAAGTTTCAAACTAAAGACTGACCTTTGTATTGGGGTGTAGCCTACATAGGCTACCGTTTAACACCACTGTATATAAATACACATGGTATTAGATCCATTTGTTGATGTTGATATTAAAAGAAAGCTAATTAAAACAATAATCAAGTACCATACTAGTAATAAAAGAGTGTCAAAGACTATAACATGGAACATGAAATAAGACTAGTTCATCACTGTCAGATCAGGGTGCGACATGGACCTTGTTATAGTTGAAGAACACAGTCAGTATAACATGAGTTACCAGAGGCCTCAGGGTGTGCTGTAGTGTTTTCTGTCCCAGGAAGGCGAGAGGGTCTTTTAACATCATGTACCTCTACATACAGCCCCCTCCCTGAGATAAAATGAAGATCTGTTGTTAGGCAGAATGATTGTCCCCCGCTGTCAAAAGCTCCATTCTTTTCATTTCAAATCTGGTTTGTGCCGTTAGGTGCGAAAATGCCTTTAATGCACAGAATAAAACTGCTGAAGGTTGAAATGTTTTAAATGTTATTAAATCTTGCATAGCTTGCATACCTCCAAAATATCAACACATCACGGTTATAGTGAACTAAAAGTAAAAACATGGAAAAAAAACTGTCACTTAATATAAAATAAATTTGAACTGAAATAAATTAAAAAGTAAAAAAACAAAAAACTTATATTTATTTTATTACAGCTAATTGCAACATTTCTCGTTTTCATTAAGTTTAAGTTGATGTACTAAAATAATTAAAACTGAAATAATAATTAATAAAAACTATAGACATACAAATGAAAAAAAATAACATAATAAACTTTCAAATTAAAACAAAAACAGAAAAAATAATTTAAAATATTGATCAAAAGTATAATAGCATCTCAATAAAACTAACACATTACCAGAAGAAAAATAAGTTGTGCGTCAATTAATGATGTAAAATATTTTATTATTTTTTTTGTAAATGTAAATTCAATTCCTCAAATACCAAACCCTATATCGCTCTGTGTACTTCAAAAAAGCTTCAGTTTCCAAAACAATTTAGACTACTATACAGAGCAAAAAAACAAAAAAACAAACAAAAAAAAAACACTAGGAAATTGATGTATTTTACAAGACAAGGAAAATATCCATGAAACAATTTTGTTACAGCTGTTCATTGAGAAAAAATATATACAACGGACTCTTTTGAAAAAATTCATGCCCAGTACAATACAAAGTCTAAACTGTCCATTTTTCAACGTGAAATTGTGCACACAGAAACTCCCAAATTGAAATAACAAGGCATGTGAAGTGTGAAAAACAGTTTTTGGCTACAAAATGAATAGCGCTCTCTTAACAGATGCTTCACTTCAATCAATAAAACTAATACAAGCATATGTTTTTCGTATGTACACATTTTTCAGAGAGTTACGCTGACCCTTCCTCCCACCGATTACACACAAAGCGTCCGTCGACGACGTCTCTTTACGACGCTGCATGTTTATAAAATCCATAAGACAGCCTTTATATAAAAAATGAGCATGATCTACTTGTGCCTGTTCAGGTTACGCTTGTGATCAATCGGTTTGTGAGGTTTAAAGTTCATTTCACAGTTATCCCTACATCTACAATCCCACCTGATTTACTAGAATGTCTCTCGTTTTGAATTCCGTGTCGCTGCTATCCGTAACATAAAATGGAATAAAATGAAATGAAAACCAACAAAATGGTCAGCAATAATGAATAAACCACAAAGTCACTACAAATACCACATCCTAAGCACAGAGAAAATACTTTTCTTGTGAAATCACCTTTGTAATTCTGTACAGTTTCGTAATTACACGTGTACACGTGGTATCGTGATGTGTCTTTGTTAAATAATTCCGGAAAGGAAAAAAAAACAAAAAAACAAACAGAACAAGCACATCTAAAATATCTGAATATCGATATGAATAAGGTAGTGAATAAGGTCGTATTTGGTCAATCATTCTGATATTTCTCTATATTTACACGGTATTTACAGATGTAACAGAATCTCAAACTGCGTGCAAGAATCGCAGTCGGGCATCCTTTTTATCGGCATAAAACCGCTTTTAAAAATAGGCCCATTCATTCACTCACACAGTAATAAATACAAAACACCTTTATTTTCTTACACTAAACAATGAGATATCTAGGATAAAACTGACTCATGGAATCAAGTATTTTTGAGTTTTTTTCGTGAGTTCGTTTTCTATTTCTTTTTTTTTTTTCTTTCGTTTTCTTTTTTTTTAGTGCAACATGTTTTTCCCTTTGCGGAAGTCAATTCCGTACATTCTCCATTCAGTGATGTTCTACATTGATTTCTACGGTACAGATCACGTCATACAGATGGGCCTGCCCTCTCCATCGACCTATAAGGCATACCCGGCACAGTGCTCTCGCTCATTCTCCGTCCTCATTCGCTGGTGAAATCTGCCCCATGTGACGCACACGCATTCGAGCTGGCACACAAACACTCACACACACACACACACACACACGCACGCACACACAGACTCATGGCACATGCACAGAAACGGAACCTTTTCCTTTCAAGTCAAGAAAATGATACGAATGGCTCTCACACAATGCTGTATTCCAGCGTTGTGTTTTCCTCTTAGATTTGCACGTTTTAAAAATGATCGCCCGCTAAAACAACTTCCAGGATTGGCTGTTTCCTTTTTTTATGTCTCCTCTGGTAAATTGGCACCTCAGAGTTGTTCAGTTTATCCACTTGCGGCAGTTGGCGGCTCCACAGTGACATGGGATCTTGCTCTGATCTTCAACCGGGGTGAGCTTGTAATCATAGCAGAGCTGCAACAAAATCATTCAAAGGTGGTTCAAATCTCAAATCATAAGCTCTCCGGATAGTTCTTATGAGAACAGACAGTCTAAAAATCACATGATCGAGAAGAGCATTATAACCGGGCACATAGTCCAGAGCACTTTTAAAGGGTCGTTTCAGGGGTCTGAATGAACAGTCACGGTAAAATATAAAGGTATGCACCAAAGTTTTGTCCGGTGCTGATGTTTAACAGTGTTGTTTAACAGTGAAACTAAGTTGACATCAAACAACCTCAATCCTTCTTCCAAAACATGTTTTTTTCTTACCCTGATTTACTATGGTAAGCCTTTTATAAGTGTTTATATTTTAGACCTGTCAGGATGGTTTTCGTGGGAAATTTGTCACTCGCCTGTTCGCGTCTCGTCATATCTGTAAATAGAGAACAGTTTCTCCGGCTACTTTGATGTGTGTTTGGTGTTGGAGTGGTATAGGTTAGGCTAGTTGTCACAACGAGCGAAAAATGTTGACATGGAGCACGCTACATTTTCAACCTCCGGGGATTCACCCGTTTTAAACAAACGCCGAACAGAGGAGAGTCTGCTGGCAAAAAGAGAACGCCACAGAGCTCGTAATAAAACAAGAATCAACATTGGCTTGGCTTTTTGGAGATGGTGAGAACTGAGGGATTTGAAATGTTGTAAAAGCGACAGAGATTTGTTTGATGCGTTGACATAATTTCCACTGAAACAGGAACCTAAGGCGGGACATATTGAATGGCTCCTCCCCCTTTTCAAATACCCAATAGCGTTTAGTTTATCTCACAGACTGCAAGTCTTACTTGACAGCACCATGGAAGCAAATCCGAGCGCTGATGATACGTTGGATTCAATAGTAGAGATGAGAATAAATTCTAACCATTTCATTCTTAACCAACGAACAGTTGGAAAACGGAATAAAACTTGTGTGATGTGTCAATGGTCGTTTTGGCCAGATGGTATTTATAGCATAGGGAGCGGGACACTTTAGATTCTAGAGAGCATTTGATTGGACAGAAGATGTGATGAGAAGCTAAAGTCTGCAGTCATTTGTCATCCATTTTAGCGGAAGTGGGAGACTGCACGTTTTGAATCCTTATATCTCCTAATGCGAATTTTGTCATTGTTTTGGAACACACCAGCTTAATTCATAACCTTAAGGCTAACATATTCATGCTAAAAGCTAAAAAACGTACATTTCGATTACAGGGGGCAATCAGTTAGAACTGGCCAAAAGTTAGAAGGCCAAAAGTTCCCTATCAGTCAGTCAAGTTCGACGTTACGTCAGAACTGAACTGACGAATTGGGATCCCAATTCATCAGTTCAGTTCTGACGAAAGAGGGTTCCATTAGTAACCTAGACGTTACATAGTGTACCTTTAAGTGAGCGTCAGATGACGGTAAAGGAAATCCAAATGTCAAATAGTGGAAATGAGCATGAACAATTAAATATCCAATTTCGGCCGATACACGTTAATTAAAAAATCTATAATATCAGCCGATAACCGATTTGGTACCCCTAAAAAGTATGCCAGATTGCAATGGTGTGCTGCATCCTTCAGAGTCTACCAGAACTGCCCTGCAAGATTGTGCTGTGCATTGCAACGCTATTTTTGGGGCATGTTTGTTCCGTTTATTTAGGTGCATGAAAATAAATGACACACTTGTACAGTCTTACCTCTTCTCCTCTCTCAATCCTGCGTGCGGCACTGATGATAATCTTGTAGCCCCGCTCAAACGTCACAACCTCAGCCACACAATTTGGAGAGCATGAATGATTGATGTATCTAAGGGAAACATCCAATTGAAATGAATTATAACTTCATTGCTTTTTGCGTCCAATTCACAGGTGTTCTGAATTGTGCAAAATGTGACAGGAAAAATGACAGTAATATGTCAGGTTTGAAATTGCCCATAATGCCTCATCAAGTAATGCACACATCTGAAAGCTGATATGACACGTCAAGTTCATTTTTGTACCTTGCAGGGCTTCCAGAGTGGGTTGCGTCGATAACTCGGTCGCTGCCGATGCGGAACATGTACGCTGGGCGGTTCTGTGGGAGAAATCCACACAGATTTAGACAAACGCATTTAGACAGCATGTCAAGGTAACATTATTCCCAGCACTATTCCCTCATTGGTTGAGCGAGCTTTACCTTAGCCTTGTACAGCAGCTCTTTCCTCATGGCCACCTCAGTGCGCAGAATATCCCCCATGTATTCAATCACCATGGTCTGCTTCTCAATGTCACGTGCTGCAAACAGCCCAAGACCCTGCAGACACAAGACGCATTAGACATGCATCCTCACCCAAGGCTACAGATCACTCTCTCACGCACGCACAGTCGCACACACACTGGGGATGTTCCATAGACGTCTATTGTTTTTATATACAGCTAGTAACAAATACTATAATTTAACCCTAACTGAAAACTTTATGCATTTTTGCAATTGACTTAATTTTTATACTGTTTTTTTTACACATGAGGACATCCCCAAAATAAGGTTTTGTCAGGTTTAGCTCACTTCTGAGTATGAGTATTTATCCACAAAGTAAACACATTTACTTCCTCAAGCTATTCCATGCATGTTTACTTGGGACATTAAGTACACTTGTACTGTTTTTGAACAGCTAATTATCAATACTATAAACCTAACCCAAACCCACACCCTAAAAGAACTTTCTTCTGCATTTTTAGATTTAAAAAAAATATTTACTTTATTTCTATATAATTTTTTATAAATAGAAGAAAAGTTTAGTTCATTTCTGGATACAGTTTGTTTCCCTGAAAATGATTGTCCCTGAAGAGATTTCTCTGTTTTCTCAATTAATAATTGAATGAATAATTTCAGCAGTGATATTATAAATATAAATATTTATAAATAGACACAATGATTAAAAGGTCATTTAAAACCATTAAGCTTTTTTTTGTTTTTTGCATTATGACATTATTTTTTATGACTAGTAAGCTTATTGTCATTAATGTAATACAGGAAAATATTATTTAAATTTTTGGTAACACTTTACAATAAGGTTTCATTAGTTAACATTAGTTAGTGATTTATCTGTTTGTATGGCTGTGTGGTTTTAAAAAGCTCGGCAGGGAACTAGAAGAGTCTCTGGATCAGCTGTGGCTCTTTTAGATGACCACACAACCGTGCCAGAGGGAGGAATGCCACTAACACAAACTTAAAAGAGACATTTTTCATTGAGATGCTCTTAGAGGAACAACAGAAACTGTAGTCACTCAAGGCGCACTGAGTATTTTAAGGCTTCCTCGAGTTCAATCCAGCGAGGTCCATCTGAATCCCTTTAAAACTTTACATTTTCAAAGGATCAGATGAACCTGCCAATTTCAGCCAGCTTTTTCAAATATGCATCAGATGGTCAGTGAACGGACTCACCTGGATGCGGGAGTGTGCCAGATACACATTTGTCTTCCAGTCGCTGGTCAGCCGGCGGTACTGAGATGACTTAGAGTGCACAAAGTGTTTGCTGTGAGATGATCCACTCTCCGGCACAGTGGAGTTCTGGATGCAGCGGGATGTTCTGGCCCACACAGAGAGGATCTTTAACCTGTGTAAGTATATGCGAGTTTGTCGCAGTGTATAAGAGAACATGGCAGAAACAGAGAAAGAAAACAATATTTCATTAATACTGCTCTTACAACAAATGCAAAATGTAAAGGTGCCCTTTAAAGTCACATTTAAAGGGTTAGTTCACCCATAAATGAAAATTCTGTCAGTAATTATTCACCCTCATGTTGTTCCAAACCCGTAAGACCTTCGTTCATCTTTGGGACACAAATTAAGATATCTTTGATGAAATCCAAGAGCTATCTGACCCTCCAAATAGACTGCAATGTTATTACAAATTTCAAGGCCCAGAAAGGTAGTAAAGAAATAGTCCATGTGACTACAGTGGTTCTAAGTAATGTTATGAAGCAAAGAGAATACATTTTGTGCAGAAATTTTCATAAAGCTCTCGGATTTCATTAAAAATATTTGACTTTGTGTTCCGAAGATGAACGAAGGTCTTACGGGTTTGGAACAACTTGAGGTTGAGTATGAACATTTTTGGATGAACTAACCCTTTAAGCCCTGTGCATACTTCCAGTGACATGCAGCGACAAAATTAATTTCACTCGAGAACTGGCGATTTCCAGCGACATGAGCAACAGTGAACATTGGCGACAGCATGTAGGTATATCCAGCGATGCGACAAAGTTGATATGTTTATGCAACTGAGATATGTGACTTTCAGGAGCTACAACCAATAGAAGTGAAGTAAAAGTTGAGTGCTTGTGATCCGTCACTACATCGGATTGTCACGGCAAGATGGAGAGGTTAATTTTAGCAGTCAGCAACTTTCCTATAACTTATGATATGTCTCTGTGTACATACATGTATACTCGACATGCTGAACCCAGATAGACCGGTGCTTGCGCAACAGATAAATAGCTGCAATGGCAAAAAGCACTCATTGTTTCTCGATTAATCTTTAATATTAAGCATTTTATGTACTGATTCCATTTATATTTTGTTTTTTCCTTAGTGGGAACGCCCACTAGCATCCCCACCGCCAGCCACTTTCGACAAGTGTGAACAAAGATTTACTGTTGCTTTGTGAAATTTCACAGGCGAAATCTAGTCATTCCAATAGGAATTTGTGCGAGTGGGAGTTTCGTGTGAACACGGAAAAATCAAAATCTAAAAAAAAATTTCAGTGAAATTTTGTTAATGTGACCACACCGTAATTTTTCACAATACTGACCTCTCATGATGGGGGAACGTCTGCAACTCAGAACGAGCGCTGCCAGATGGATTGATCGACAGTGGAAGCACCAACATGGGATTCCGTCCATAACGGAATCGATACCTTGAGCACGCCTCCACACCCGGCAGCTACAACAGTGACATTTCACTAAATGAGCGCATCGTAACAAACTACATAACTGGGCATTTCACTTTACAATATACAGTGAGTGATATTAAGGTTGTAATTATTGTAAATACCGATTCGGCGATGCGGGTAACTGCTGAGATGGTAAGCCCAAACAGGTCCTCTCCCTTCAGATAGACAGGGAAGAGTCTCAGCATGCCCGTCTCAGCCCTCCTCTCAGCCACGGGCCCAAGAACCTTGTCCCAGACTCCTTGAGCACATAAATAAAATGTGAAAAAAAAAAAAAAAAAAAAAAACATCACACTGCTGTCTGTCAGACAGTAGGACTGATGTGATTATTTTTAACTTTTAAATGTGATTTACACAATTAATCGCATTGAAATTTAAATTACGATATGGCATAGTGCAATTATTGAACCTCAAAAAGCTGCAACTGAAATTGTTTAAATAAATATGAGGTCCCTAGGCATATTGGGGCAGCTTTGTTTTGTCCTCTACTACACATTCAGAGCACATGTGGGGCTCATAATAGCATTTTGTTTTGGTCTCAGGGTGATTGGCAATATGTGCACAACAAAAAGACATCTGAGTCCACTTGTCAGTTCAGTTACAATGTGAATGCTCAAAGAACTGGGTCCTTTTACACTAATTGAAAGCGCTTTGATTTGGTTCTTTTTAACTGGACTTTGAATTGGCAGCAGATTGTGGGCAAAACATTACTTGGTTTGGAGACAAAAGGCATTGCTTGCAAGTTTGTAGTTTTTTTACATCCCTGCTGAACATGAAAGCTGCTGTTTCAATGGGATTTTATGTCTTTTTATTCTTTTGGTTTTGCTATTTTAACTGTTGTTTTAGGTTGAATGTTTATCATTTCGAGGTTTTTTAAATCAAATGTAGGACTTTTGAAGATGTTATTTAAGAACTGCCCAAATACTGTATGTCCATCCACTACCCGCGGGAACCCTGTCTGTTATTATATCGGTATATGTGATGGAGAGTGTGGGAGCTGTACCTTTAGCAGTGGTGTCTGTTAGCACCAGATCCTCATAGCCCTGCTCAATCACACGGATGCTGAATTCGGGACGCCCCTCATGCTCTTCAACAGAGCAGACGTACCGGCAGCGCTTCTGACCGTGCCGCATGCTCCAGTAGAGACGGCTTGCCTCATAGCCTGGTGGATAGATGGCCGTAGACGAGTGGAAGGTGGACAGCAGGGCAGGTGGCAGCTGACCCATTGCATGGAAAAGCAAACTCCCCACACGGAAAGTATGTCCACGCTCAGGCTGCTGCACGGCCGACGCTAACTGTCGCAGTTCATCGCGCTGTATGAAGACACGGCGGAACACAGAGAAGCAGCGCAGCTGATGTTCTAAATGCAAGCCGGCTGCAGCGCCGGCTCCCCGTGGCCGGTGCTGGTGGCACAGCATCGTCTTATCCTTAAAAAACGTACAGCCAGCCTGCAGGGCGCAGGTGAAGTGGTAGATGTTGAGGCAACGCAACCGATGGCAGCCACTAGTGGCTCCTAAGCGCTGGCAAAACGCACAAACCACCGTTTGACCACGCTGACGCGCCAGTTCCACATTGATCAGGGCGCCGGATTGAGTCTCATAGACTTCAGAGGACCAAAGGGCACAGTTGAGGTGCACCCAGGTGTCCAAGTCCAAGTTGAGCAGCCTGGCGGGGCCATCCGTCATCCCATCGCCAATTTGTTGGCAAAAACAGCAGCGGCGCCAGTCACGGG
This sequence comes from Squalius cephalus, assembly GCF_949319135.1. NCBI lineage: Eukaryota > Metazoa > Chordata > Actinopteri > Cypriniformes > Leuciscidae > Squalius > Squalius cephalus. The sequence continues at coordinate 20,823,198 of NC_137128.1, forward strand.
TGGTTGAGCACGGCCGCAGAGATGAGTTGAGCTGCTGCAAGAACTCCTCAACTTCTGACTCTTGGGTGGTAACTTTTGGTACTGCAATGTGTATTGTCCATTTTCGCCAGCGCAGGCCTTTCCACCGTTTGCCATGATGCCACGGTTTGTCTTCCACGTGGCCCTCTGAATGCGGTTTCAGCTTAACCGTCACTTTAAGATGGCTCTCCGATATGCTTTCAGGTTTGGATTCTGTCTTGATCGCTTGACCAGCTGGGTTAAAAACCGCGTGAAGGTTCGGAGAGGGAGGGGATGGCTTGTGCTGGAGTTGGGCCAGGCAGTGGACATCCAGAGAGGACATGTTGTTGCTATACTGGTGCTGGACTTTAGAAGGACTCTGTTTTAGAGCACTTTCAGAAAGTAGAGCAACAGATGTCTGGAAGTACAATACAGAAACATGAAACATATGTACGACATTCATCATGTGCAATCAAGACGAATTCATCTATCTGTTAAATAAAATCAGCCATGCTCAGTCTGAAAGCTGTTTGCATATGGATTATGACTGAGAAAACAAACCTTGGTGTCGGTGTTCCCATTGGACTGAGTGGATGATGAGTGCAGAATGAGACAGCTATGACTGCAGAACACCAAACCCCCATCAGAACATAACTGGGACTCCTGGGAGAAATCAGAGGATGAGACGTTGTAATAATGTAACTTGCTTCACATCTGAAACAACTTTCCTGCTGATGTCACCAAGGCCATTCATTCCATTGGTTAATGTTAACCAATAGCAAAATAACTATTTAGGCATTAGCATTAGTCTGGCCTCATTCTGACATAGAACGTCCACAATAATCCAATCAATTCCCAATCAATCAAATCAAGTCACACTTTACATTTCACATGTAAATATGTCACATTTTATAAATAAAATGGGTTGCAAATGCCTTTTTGAATACATTAAGGGCAAACAAAAATCACATATTCCTACCTGTGCTTTGCCCTGCCTATCTTTGGTCATTTTCCTCACGCCATTGCCCAGGACTACCACTTTACATTGTTGACACCATTGTTGCCTCTGTCCTGGGCTGCCCTGTCCCTTCTTATACTGCTCTCTGCCACCAACAACACCTGAAAGAGATCCACAGTTGTCAAAAAACAGAAAAAGTTCCTCCTACCAGCTCTGATTAGCGTAAAAACAGCAATTACACAACGATAATAGAGAGCGGTGTCATTTCCCTGTAATGAATGAAATGTAATCTTGTACTGAGGCTTTTAATCTGATTCAGTACATTCATTAAGTGAGTATCTGACACAGATGAGCAGACTTCAATTGGATAGTTCAGGCCAAGATCACTACTATGTTTAAGTAGCTTCCCCAATCGTTCACAAAATCAATAGTGATTTTCCGTCAGTAGCTGAGCCAGACACAGACATAATACTGCACATTTAGCAACTGATGGATAAACAATTAGATCACAGTCATTTTAGAATGATTTCTGAAAGATCATCTGACACTAAGAGGTAATTATGACATAAGACCAAAATATGGATAAGCAGGCATTCCTCACCTTTGTTATGGTTGTGCTGTAGCTGCAGGTGGTAAGGCGCTTGCCGTGTGGCCCGTGGTCCATTCGGCTCGTGAAGTGCAGAGGCTAGACGTTGTGCATCCACAGAGGTCTTGATGGCCCCCATAGAGCCCGGGCCACTGCTGACCTCATAGCTGCTGGGGATCTTCACACGGATCAGGTCAGCAATGGCTGCGACAACGTCAGTGATGTTCTGAAAAAGCGTAAGGAAACCACACAGTGAGGAATGAGAGCAGTATAGATATGTGTTTGCTGATGCAAGCAACACTATTCTTAGTACACATACTTAGTTGAGGCAGCAAGTTTTTTCAATGGCAAAAACAACTCACATTTTCTTCAGAAAATGTAAAAGTCTAGTTATTTATACCATTTGTACTCACTCCAATCCCACTGACTTCTTGTTCTGTAAATTTAAATTATCTGTCAAATCTTGTGTCAAAGACGCCCATCTTTGCACCCATTCTGCGGTATGGAAATTGTTGTACTTGTTATTCCATGTTTGTTGTACAGTGTTGTTTTTTATGTACTGTTCTTGTGCTGTCTATCGAAACAAATTCTGCAGGTACCTCTGCAGAAACAGATTTCTCTGGTAAACCAACACTGTTTCTCACCTCAGCAGCAGCTGGCTTCAGTGTGATGGCGATGGACACCAGCCCAGTGTTGGAACCATTTTGCACCGATCCAAATGGAGAGCCGAAGAACACCGATGAAGGCTCCGTCTTGACCTCTCGTAACCTGACCTCTGAGCCTTGAAAATAAGAGGAATAAATAAAAATGTCTTAATCAATCAAATCCACTGTGGGTGCTCAGCAGCACCCAGAACATTTATAATGTAATTGTAGGCACAAAAGGGAATGAGCTAGTTACCTTTGCCCCTAAAGACAGGAAACATTGGAATTACTGGAGACAGGGCTGGAGATGGAGGTTCCTCCTTGACCAATGAGAGATCAGGATAGCGACTGATTTCCATGCCAACGACACTCTCTGGGGAAGAAGATGGGACAAAGCTGTCTGGGGTGTCTCTGTCTTCACAGTGCTCCTGTCCCCTGTGTGTACGAGAGAAATAGATTGGTTACATTTTAACTGAGAAACTGAAAATAGACTAATGTGTAGAAATTAGAAAATACATAATTCAAGATATTTGTGTGCCATGTTTATACACAATCACATTTCAAAGTAAAAAAGTAAAAATCTGTGTTAAAACATTTGCTCTGCAATAAAGACCTGATCAAGGCCTTGATCAACCTTTGAGTGGATTTTGGTGTAATAATGATGATACAATTTTACTGATTATGACACTAAATTTATTATAGAGGGAAGTTTAAAGGTCTGGGTAAAAGACAAGCCAAAAATAGAGAAATGTCAACTTTCAACACTGCCTTTAATTAAAAGTAAAACAATTTTTTTTAATGTTTTAATTTAAAAGTATAATAATTATCTATAAAATCATCCTAGAGGACAGAAAACATCCCTTAACTGAGAAATCAACCCTAGGATTTGTTGTTTAGTTAGATAAGTTTAAATATGCGATCTTTACACTATGGTTTAAAAGTTTTAAAAGATCCTCCTGTCAACCCTAATGATAATGAGCATCTCAGGAACCGCACTCCAGTGGTTCAAGTCTTATCTCTCAGGTAGGTCCTTCAGGGTATCTTGGAGGGTCCCATCATCTAGCTACTGGGGTGCCTCAGGGCTCAGTGCTTGGACCACTTCTCTTCTCCATCTACATGATGTCACTAGCCATTCAGAAACATTTTTCCTATCACTGCTATGGTGATGACACACAACTGCCAATCTCATTGCGGCCAGAGGATCCGAGGGTAGCTGCTCGCATCTCTGCCTGCCTAACAGACATTCCTTTCTGGATGAAGGACCATCACCTTTAACTCAACCTTGCCAAGAAAGAACTGCTTGTGGTTTGGACCAACCCAACACTTCATCACAACTTCTCCATTCAGCTAGGCTCATCCACCACAACTCCTTCCAGGATAGCCAGGAGCCATGGAGTTGTGATTGATGATCAGCTAAGTTTCACAGACCACATTGCTAGAACTTCCTGGCCCTGCAGATTTTCCTTATACAACATTAGGAAGATCAGGCCCAAGCTCTTGTTCTATTCAGACTGGACTATTATACTATTACTGGACTCTTGGCAGGCCTTCCAGCATGCACTGTCAAACCTCTGCAACTGATTCAGAATGCTGCAGCAAGAGTGGTCTTTAACGAGCTGAAGAGAGCACATGTCACGCCTCTCTTCATCAGTTTTCACTGGTTGCCAATAGCTGCTCGCATAAAATTCAAGGCACTGATGTTTGCCTACAGAACAACCACTGGCTCTGCACCTCTATACCTAAACTTAGGAGCTTACCTTGTGGTGCCATCCCAAAGAGGCACAAAATCACTTTCACAGACCTTTACCTTGACTGTTCCAAGCTGGTGGAATGACCTTCCTAACTCAGAGCTGCTGAGTCCTTAGCCATTTTCAAGAAACGGCTAAATATGCATCTTTTTCATTAATACTTGTCCCATTAATACTAACACTTTTTATTTCTATTCTATCTATTTTTTCTATTTGTTAAAATAAACTTTTTACATGCACTGTGCTAGACTAACTGTAATACCAGTTCTCGGTATCCGTGTACTGACCTGAGCTCTTCCTGGTTGTTATGAGGTGGGGTGGGAAGAGAGGCCGGCACATTCACAGTTTTGGGCCCCTGAGCCAGTGCTCGAGCCAGCAGCTCCTCCTCAGCCTTAAACTGCAGCGGTCGAGAAAGCAACCCTTTGGTGACTGTTGAAACAAACCCCCCCCCAAAAAAACAACCAGCGTCAGAAGTGTATTTTTCTTAGCTCCCATTGTGCATTAGAAATATTATGTTTTGTGATCTAAATTTATTTTTGTTTTGGGCTACTACTACAAACTGCTACGTTTCTAAATGGTGGCGTTTTTTGGTAGACTCAATATTGACTAAAAACCGATAAATATGTGATTAATGCTAAAAAAGCATTGGCCAAACCTATTATCTCTAGTCAAGCGTAAACAGTTCATTGGCCTGTCCATATCTAGTCAAAATGATCACTATCAACATCAAATTCAAATTTGCCACTCACCATCATGTCCAACAATGACACCACCTTTGCTGACAAGCTCTTCTGTTGTGGCAAAGCCATTGAGCAACTTCTGCCGTGCCACTGGAGGAGGTGTCGGGGGCAGGGAGGCAGGAGGGGTGGGCGGGTTGCTCAGGTTATTCTGCTGTAGAGAGATACAAATATGAGTGACCATCTGCACATCTCATAAATGAAATCGAATAAGTGAAGTTTACTGCTGATATCACGAGACTTGATGTAAGTAATAAAAGTGATCGCTTGATGCTTCAGTAGCAATTGTACGGTCATGGAGTATTTTATTAGCTATTCTTAATTACCTTGTAAATCAGTTGGGAGTAATAGTCTGAGACACCATCCAATGAGGCGCTTCCAAATGTGCCCGAGAGACGGCTCTCTCCATCCAGCTGTCCGCCCCCATAGGGCATGAAATGGGCAAAGTTCACCCCCACCAGAGGCTCCATTAGGGGCAAGAGAGAGAGCTGCTGCTGCAATAAAACAATGAGACAAAAAGAGCAACATATGGGAAATGAGAGATAAAGGTCATGTTTAAAAAAGCGTTAGAAGAGAGAAACCTGTGCTACTGAGGTCATATGTAAATGTAAAAAACCTGTCAGAAACCTGACAACTTCTTAAGTGATGAGCATTTATTATAAGAAAAGATAAAATAAACTTAAAAAAGATTTTAAAATATTTTATTAAAAATAGTATTGTTTCTGTTAAGTGTATAGTTAGATCAGACAAAATAAGGGTGCTTTTTCAAGAGGACAGAAAGAAATATGTCAACAAGTACTGTATGTCAAGTATATGCTCATCAAGGCTGTATTTATTCAATCAAAAATACAGTAAAAACAGCAAATGTGAAAGTTTTCGGTTTCAATATATTTTCAATAAACATTGCTCAATAAATATTTCTGATTATTATCAATGTTGAAAACAGCTTAAAATTTTTGTGGAAATATTTATTTTTTTCTTAACTCTTGATGAATATAAAGTTTAGGAGAACAGCATTTATTTGAAAAAGAACTCTTTTAAATGTCTTTACTGTCATTTCTAAATATCATGTGTCCTTTTTAAATAAGAGTATTGATTCCTGTTTTTTTATTTGTATTAAATTGTCATATTTAAAAAAAATACACATGCAAATAAACAAACAATTTAATTTTGTTTGAGAAATCTTTATTTTCAAAAGTCAGGAGCAAAACTGCTGTAATGGCCTCAGATTCCTCAATCATGGAGCTCATTGTCTACATCAGTGACTTTCTTTCATGTGATAAAGCGTTCAAAATGTTTCACAGCACCATCTTCCTTTTGTCATGAGTTAATTTGGCACAGCCTCTCTGTAATCATGTCTGCAAACATTTTAAAACTGCATGACAAAATTGTTATTACCTACACATATAAATCAGACCACTGTGCATAACTAAAGAAAAGTTTCAGCAATTAAACAAGTTTAAGTTACTGTAAAAAATAACTTTTTAATTAGCATTTAGTCCACCCCCCAATAAATATCTAGATGTCCTTACAAGTAGAAGATTATTTTACAATATAAAAATACCTTCGATAATAAGACTTTCAAGAACACACGTTTTTTTCAGCAAGGACGCATTAAATTGAACAAGTGACAGTAAAGACATTTAAAATGTTACAAATTACTTCAGTTTCAAAAAGTTTGATGTTCTTTTGAATTTACTATTCATCAAAGAAGTACATTTAAAAAATCATCAACTGTTTTCAACATTGATAATAATAAGAAAGTTGCTTAATATAATGATTTCTGAAGGATCACGTGACACTGAAGACTGGTAATGATCCTGATGAAAATTCAGCCATCACATTGCTAAAAATGCTAAATGATAACCAGTATAAAATTAGTCAAAAAAGTGGAAGTAAATATGACCCTACTAGACTGAAAAGATAAAGGATTTGGCAACTTACCTGTTTTAATTGGGTCATTACTGTCTCAGTCGAGGAATACACTGCTTGACTCTCATCCTCCTCTTTCTTCCTCTTTTTACAGCGGGGGGCGGGTCTGTCTCCGCTCTTGGGTGCCCTCTTGTTCCTCTGTTTCTTCTTGTCCTCTGGAAGTAGTGGTCCAGGGAAATCTGGGTGGTTTGAATCCGAGAATGTCTGTGGGGAAGGGAAAATAACACAGTCATGCGTTTGCATGTTTCATGTTTTAAAATGAAAATTAAGCATCCTTAATCAATCACCCCACTGCTATCCATGGAGCACTGTCGCAGAAATGCTTTGCTGTCCGTGGATCCCTCTTCCTCTGACCTCAGACTGTCTTCAGACCTCTGGTGAGGTGGAGTCCTCTTATTCTTTAGGAGGTGTTTGAGGAGTTCATTCCCAGCTTCTCCTTTCAAGCTGTTGGCTGGACTTTGATTCGTATGATGAAGCATCATTCCTTCCCTCTCTCCTTCTACCTTGACCATGCCTATTCCTATTTCCATTTCCATTCCCTTATGTCCATGACAGTCACTCGCCTCCACCTTCTCCAATTTGATGTTGGAGAGGATTCTGTCATGCATCTCCTGATGGCTCATGGTCATCTCTGGCCCTCCACCACAGCTGCCTTCAGAGAGCTGGCGCTCCAGCTCAGAGTGCGGCTGGCTGCTCATGGAGCCTGGTGTAGACGATCCAGGTTGGGACATCTCGCAGAACTCATGGTCGCCGAAGACCATTGGGTTCCTTGTCGGTGTGGATGATGTATCTGACACGCAGGGTGTCAACGGGGCTGTCAGGTCAGAGTGAGGTGTAGAAGGAGCTCTCAGTGACTCACAATCATCATCTTTCTTCTTCTTGCGGTTCCTTTTCTTCTTACCCTTCTCCTCCGGGATGATGTTGGAGTACAGCTGGATAAGTGATGGACCGGGAACTGGAAAGTTTGGAGGCAAGGGCGTGGGTCCATCCATTGGAAATGGATGCCCTTGAGCTGCATTTTGAGGCATCATATTTGGCCCAGGATATCTCTGAGGTCTAGCTTGTGCCTGGACAAAGTTAGGCCCATGGGGTGCTAAGTTCTCCGAAACAAATCCCGGTCCCATTTCCTGAGGGAATGAACCGTTACCCATCATTGGTCTGGAAGGTCCTCCAATGAACCCTGGTTGCATGCCTTGTTGCTGTGGAAATGGTGGCCCTTGCATCTGCTGCGGCATTCTGGGTGGCTGCATGAAGTCCTGCGGTAGGTCCTGGTTGTAAAAAGGCATCTGGGACAGGGCCCTCATGGTACCATCTTGGCAGTTAGGAACCTGCTGTTGCTCCATGCAGTGTTTCACACGCTGTCTTTCCACCTCCTTCATGAGCTGAACTCTTTGCCTCTCCTGCTGCTCCCGTAGTCTCTCCTTGCGCTCACGCTCCTGGAAACTTTCGCTAAATGGGTTGGTATCATCGAAATTCACGTGAGGAGACTCGCCACCTGCCTGCCCCTGACTGGGCCTAGCCACTGTCGGCTGTGGAGGCTGTGCCTGCACTACTTGAGCGGGCATTACTCCTGGCATTTGAGGTCCTCCACTAGGAACAGGTGCACCAGGGTGCCAGCCTGCTGTGTTGGACACATTAGCTGCATCTGGTTGGCCAGGGTGAAGCTGAATGGGCATCATGGGACCCATCATAGGTTGGTTCATGGGGGGCCCAACTGGCATCATGCCAGCATGAGGCTGCATTGGTGGCATTCCAGGCATCACTGGGGGCTGCATGCCACCCTGTTGCTGCTGTTTAACTCTGTACTCCTCTATCAGCTCTGCATGCTCCTTCTGCTGCTTGCGAATCTAGAAAAAGCAGAGAAAAATCATTTTAAATTGGACTGAAACATTTACAACATGTACTTGTCCCATTCATTCCAAAATGTCCTTGAACTTACAAGAAAATGTCACAAAGTTTGAGGGAGATTTGAAAGAACTGGAATGGAAGATTTAAGAATATGTCCTTGTTTCAAGGATTCACCACAATATATCAGAAAGACAATGTATGTTATAAAGTATTGTTGCTAGATAATGACATGACATCTAAACTAATATAATGTCAACTGTATATTAGAAATAATATACAGTCAAAACTTCTACTCTTCATTAGACATTAATTGTTAGTAAATGTAATAGTATTTCTTGCATCAGAAATTGTTTTTTCATAGAAAACTATTTTTTCAAATTGTAAAGACCATAGCTGAACCACCGATTTAAATGATTTACTTTTTTTTTGGAACATGTTCTGTCCTTGATTATTGCAAAAAAATCTTACTTCATTAAAATTCTTTATTTGACTATTACAAAGGGAAATAGTCATACAAATATTTAAGGATTCAAGGAATTTGTATTCACTTGTTATTCTGAAAAACTACTGAAGGGTGAGATGATTAAAGGCCTGTTCACACCAAGGACGATAACTTTAACTTTATCTATAACTATAAAATTTTAATAATCGTTCTAATTCTATGATAACAGGGTAGTCCACACAACCAGTATAACAATATTGACACACGTTGTAATCACTCCCAGAACATTTTTTTTCCATCTGATGAACGATAAAACCATTGACAGCTAATCAGAATCCACCTTACTTTAAAAAGCTTGAACATTTAAATTTGCAGGTTATTATCATGCATTAGCTAGGATGCTAATATATTTATCATTATAGTTGTCTTTATAGATATTGTATAAGTGAATAGTTCTTTGTTAAAGGACAATCATGAAATGTATTTTAAATGTACTTTTCAATGCTTTTTGGGATTATCTTATGAACTGAAAAGTGTTTTAATAGGTTTAGTTTTCAGAAAGAGAGGCCAGAGACACATTTAAACAAATCAGCTCATGAAGATAAAACCATGGATGACTGATATTATGTGTGTGCTTTACCTGTTCCAGCTGTTTCTGCACAACCCCCTGCTGCTCTGTCACATGTTTCAGCTGCTCTGCGTCTTCTTCCGGAAACTCCCGTCCTGCTTTCTTGGCAGTTCTCTGCTTGGCTGACAGGGCCTTTTTTGACTTTCTGTGGGCCCCAATCTGCTCCTCCAAATATTTCTGCTGCATCTGAAGCAGCTGCTGGGTTTCCCTGAGCCAGTCCTCATACTGAACCTTCTGTGTGTCATCTTAATGGGGGAAAGGTTGGAATTATTAATTACTGGTTTAAAGAGTACATTTTTGTGACTAAAGGTAAAATAACATTTAAATATGTTCAGTAAATGCTTAATCTGGAATTACATTACACATTATACATATTCAGAATGTTTGCCCTGTAACTGGAGGATAAACAATATGGACTGTATAATAATATCAATAATTATTAAAAACTTACGGGCAAATCCTGTTCCAAAATTTGGGGGATTGGGTAGTGCCATTTGAGGAGCAAGTTTGCTATCCTAAATGTGAGATTTAAGACAAAATTACACAATCATTATGGACTTGATCTGCACACCTTTTATGCATTGATTAAGGAAGAAATTATGAGAAATGCATTGAAACTACATCTGAGAATATTACACTCTTTTGTGTTTCTAAAGGAAAATTAAATTAGCCAAAACATTTAATAAGCAAACACGAAAGTGGTGGAGGATGTGTAGACCAGACATTCTAATCTGCAAAGAGTCTCACCTGTCCAGCCAACTGCATCGGAGATACAACTTCATCAGGGCCAGGTAGCGCCTGCCCTGTCTGGACACTAATTGGGATTTTGTGAAAAGAGGAATAATGGATGAGCCATTAGTGCACATGCACATACACACTGAAATAAATCGAATAATATTTCAGTTAAACATCAAGACTATAAACTCACTTGTTTACGACCATTGAAGTCATTCCCATGTTGTTCTGAACCATCATTTTATTGATTCCTTTCAATGCAACCATCTTTGCCTTCATTATGGGGTCAGTGATAGCATCGAAATCTGAATAAATCATTGAAAAAAGTATGCACATTTATAGTCACATGTATATAGCCAAAATATGTTTCTTACAAAATATAACGTACAAATATACAGATTATTTAGCTTGGGATAAAAACATACAGAATGCATTTTAAATTATTATTTTGGGTTATATAGAAGTAAAACTCTATTGACTGCATCTGTAGCATGCTACTAATTATCACCGACAATAATTTTAGACCTCAGTTTGTAAAAACAGGCAATAAAGTGTTACAATCAAATCAAAGTTTATGGGGCAATCCCATAGACTTTAATTATAAGTGCATTTCTGTTAATAAGCTTGTTTAAAAAAAAAAATTAAAACTGTAAAAAACATGTAAATGTATAAAAACGAGTTCAAATTATTTTCTGTGGAAATGCACAACAGGATGCTGCCGGAATATTCCTTTAATTACATAACTTAGTTTTGTTTTCTTTAAGAAATTTGATTTTATAAGGTTTATGATGTAAATCACAAAAATGCATTTGACAGTAAACATCAGGACTAGAAAATTGTGCTGGAATAACACTGAACACTGTACTTTGTGTTATTTTAGTTTCATATATGTAATGACATGAAAAATGCTATTTACTCAAATGCCATTTACTCAAAATTACAAATGTAATTACCAACAGACCGAATTTCCAGGCAAGCAGCAGTTCAAAACTGAATTTAGCAGTTTGTAAGCAAGTAGTTCTATGTGTACACTGAAACAGTCAAATGTTGTACAATGAGTTTCTTATCTTTTCAGTTTTTGACCAGCTGTTTACTACATGTAAAACAGAGAAAGGCCTAATCTTGAGGCATCAAGGAAGAACAAAAGTACATAGTTTTATATTATCTAAACCTTACCTATGTTGGGGAAGAATGAGTCACTGGAACGTTGTCTTATCATCGCTTGCATTTGCTTCTGCTGTTGTTGCTCCTGTCTTTCCTGATCCAGGAGATCCTGGAGAAGAAGTGGCTGCTCCTCCAGAAGCAGTGGTCTGTTCAGAAGACCTTGCTGTGACAACATTGCCTGTTGTGTAAGAATACTGTGTTGTTCCCCTGAGAGTACAGCATCTTTTTGATCCATACCGAAAATATGGCTTTGTTGCTGTTCCTGAATGGAGCCCGGGACTTCTAATTCACTTTCGCCATGAGAAGACACCAACGATTGGCCAATACTGAGGCCAGAATCCATCCCCTGCACTGAGAAGTTTCCTTGCCCCAGCATAGAACTACCGAGTGACACTGTAGCTTCCTGATTTGGAGGGTTGCTTTGTGCCGCTGACTGACCACAGTGTTCCTGCTTTAGTGATTCACCTTCTGGTTGTACCAGCATACTTGAAAGCACTGGAGTAGCATCAGGGTGAATTCCAGTCTTTGAAACCTGTAAACTGGCATCAATATCACTTTCAAAGCCCGCTTGATTAATGGCAGCACTATCATTTATCTGATTCTTACAAGAAGTGTTTTGGGACAAGCAATCTTTAATTCCATTTTTGCTATCCTCTGTTTTCAGAGAAACCAACACTTGATCCTGAGGAATGTCTTTACTGATGTGACCTTGAGACTGGGCAGTTTTGTCCACCACTTCGCCACTTGTAGAACATGATGATGAGGATGCGTCATCAAAACTTTCAGTCTTTTTCTCAGCTTTGGTCTTTTGGACATCAGACGTCTCAGGGTGGTCTTCCATAGGATCACTGAGATCCAGGTCCTCACTAAGATCTAAATCAGCATCAGCATAAGCAATAATATCAAATTTACCAGATGTTAAGAAGTCATCTAGATGCAGGTCATTTGTTTCAAGATCCAAGTCCTTTCCATCATCTGGGTCAAGATTTAGGTTCTCTAAATCGGCATCAACAAGGTCCTTCACCTCAACATCTTCAAGGTCCTTCACAGCAGATTCATCAGTATCAATTTTCTCCTCGGGTACTTCATTTGAGGATAAAGGGACCTCATCATTTTGTACAGCAGTTGTAGCAATATTTGTGAGTAAGGGAGCACTGAGAGTCTCATTGGAAGCAGGTTGGCTAATAGACCTTGTCAGGGGGATTTGTGGATGTCCAGCTCTCAGCGGAATATTGGCCTGCTGTAAATTCCCCAAGCTCAGAGATGCCTGCATCTGTGTAACAGCTACCTGAGACTGATTCATTGTTGTGTTCATTGTCTTTGGAACCTGATTGAAGGGGAATCCCATTTCTTGGCCCATCAAGAAACCTGGGGGTCGTTGGTGTGAGGGCGATTCCATTCGATTTCCCTGCATAACAGGTGGTCCAAAGGGAAGCCGCAGTCTGTTATCTGGTGCTCTGTGTCTCAGTTCTATGAAAGCCCCCATAATGTTATGCTGTTGCATGTGCATGCCACGAGGTGGCAAATGTGAGGTTACTAAAGGGCTGCCACCTATTGATTTTCCCAAGTCCATAGACATGGATCTTCTCATCTGTGGATGAGCTTCAATTATTGAGTCCTGCATCTGATGAGGTCTTGGAGCTCCCATAGGACCTTGGACACTAGAAGTGAGGGGCATCCTAAAATCAACAAAAGAAGATTACCATTTTTGCATTTTTGAACAAATGTAGTCCCTTCATTAATGCAAAGTGCTACAAGTTTGGTAGTATGCAAATTCACCCACCTTGGCCCAAGCTGCCTTATATTTGAGTCGGCATCCCCAGGAAACTGTGGTCTAGGAAAGTGGCCTTCAGGGAAATGCCCCTGCTGATCCCCTGGGTATGGCCCATGAAATCTCTGAGGGGCTCTTACAGCTCCTGGACCGGGATATGGTGGTGGTGGGCGATTAAAAATTTCATTCTGCTGGCCTGTAGACTCCTGACTCCAGTGTTGAGGGGTTCCTGGAGGCATGGACAGTGGATGATCCTGTACACCCTTGTCTTGACGTATGGCACTTTTCTGCTGTTGCTGTTTGAGGATTAGCTCTCGAATACGCTGACGCTGTGAACAAATTAATGGTATGTGTTAATTGGTGTTGTACAAATTATACATTGTAACTGATATAATGCAACTCATTGGAAATTAAACCATCTTAAATAGAATAGCAATAAAATAAAACAACACCTGTCTGAGTCTTTCTTCTGCTTCAGCAAGTGGTACTGTTTGAACTCCGGTGTTGGGCTGCCCCATGGTGTGGGAACTGATACTCTGTACTAATCCTTGTTGCTCCTTATTTTCTCCACACTGAGAATGGGGAATTATGGCGGCCTGCTCAAAGGGGTCATGGATGGGAGTCTGATTAGGTTGACTGGATAGCTGCTGAGATCTGGTATCATCTGTCATACCTAGATGTTTGAGGGTCTGAGGTCCATGTTTTGTTGGACTGGCAAATGTGTCTTGCATCAGCACTTGAGGAGAGAATGGATCTTGATTGGACATGGGCCCAGGTCCCAATCCCTGTCCGACACCTCCAGGGTGAGGTGTTTGTGTTAGATGTGCACATGAATCATTAGGTAATAGCTGGGACCTTCCCATTGACTGTGCATGATGATCGGGCCCTACCAAGCGTGGCAGTACAGGAGATTGACTAAAAGGATCAGCAGTCCTTTGGTGACTTGGAGACTTGGGGAACCGGTCTGCCATTCCTGAGCGCGGGGTCCCAGGGGGTTGTGCATAAGGGTCCATTGACATAGGGGACATTATGGGGTTTAGAGTCTGCTGCTGAGAGGGTTGATTCATCATGACTGGATGGCGAGATGTAGGCTGCTGAGAGTAGGGTTCAGGGTCATGTGGTCTAGGTGTGCCTGGCATTCTGGCGTAGGGGTTAGAAAACGGAGATTGGGCAAAAGGGTCACTCGAAGGTCTTGGTGTAACAGGTTGTTGTCCATAGGGATCACACTGAGAATAGTCTGGTCGAGGAGTAGAGGGTGCTCGAGCATATGGATTACAGGAAGGCTGGCGTGCAATTGGTCCAGACTGAGGAAATGGGAGGGTTTGGGGCTGCCGTGAAACCCTCTGATTTGCATAGCCGTCACTTACTGCAGGACGTGGAGTGAGCGGAGGCTGTGCATAAGGATCATTATGTTGATTCTGAGAGAATCCGTCAGAGGAACGAGGGGGCATCATTGATCTTTCAAAAGGATCCCCACTTATTCTCCGTGCATGCATACCTGCATATTGTTCCTGAGCCTGAGGAGGTGGCATAGGGGTTTTAAAGACCTGGACGGACCCCGATTCATTGCTGCCTGGGATAGGAGTGAGTAAAGGACGAGCATAAGGGTCTGAGAGTATCATCCTGCCTTGAGGCATCCTCTGGTAGGCTTCCTTTCTCACAGACACCCGAGAGAAAGGATCATGGCCTGGGGAGCCAACAAGATGTCTTCCTTCCAAAGTTTGACTTGCTCTAGGAGGGCACATAGGCTTGAGAAAAGGATCTGCAGCTCCTGCTGGCCTTGGAGTGTCTGGGGGCTTGGCATAGGGATCATTACATATGGCTGTTGGAGAGCCAATTGGCTCCGAAAGACCCCTGGGAGATTTCCCTGATTCTGAGTTACGGCGTGGAGTTCCCTGACCAGTTGGTGGTGGTCTGGGTGTGCCTACCATTTTGGTGTAGGGATCCCAGGGTGAGGAAGGTCTAGAGCCAGAGGAGCTTGGGGAGAACATCTGAGGGGATTGAGGCTGAGATCCCGAAGACGGGGGTGGAGGATGAGGGCGCAAAAATACATCATCAGGGGAACATGATGTAGGCGTGCCAGGCAGCTGTGACTTTGAAACCCCATTCTTTGAACTGAGCTGCTTGGGAGACATGTTCTCATTGTTAGAATGCACAGAGACAGGACTCTTCAGGCCACTGGAAGAGTCATCCTCAGATTGGCTGATTGATGGGAGTTGTTGCTGCTGCTGTTGAAGTTGTTCATTCTTCACCTGCTCCAGTTTTTGTGTAGCTTCAATCTTAGCTTGCTGCTTACTTTTCTGTCTCATTTGCTGCAACAATAAGCGAAAATATATATATTCTAATGATTAAATAGTAAGAAAATGTACAATTTATGATTCATTTAAAATATACAATGCAGCACAGTAATAATACAAATTATGTAATAGTAATTAGTGAGAATTAATAAAGTATTTTAGAGTTAATAATGGTTTTATTTTAGAGTTCAAACAACTATATGAATGCAAGTAAATAATTACGGCTGTGCCATTAATCGAAATTGATTTTCGATTTCAATTTTGGCTTTCAACGATTATGAAAACAAGATAATCGAGGTAAAGGATTATATATTTCCTTCATAGCCGTGCGCTTTCGTTCCTCCCTAAGCCAAACTTCTTCAAATTATTCAGATCAGCCGAATAAGTGAGTGTTGTAATATGCAGTCTGCTGTTGCTATACTGCGGGACGTATTTTAATGTATTAATATACATATAATGTGTACAGTGAAGACTATGCAGAGTTATTTTACATTTGATTATTCAATTTCTGTTGTAGGCTATTACTTATCCGAATACTACTGTTAGTACATCTTCATGAAAAACTTAAAGCATGAAATAAATGCTTTTGTAGAGTTTATTTTGAAGGTCACTTCTGCAAACATTTCAACAACATTAAAAACTGTAGCTCAAAATGCAGCTGAAAAATGTGTTGCAAACAGTTTCAAATATATATAATATATTATTTTGTGGTCCACAAAAGGAACAGGTATACAGATTTGGAACAACATGAGGGTGAGTAAATTAACATTTTTATTTTTTGGGTAAACTGTTCCTTTAATGTAGATCTACCATGACAAACCCAATTTCAGGACATCAGGGTCCAGTGGTATGTTTAGTTTGTTGAGGTAACAGTTTACAAACTGTCATTTAGCCATTTTCCAAACACAAACATATATTAGACTTACCTGTCTAAACTTCCATTCTTGTTCATGTTCTGATTCCTTGTGCTTCAGTGGATCTTTGAACAGTAACTCTGGGTCCAGTGGTGGAATAGCAGGATCAAACTCTTCTAAAGGCTGCTGGGGCTGGGTCGGCTGCCGCTTAATGGTCTCGTTGGACATTTGGACCTTGTTAATGCGTAGGGCTGCCCTGTTATCTCTGGCCTTTTGCTGTGAATGGTATAGTCGTGCAGGTTTGATATCAAAGAAAGACCATTGAAATTCAATGGTTGTATACATTTGCTAAAATTACATGGTTTTAAGATTAATTGTCTAAAAGCTTTTTTATTATAATTTTAAGTCGGCCTAGACTCCTTCATGTCAAGGTAATGTTCCCTTTAATCATATCTTTTTTTCTTTTTTATTTATCTCTCAGACTGTAATGAGCTCCTAGGGCCCAATTTATTCTTTTGACTTTGAGCAACACTAAAGTGTCCCTATACCCAGCTGAAATAAATTCCATGCTGGTTTATGCTGTTTAGTGGAGGTCTGATGCTGCTCTAGAGGGTAGACCATCATAGCCATGTTATTAACCAGCAAAATGTAGCAGGTGAAGCTAGTCGACAAACCAGCACACCAGCATTCAAAACACTGCATGTGCTGGTTCACCAGCAAACCAGCTTCCCAAAACAAAAACAATTAACATTTAATCCAAAAATTTCTATCTACATTTTGTAGACCCTTAATAGCCAAAGAGAGAGGCATTTTACAGTGCTGCTGAACTATAAAGTACTTTTTGTCATAGCATAATAATGTGATGATGATGTCCTCATTGTATTACAGCTGATACTGTGCAACTTACCACATATGGAGCCCGGTCCTGTGAACTTGCTTTTCTCCACAGTTTTGCGATTTGTTTTACTCGTGTTGACCAATCTGTATGGTTATAACATAAAAATAAAATGATCAATTGGAAGACTAACAATGAGAGACAATAAGAAGAGATGGTGTCATTTAAGTTCAACATGTAAATCAAAATAGATCTTATTTACTTTAATACATAATATGTCAGATTACATATTAAATATAGTAAAATGGGCTGCTAATGGAAATTCATGTTTATTGTAACATTGTATTTTATTGATTTTCAAAGCTACATTTGACCGATCACTTTAAATTCTCTTCGCAGACCTGGATATTCCTCCTTGAGGTTTGGGAAGTTGACATTAGTGTACAGGACGGGTGCAACAGTGGCAAGTTCTCCGAGCATTTCCTCTTTCTCCCACTTCAGAGTGCTTTTCTGTGCGGTGGACATGGAGTCTCCCTCCACCTCCGAGGCAGCGGCTGGAGCAGATGCAGAAGATGACCCTGTAGCGGACCACGGACCAGCAGTCTCCTGCGCTATCAGATTGAACTTCCTGTCCCTTCACAGTGGATATAATAACAGTCATCTAAAATCCTGATTTTGTCAAACTAGGCCACAATATTTGTACCTACTGAACAGGTTACTGCAATTTAGATATGTGAGGGTGTGTGCATTTGTCTGAAACAAATATACTCATAACTGACCTAAGATTGTCTGAGAAAGGCATGCGCTGCATTGAGGGGATATTTCGAGCCATATCAGGCCCAATCGAGGACTGTGAAAACTCCTGTTTGGGTTCCATCAAACCATTCATCACTGGCATTCGTGAAGACATTCCTGTACAAAAACATATCAACACAACTAATCAACAGTGCATAAAACAATGCCTGGCCTTCAAGATTTATCACAACGTAATGTGTCAGTTTGGTTCACCTGAGAATGAAAATCTTCAGAAAAAATGTCTTTACAGTAATGCACTTGAGGGATTATACAAAACGCCACAGACACCATCAACTGAGTTGGTACAAAACCCAGAGTATTCTGGTAAAGGTGAAATGTGTGAAACTACCATCCCCAACAAATTACAAAGACAATAACTGCTGCCAAATAGGTTTCTTGAACTATGCTTCTAAACACACGTTGAGAGCAGTAGTTCCAAAAAAAAAAACTTTGCAATGCTGTTTGCGAATATTCATTGGAACCGGATTGGGGAATCACTGAAACTTTGTTGGAAACGATGGAACTTGCGACCACAGTTAGCTAACAATGCTTATGAGAAATGCACCCCTTGGTGGGGATACTCAAATAATTCAGATTTTTTTTTCATACTCTTTTAGAAGTCAACTTATGAATGTCACATTTATAGTTGTCTGTGCAAATTCAAATCAATATGGGAATGTTTTAACATGGAAAAAATGACACGCATCACCTTTAAATTACATAGACAAGCATTACTGTTAGTCTCAACCATATCACTCAAGCATAACATTGATTATTTTCCTACAACAAACCTGAGTTTGGTTGGGAGGGATGTAAACCATGGCCTGGGGGACCATGCAGGGTTTGAGCTCCCTGGATCTGTTGATGCATCTGAGGAGGTTGGCTGGTGCTGGGACTCAGGACAGCTGAGAAGAGATCCTCCACATCCTTCCCACCAAGCTCTGCAAGGAAACAGGTCTAATATTAACAACACAATGACTTAACATGCTCCCTGGCAGTTGGTGCTTTGAGTATATAACCTACCTGGTATTTTGTAGAGTCTGCTGAGTATTGATTCTGTATGGCAGAAAGATTCAGTGTTTACATTTAGATGTGTCAAAAACAAATATTACTATTCAACAATGCATACATATACAGACCATCAGTGACCATCTTGTCCAGTTCAGGGCTTAGGATGCCATCCAGTGGCTCCTCGGGCACCTGACGTGGGTAAGTTCGGCCTAGATGAGTTTGAGATGAGGCAGATGCATCTTCTGTTAAAGGAGCAACATCCAGACCTACACAAACACATATACAGAAAAGCACACAAATATTGTCACGCTCATCTCAACAAACAAAACATGCCACTGGACCCTGATGTCCTGAAATTGGGTTTGTCATGGTGGATCTTCAAGGAATAGTTCACCCAAAAATAAAAATGTTAATTTACTCACCCTCATGTTGTATTATTTTCTTCCATTTAACAAAAGTCAGTGGGGTCCAATGTTATTTTGGATCTCATTGACTTCCATTTTACAAATAAAAACAATTTATGCATTCTTCAAAAATATATTTAGTGTTCTCTATAAGAAAGTTATATAGGTTTGGAATGACAATAAGTGAGGGTGAGTAGGTGATGACAGAACTTTTTAGGTAAACTATCCCTCTAACACTGAACTAAAACTAATAAGCAAAACCGGACAGGAGCAGGTTGTGGATCTTGTTACCTGCCGTCATATCTGCCATGGACAAAACTGAATAAACAACTTAGTGCTGCAAATAATTCAACTAGAAATATAACTGTGGGCTCCGAGGGAGTTCATGTGGGCTCTTCCTCCAAGGCTGTTTTTACAGCAGGGATGATAGCTCAGCATCTTTCACAAATTACTGGGTTGATTCCTTTTCATCAAACCAAGGACTCAGTGGATCTCAGAGGAACAGAGCACCTATCTTTCACTTATACATTCAGAAAGAGGCCCTGACTGTTGTTCATGGGGGGAAGGCCATTCATCAGTGCCTTCGGTTTTCTGAAATGCCGGTCTATAGAACATCTCGGTTCTGTACGGGTATAAAAGAAGCGTCCTTGACCACTTTCTGTTAATCTAGCACTGGATTGCTACTGTCCATTATGGGAAGTTTTACTTAGTGAAACTAAATAGACTGCAGATACATGATGGTTGGATTCAGATGCACATTGTGAGTGATGTGTCAACAGTCAAACAGTAACAGAAAAGTGCCAATAAAAGCCAAGCAAAAGGGTGTGAGAGAATAGAAGAAAAAGAAAATAATCAAAAAACATGATCATGAGCTCTTACCAAATGGTGAAGGAGAGTACTCAACTTGGAAAGGGCAAAAATCAAGACCTACAAAGACCCAAACCAAACACAATGAGGGATCAGCACAGTGAAGAGAAAAAGAAAGATTCTGCAGATGATTCATACACAATGTAAATTAAAATGAGCTAAGAATGAAATATGGAAATGCCAAGAAAATTACCAAAATGAAAAGACAATCTCTTATAGGTTATTAAATATTTAGATATTAAACATTTTATTATATATTTCAAACAAAGTTTATTTGGTGATATGAACATCTGACTGTACACTATAAGACATTAGAGGTGTATTTCTGCTGTAGAGTCACACAAATAATATATTCTATACTTCTCAAACCGCACTAAACTCACGGGAAATACGTACAGAAATTGCAAATGTGCAATCATGGAATAAAACTATTTTATACACACTTTATGGACAAAATCCTACACGTGTACAGTTGTTTTTGCCGCTGACCTGTTTGCATTAACATTTCTATGAATGACAGTGTTTACCTTGTTTAAAATAATAAAGTTCCACCATACAATGCAAATTACTTTTGTTAAACACCCCATTTGGGTTTGATTTACAGTGCTATGCATAAGTTTAGACACCCATGCTAAAGTTGACTAAAAAGAGGAATAAAAAATCATCTTTTGGAAATAGAACTTAATACCTTAATTAAAAAAATTAGGAAAAATCCAACCTTTAAGGACACCAATTTTCTTTGTGAATGAATAATGTATCGTAAATAAATAAATGTTCTTCCTTAAAATACAGGGTGCATAAGTCTGGACACCCCTATGTTAAATTCCCATAGAGGCAGGCAGATTTTTATTTTTAAAGGCCAGTTACTTCATGGATCCAGGATACTATGGAGTTTTTGGAATTAAAATAGCCCCACATCATCACATAGCCTTCACCATACCTAGAGATTGGCATGGTTTTATTTCAGTTAGCCTAATAGCTGGTTTGATTTGCATTGAGAGATGATCTTATGGAAAGTACCCCATGCCAATCTCTAGGTATGGTGAAGGCTATGTGATGATGTGGGGCTATTTTAATTCCAAAGGCCAAGGGAACTTTATCAGGATGCATAGTATCCTGGATCCATGAAGTAACTGGCCTTTAAAAATAAAAATCTGCCTGCCTCTATGGGAATTTAACATAGGGGTGTCCAGACTTATGCACCCTGTATTTTAAGGAAGAACATTTATTTATTTACGATACATTATTCATTCACAAAGAAAATTGGTGTCCTTAAAGGTTGGATTTTTCCTAATTTTTTTAATTAAGGCATTAAGTTCAATTTCCAAAAGATGATTTTTTATTCCTCTTTTTAGTCAACTTTAGCATGCATACTTCAGAAATGCATACTGCGCTTTATTGTATGTGTGTGATAAAGGGAGATGTTTATAAATTACACAGTACAAATTAAAAGAGTTATGCGTTAACGTGCTAACGGCGTCAAAAATAATTAACGCTGCTAAATAGATTGCATGTGCCAACGTGCTATGTTTGACAACCCCAAGAAAACGTAACTTTTGTATGAACATTCATTAACAGGCATACTTTATATCAGCCATTTAAGCACATGCCTTTATTTTCACAGGGTTTTTAAGATTACGAGAACATTATGAAGTTCCCATTTCAAAGCAGATTCCCAGACACCGACAATATTAGAGTTAGAGAGCTGGACCCCATTAAAGGGGCTCATCAGAACAGCAAACATGTGCTGTCATTTCTTCTCATATGTTTAGAGACAGTCATAATGGCCTACCGGGCTCCTCTGTTTGCTTTCCAATGTTATCAGAAAACATTCCCAGCAGCTCTGTGTCTGATTTCAGCTCTTCGGAGAGGTCCACTAGAGGCTCCACAGAGTTTTCTGTGGATGCGGATAAAGCAGGAAAGTAATTATAAGGGCCTAATGATTGTAGTCACGTGCGTGGTACGAAGCACACGACGCAGGAGATTCAGAGAAATAAACAGTCTTTAATAATAAATCCAGGGAGAAACTTAGGAGAACACAACTACGTTAAACCATATACTATGCCGGACTAAAAGAACTAAGGAAACTAAGGGCTTAAATACCCAGAGAGTTCATTTACAGGAAAATAAACTAAGGATTAATCAGAAACTAATGACCAAGGAATGCGGGGCAAAACGGGAGCAGGGAAAACTAAACCAAATTACGATTAATCTAAAAAGACATAGACATAAGACTTTTGTACTCCAGGAAAATGGTCTAAATTGTTTAGACACATTTAAAGTCAACATGAAATTGCACTCTCAACCCATTTTACTTGTGGAGTCAGTGAATCCGCCGGCACCCATTCCAGCAATGTGTGTAAAGAAAGTAAATGGGGTCTTTTTAAATTTCCTATTGACTTCATATTTATTTATATATATATATATATATATATTTATAAATCAGACTTGGTTTGAATGTCAAATGGAAAAAAGACACAAACAGAAAGAGACAAAAAGGCTGCAACAGGCTGTGTGTGTGTGTGTGTGATTGCGCCAGTAGCTGTGAGAAACGTACGTGCTGCTACTGCTTTACTGGGCAGCGGTGCCGCTGACGCACTGAGTGATGCGTTTGACAATGGCTTCATCTGATTGGCCGTGAGCTGTTTCCTGTCTCGGCCATCTTCTAGCAGCCGTGTGGTTTCCTGTCTGCTCTGTTTGCTCTTGTCCAGCAGGTCTTTCCCAAAAAAGGCCTCCTGTATGAGAAGAGATTGGAGTGAGAGTACTTCAGTATAAAATGTGCAAGGTGACTGATTTGTCCATCTAGTAAAGATGATATGGGTTTTAAAAAAAAATGGCTTTCATAAATTGAGCAATAACTGTTCAGACTAGTGGTCAACCATTATGGGTTTTTTATTGATGAATGCTGATGCTAATATCTAGAGAGCATCTCATGGCCCATAAAATGCAGATACTGCATAATACAATTGAATGACAACAAAAGGGATTTTTTTTATACTACAGAATATTTCAAAAAGGAAAATGTTTATTACCCATGACCTACTTATGTTAATCAAACAAGTGGATTTCTTTTAGTCAATATGACCTTTTGTTTTTTTTAAACATTCAAATTCAGACCAATCTGCTAATGAATCATTCAGACTGATTCATGTGAACTGTTTTTGGCTTTAATTGCAAGAAATTAATAATTTTATTCATGAAGGATGCACTAAATGAATCAAAAGAGAGAAAACAAATGAATCATTAAAGACATTGAGTAATGATGCTGAAAACTCAAAGGAATAAATGACATTTTAAAAATAGATTAAAATAGAAAACAGTTATTTTAAATTGTAATAATATTTCACTATATTGTTGTTTTTAATGTACTTCTGAACAAACAAATGCAGCCTTGGTGAGGATAGAAGACATTGAATATTATCAACATTATATTTTTAAGTATTTGCATGATTCATTTTCTAAATGTCATATTTCCCAGTGCTGGAAAACACAACATCGCTCAAGTCAAAGACAACAGTATCGCGCTTCGGATGATCATGACATTCAGAGCGAATCTTCTGAAGAGGAATACTCGAATCACACCGTGCTGTTATCATTTGTAATGAAAGCATTGTTGATAGAGTATCTTTTCTGGGTACAGTGGATATTTTCCAGATGGCTCTGTGTTTGTCTGAGCTGAATGTCTGGCTCTCGTATGCCGTTACACTGCACTGACTGTCACGTTATGGGAGCCCCTCAAATGAGCTCATGTTTCATCCCGTCTCGTACCACTCCAGCGCAGTCCCACAGGACGCACAATCTACGAAGACACACGCCGCTGCACGTGTGCACGGCAATAACAGGAACAAGCATGAAAATATCGTCAGTAATACGACTTCCCAACACACCGCCTGTTCTGTCATTTCAGTTCAGCTGACCTGACAGCCTCCAGCTCTCAGGAACCTGCCTGGCTGAGACATTAAAAGCCTCCATTTTCAATAATTGATTTGAAGTGGCTCTTCTGAGAAGCACCTTTAGGGTGGATTTTCTCAGTGTTGATGCAGGAGCTAGCATGAACAGCTAGCATTAGCTCAACCATCAAATTACGTCATTCCCACCTCATCAGTTCTTGGTTTCTTGAGCTGGTCGATATGATGGTGTAATACAACGTGTGACGGTATCAATTTTGCTGAATCTTTTATACAATGGTAAATACATTTGCGCAGATATCAATGTGCAGACCTGCTTTATGCTATTTACACGTGTGGGTGACAGAAACATGAAGTAATATGAAAATACAAGGCAGGATGGGTCGCAAATAAAGTTGATAAGTACAGCAAAAGTGTATTTGTTTTTACATGTGCCGCATTAATAGAGAATTCAACTGATGTGTATATCAGCTTTGTAACTTTGAAAGTGGCTCATTTAATTCAAATTTAGAGTCAGAATTATTTGCTTAATAATAGTAGTTTTACTGATTTGAATCATTGTTTTTGCTTTTTTACTTGAACAATGGTGAGTGTTTTATTCATTATTCATATTCATAAATCTTTTTTTGTTTGCAACCATCATCATCCAGATAGAAAGAGGAAATGATCTGACAAGATGATGTGCTTTTCATTAGTATTTACACAACTGTACAAGCGTTTGGGTGCCGGTAACATTTTGTAAAAAATGTTTTTGAAAGAAGTCTCTTACGTTCACCAAGGTTGCATTTATTTGAAATACAGTAAAAACTGTAGTGTGAAAAAAAAACTCTTTTCTATTTAAATATATTTTAAAATGTAATCCTGTGAAGTCAAAGCTGAATTTTCAGCATCATTACTCCAGTCTTCAGTGTCACTTGATCCTTCAGAAATCATTCTAATATGATAAAATTGATGCTCAATAAACATTTCTTCTTATTATTTTCATCAATGTTAAAAACATTTGTGTTGCTTTTTATTTTTGTGAAAGGATTCTTTTATGAATAGAAGGTAAAGTACATTTTTACAAATGTCTTTACTGCCACTTTTGATCAATTTGACGCATCCTTTATGCGATTATCCCAAAATAGGCTTTCCACATGATTAATATACCAACACATTTTTTGTTACATATCCAGCAGAAAATACTGTATTGTGGTTTACAGATTGAGCATGATATAAAATGACTCATACAATGATATAGGCCTAAAATTAGTGTCAGACCATCCCCCAGTTATGCTTCCTGACATAAATTTATAAGTATGCAAGTGAGTGCAAAAGGAGTCTAGGACAAAGGCTTAAGATTCAAAAAAATTGATCTGTTGTAGCTTTCAAACATCAGTTTGAGACTAACGACAGGAGTCTGAGTTGGATAAATGACATCATCTCCCTTAGAGTCCACATGTCAAACTCGGCTAGACAAGCTCCCAATTCACCTGGCAGAGTGCTCTAAAGTCCACTAAAAGCTGTGGCATCTCCCAGTGCATCTGTAGCAGTGACATCCCTGGAATTTACTTGAGATAAAGGGAGCATCAGCTGAAAAGTTTCTATTGATGCCAGAGGACTGTGGCTTAGAAATGATCTCATATCAAGTGGCCTGATTTGGAGAGATGTGCTATAGCTTTTCTAAGTAGATTTGACTTTTGACTGATGGATGAAAAACAGGGCGAAAACACCCCACAAACTTACACTGAATGACTCATATTCTGCTTAAATGAAAGTGTAATTTAGCCAGTCGGTGTTCTGTCACGAGCCGCTTGCGCTATTTACTGTGACTAACTATGCGATCAAACATTCCCAGTGATGAACTGTAATAAATCCAAACATAGATCTCGACTATATTGTTTGCGATTGTGGTTGCTGAATTTACGGTTGTTTTAGTAGAAAAACATGAATGTAATTTGGAATAATTGGAATTACTATTAGGAATTTAACTGTTAAAGTTTCTTGTTTTACTAATTTTCATAATGTAGACTGTTAATGAAATGATGAAATTCTCTTGATTTGTGATTATAGGTGAAAATGCAATAATTCTGATGAAATGTAAAGATAAAATTCTCAAATGACAGCAATCATTGCAATTATAATTTTGAGCAAAATAATCATTATTATCAGTTTAACCATAATGCACCACGATGAAAATGTGACTACGTTTTCATTGACTAAAATTAGACTAAAATGCCCAGACATGTATCCCCCGTTTCACAGACAAGGCTTACGCCTAGTCCCAGACTAAAATGCATGTTTGAGCTGTTTTAACTGAAAGCAACTTGCACTGACAAATCTTAAAATATATCAGTACCATTGTTTTGTCTCAAGATGCACACCAGTAATGTTTTTTTCTAAGGCACTTTTATAAAAGCTACTTAAATGTCCTAATTGAACTAAGGCCTAATCCATGCTTAATCTAAGCCCTGTCTGTAAAACCAGACCTTAGTCGTCTACAAATAGACTAAACAAAAACAGGACAAAGTTGACTAAATATGATAAAAACTAAAAAATATATCTGACACAAGACTAAATAAAAATTAGCTGACAAAATGAGCATTACCTGTAGGTAAGTGGGGAAAGCCTCCTCCAGTTTGGTCTTCTTTTTCCTATAGCGTTTCCGTATTTTAACCTCGGGATTGTCGTGAAAATCAGACAAAGGAGGTTTTTCATCAATTGGAGTGTCAGGCGCTTGGTCACCCCAGCCTATCAGGACAGAAAAGAGAAACCATATTCATTCTTTACATCAAAATCCTATATAAAAATTATGCAGATGAGTTTTACATCTACAAAGCATCTACACTCTCAACGCAATATATTTTTGTTGTAATAATAACTTTTATCTATATTAATCAAGGATGAGGATGAGCCCAATCCAGCATTATGCACTAATGCAGTGGTCGCGGACATTTGACAGCAGATGATACATTCAAAAATAATAAAGAATGAAGATTAATTTAAGATCCAACATGAGCTACCAGCAAGTCATCTTACTTAATGTGTTGAATGATACTCACCCTCGTCTTTGCCTTGCAGGGTCTCAGAACCAGTGGAGTCCTTCCTGACCAAGGCAGGTTTGGTTCTGCCTGGACCCATCCGGTTCCTCTGTCTGACCATGAAACCTCCAATACCTGAGTAAAAGCAGAAACTCCTCAATATTGTTTAACATTTCAAATGAAGTGCTTCATCACCTCTGCTGAAATTATCAGCATTTTGAGTCCAATTTTGATTCGATATATGCATAGATTTGATTCTAGTTTACTGTTTTGTGTTACTTTTCATACTTGACTGCAGGAGACAGTTTAATAGGTCTTGAAGAAAACATCTTACTGAATTAACTGTAAACCTTGAAATTCATTGTTTTTTTCTTCCTCATTTTAGTCAACCCCGAATATTATTACTAGGTTTATTTAAAATGTCTTAAGAAATTGAATAATCAAATGTAAAAGTAAGACACAGTATAGTCTTGTATGGAATATAAATTGATTGAGTCTTCACTGTTAAATATAAATTGATTCATAATGAAGATACAAAAGTGATTCGGTCAAAAGCAGTGAGTGATTTTATGTTTCTTTTTTTACTTTTTGATTAAATTAACAAAACAGACAGCAACAGTTTATTAGGCTGCTGTCCCTTTAAGAACAAATTCACGGATCTAATACGCTGTTACACATCCGGTTTGTTCCCAACTGTTTATGTTCACGTAGGACATAACAGACTGTGTTTATGTGAATACTTCACACAATGTGCATTTTTACACCGTGTGTGTATTTGACCATTCAAGCGCAATAAGCTGTGAAAGAGAACTGAATTAGGGATCGCATGCATCTCGAGAGGCGGCAACTGTGCTCCAGTCCTTTTTTGCGGCATATTGTGATTGATAACTCTCTACGCATCAATAACTAAGTAGCACAGCGAAGTTAAAGACATGTAACACTTTAGAAAACTGATTTTTGAAATTTGTGAATCGATGCGAATCGGCAAAAGTCTCTCACCTGGGCGGTAGGGCTTCCTCTTTCTCTTCTTGCAGGCATCTGTGTCTTTAGAGTCATCTTCTGCTGTGGCCTCTCTTTCAGGACTTGAATCTGACTTCCCCTCACCATCCACCATCTCCACTTCTGCTGCAAAACACACACAGGCAAACAAATACACAAAGCTGTCAGGAATCGCACACAGGTAAGCAAACTTCACTCTGCAAGCAGAGTAACTGAATATGAGACACTTTAATATGTTCTACGCAACATGTTCAGCAAACTGCAGTCCATTTGTGCTAAAAAATAACATTTTAAATCACTATAATGAGCTGTCTGGCTAGATAACTAGTTTTATGGCATCACAGTTACACTCCCCATGTGAAGGCTGCTTTAAACTGTTGATAGAAAAATGATGCTACCTTTTACAATACCTAATTTTCTTCACAATTGGAGGCACAATCACCTGGATCTTTTATGGATAATTCCACAATGCTTTTCCATGAACTCACCAAAAACATTTAAAAGATGATAGAAATTATATATTTTTAATATGCATGGCCCTTTTATTTTAAAACTGAAATCAAGATTTGAATGTATAAATGAAAAAGTTTATTTTAAGGTTGTGAACCCTTCAATAATGCATATATTATTTCGCTTATCATCCATGGATAAGCTATTGCAACAAAACAAAAAGTGTAAACGGTCGAGATGTAGGAAGCAGTACTTTTGATGTCGTCAATGTCTCCATCTCTGGAGAGTTCAGTCTGTGGGTCTGGAGGAGTCTGCAGCACGGCCACACTGTTCTGGTTTATGATCTTCAGTTTGAGTTTGGGTTTGGAGCGTCTCCGGCGAGAGGCTGCATTGGCGAGACTTTGTAGCTGGGACAGACCGGACTCCGTGAGACAAACACCATCCTGGGTGTACGTCCTCGACAGGTCTGTGGAGCAGAAACATTAAAGGAGAACTCCGGTCAATTTTAACATTGAGCTCATTTTTTTGTACATTTGGAGTGCTGTCAATACAGAGAACAACGACAAAAATCGGTGTTGCCTACACCGTGTTATTCTCTTTTAATTTGCACCCTGTTGACTTCAATGGGGCAAGTTTTAAACCTGCTTTTAGCCTCTTAACATCCTTGATGTGTCATTACAAGTGCACAGAAAATGTGAGTGATTCCTTCAGAGTGAACACGGGTGAATCTGACTGCAGTAGATGTGAAAGATATGAATAAAAATGATGTTATTTCAGCCAGCGCACATACCTGTATTTACTTCCCGCTTTCGGTCGAAGTCCATAGTAATCGATTGTCGAGTTCACGCGCGTGATCATAGGTACTAAACCAATGCGCGTGAACTCGACAATCGATTACTGTGGACTTCGACTGAAAACAGGATGTAAATACAGGTATGTGCGCTGGCTGAATAAACATCATTTTTATTCATATCTTTCACATCTACTGCAGTCAGATTCACCCGCGTTCACTCCGAAGGAATCACTCACATGACCTGTGCACTTGTAATGACACATCAAGGATGTTAAGAGGCTAAAAGCAGGTTTAAAACTTGCCCCATTGAAGTCAACAGGGTGCAAATTTTAAAAAGAGGATAACACGGTGTAGGCAACACCGATTTTTGTCGTTGTTCTCTGTACTGACAGCACTCCAAATTTACTAAAAAATTAGCTCAATGTTAAAATTGACCGGAGTTCTCCTTTAAGGAACCTCAATGGAAACACGAAGAATCGACTCAAAAGAACAATTCACTCTCAAATTGGCAATTACTATGGAGAACATTTTACAAAGAACAATATCTAGTTGATGAAATATTTCACAGCATAGCATAACCAGAAACATTTAAATTTCAGCAACACTAGGTTCCATTAGTTAACATTAGTTATTGCTTTAACTAACAAGAAGCAATTCCTTTTGTTAACGGTAGTTAAATAGTTAGTTCAGGTCCGTTAAATAAAATTATTACACGGCTCTATGGAATACTTGATTCTGATAACAACCGGTAAAAAACACAGGTCAATCCAGGTAACTGTCACCGAAGTCTGTGTTTTTCTTTTGCTAGGAACGTTTTTTCCTCGTGAAAGTTTTGTGATAGTTGAGCTAATAAAATATTAAAACTCAAATCAATATTTTGTGTACAGTTATTTAATTATATCATCTGGTATCTCAGACTCGCTCTCTCTTGTTTCATAAAAAACATTTTGTAATGGATTATAAGATAACAAACAGGTACAATTTTAAAACAGTTTCATCTCAAATCAATATCTCTTATCCCCATAATTATTTATGTTGTGAAATACTGTGTAATAAGTGGTATGACTGTATACCGTATCCCTTAAATGCCGTCTAGTTTGAACTTGCCGCTTGCTAGCAACTGCTCTCTCCATGGAAGCTTTGCGTTTAAAGAGCTAATAGAATATTTCGACTCGGATCAATATTTAATGTCGAATTATTTACTGTGTGGCAAGTTTATGTAGCCGTGTAATAAATGTACATGATAATGATGTACAGTATCCCTTACTTAACAGATACAACTTTTGAATTGAATAATGTATTAGTAAATTAACATTACCTAAGATGAAGACTAAGATTTGTCTTTGTTAGTTCATGTTAACTAATTGAACCTTATTGTAAAGTTTTAATTGAAATTCCATTACTTTTAATTATTATAATCTGACGTTTTTATAATTCCGTTCGAAAAATAAACGTTTTAGTAAAATGACATCAACTTTACCAGGATCTCTTGTTTTTGTGAATCTCTGTGGTAGGAGGACCGACTCGACAAAATCCAAATTGGGCTTGGCCGGCATTGCAGGCGCTGTGTAATGAACACACAAATACACAATGTCAACCGAAAAAAAGAAAAGAAAAGATTTATAAATGTAAAACAGACTGTTCTAAAGCAGTGCTTATGTGTACCAGGAGAGAGAGGGGTCTGGCCTTGGCACAGACTGCAGTCAAAGCTGGTCTCTGCGATCTTCTCCACCTCCTCCTCCGAGCAGATCCCCTGACACGAGGCATGCATCCACCTGCAGACACGGGAACAGCGCGTTTGTGCTACGGATATCAATGATGCCTCAAAAAATGATTTGCTGAGTTGAAAGGAATCCAAGCACACCAGCAGGTACAGGCACAGCCAAGACCCAGAGTGCTGGACCGCAGCTCACCTGTCACACTGGCGGCACTGCAGGATGATCTCCTCCTCATTGTAGTCCTGCTGGCACAGTGGGCATGATGCCAGGCTGGCGCAAGGGGCACACTGAGTGTAATTATTCTGCCACTCACACCTCACACCCGCAGACGTGGCGCCGCACTGCGTACAGGACACACACCTGTGGGAGGCCCAAGCAGGCACAATGACATTAATCACACACCACACGGCTCCACCAATTTTACCACCCTAATAACTGCTCACATCAATACATGACAAGTAAAATAATTCGCATTAATAAGTCTTATAAAAAAAAATTTTTTTAATAAAAGGTCCTCCATTGTAACTAGCAAGTATTCTTAAATTAACCACAAGTATAAAAAACAGCAACGACATTTGAAGCAGTTTTCAAAGCACAGTTGAAGTACGATCATTTTGTAAAACTATGTAAAAATCATGATTTTTTTCTCCATTATATTACTTTATGTATTTTAATGAGAAACGTGTAAATTGTGAAACAATGGGGAATACCATTTGCATTTCCAGCTCCCATTGGGCACATTCTGCAGGGGCGGGTCTAAGCAGTAGGTGTGGTAGCTGATGTCACAGTCGTCACAGAGCAGCAGACGTCCCGGGTCGCTGGCCTGACCACACGCCTCGCACACGGTACACTCCAAACACCGCCAGCCTTTACTCAACACCACCTTAGTGATCTGACAACCAATGCATTTTATTTAACATGACGCAGCATGCATATGAAGACTTTCCAAAAAACAAAAGAACGCAGTAGTTTTTAGCATCGTTTTAATTCAAAAATTTTATTTTTCACAGAAAAAAAAGAAAACTTAATTTTCAGCATCATTACTCTTCATACATTAGTCTTCAGTGTCACATGATTCTTTAGAAATCATTTTAATATGATGATTTGATGCTCAAGAAACATGTTGTGCTGCTTAATATTTTTGTGGAAACATTGATTTTTTTTAGGATTCTTTGATGAATAAGGTTCAAAATAACTTTGAAATAGAAATCTTTTGTAACATTATAAATGTCTTTACTCTCAATTCAATGCATCCTTGCTGAATAAAAGTGTTAATGCAAGTGTTATGCGATGTGCTTATTGCGCTTAAATGGTCAAATACAGTAAATGTCAAAATGCCTGTCTAGCAGAGTATTCAGTTAAATAATCAGTTTTGGAACGCAAATGTTGTGTAACAGTATATTGGATCTGCATGTGCATAAGCTCTTAAAGTGACAGCAATCTAATATTCATGTTAATCAAAGAACAAAAGACAAAGAAAATCACTCTCTGCTCTTGACTGAATAACTTTTGTAACTTTAGTTTTAAGCATTAATCTGTGTTATTTTACATTTGATTACTTTCATTTCTGTAGTATTTCTCACCTGAATACTGTTAGACCCACCTGAAAAACTTAAAGCCATATTTATTTAATTTGTCTCTTATTGTATTGTATTTATTTGTGCAATCATTTGCAATTTGTGTTTATTTGTTCTTATTTTATTACTGACTGTTTACTTGACTTAAAAAAAAAAAAAAGGCTATTCTGTGCTATGTGTAAGCTATTACAATAAAATGACCTAAATTATCAACAACAACAAAAATGAGATAATAACAAATGATCTGTATGGTGCCGCAGTTTTTCCCTGTGTTATATACAGTGAGGAAAATAAGTATTTGAACACCCTGCTATTTTGCAAGTTCTCCCACTCGGAAATCATGGAGGGGTCTGAAATTGTCATCGTAGGTGCATGTCCACTGTGAGAGACATAATCTAAAAATAAAAATCCAGAAATCACAATATATGATTTTTTTTACTATTTATTTGTATGATACAGCTGCAAATAAGTATTTGAACACCTGTCTATCAGCTAGAATTCTGACCCTCAAAGACCTGTTAGTCTGCCTTTAAAATGTCCACCTCCACTCCATTTATTATCCTAAATTAGATGCACCTGTTTGAGGTCGTTAGCTGCATAAAGACACCTGTCCACCCCATACAATCAGTAAGAATCCAACTACTAACATGGCCAAGACCAAAGAGCTGTCCAAAGACACTAGAGACAAAATTGTACACCTCCACAAGGCTGGAAAGGGCTACGGGGAAATTGCCAAGCAGCTTGGTGAAAAAAGGTCCACTGTTGGAGCAATCATTAGAAAATGGAAGAAGCTAAACATGACTGTCAATCTCCCTCGGACTGGGGCTCCATGCAAGATCTCACCTCGTGGGGTCTCAATGATCCTAAGAAAGGTGAGAAATCAGCCCAGAACTACATGGGAGGAGCTGGTCAATGACCTGAAAAGAGCTGGGACCACCGTTTGCAAGGTTACTGTTGGTAATACACTAAGACGTCATGGTTTGAAATCAATCATGGCACGGAAGGTTCCCCTGCTTAAACCAGCACATGTCAAGGCCCGTCTTAAGTTTGCCAATGACCATTTGGATGATCCAGAGGAGTCATGGGAGAAAGTCATGTGGTCAGATGAGACCAAAATAGAACTTTTTGGTCATAATTCCACTAAACGTGTTTGGAGGAAGAACTTTAAATAGTTAAAAAATCATACATTGTGATTTCTGGATTTTTTTTTTTAGATTATGTCTCTCACAGTGGACATGCACCTACAATGACAATTTCAGACCCCTCCATGATTTCTAAGTGGGAGAACTTGCAAAATAGCAGGGTGTTCAAATACTTATTTTCCTCACGGTAATATCGATATTTTTCAAGGTATCGTATCGAACAGGGAAATTTCAGTAAAGTGACAACACTACTACAGTGCCCTCCACAATTATTGAACCCCCTGGTAAATATGATCAAAATTGGCTGTAAAAAATAAATCTGCATCGATTATCCTTGTGATCTTTCATTCAAAAAATGTGCAAAATTCTAACCTTTCATTGAAGTAAAAGAATTGAAAGTGGGGGGAAAATCACATTATGAAATAAATGTTTTTCTCCAAAACACGTTGGCCACAATTATTGAAACCCTTTTATTAAATACTTTTTGCAATCTCCTTTTGCCAAGATAACAGCTCTGAGTCTTCTCCTATAATGCCTGATGAGTTTGGAGAATAACTGACAAGAGATCAGAGACCATTCCTCCACACAGAATCTCTCCAGATCCTTCAGATTCCCAGATCCATGTTGGTGCTTCTCCTCTTCAGTTCAGCCCACTCATCAGGTCAGGGGACTGAGACGGTCATGGCAGAAGCTTCATTTTGTGCTCCACAACAAATTTTTGTTTTGATTTTGATGTTTGTTTTGGATCGTTGTCCTGATGGAAGATCCAACCACGGCCCATTATAAGATTTCTAGCAGAAGGCGTCAGGTTTTGATTTTTTATCTGTTGATATTTGATAGAATCCACAATGCCATGTATCTGAACAAGAAGTCCACGACCTCCAGCAGAAAAATATGCCCACAACATTAAAGATCCAATGGTATATTAAATTGTACACATGGGGTACTTTTTATCCTTGTGTTCACCAAACCCATCTAGTGTGTTTGCTGCCAAAAAGTTCTGTTTTAGTCTCATCTGACCACAGAACCCTGTGTTGTTTGAAGATCCAGTCGTGTCTGACAATTAAATTTGCTGGAATTTGTTTTTGGAGGAGTGAGGAGGATTTTTTTTAAACCCTCCCAAACAACATGTGGGGATGTAGGGGTTGTTTGATAATTTTTTTTTTAGGCTTTCTGACCCTAAGACTCAACTAATCTCTGCAATTCTCCATCTGTGATCCTTGGAGAGTCTTTGGCCACTCAAACTTTCATACTCGCCGTGCATTAAGACAGTATAGACACACGTCCTTTTCCTGGCGGATTCATAACATCTTTAGTTGGTTATAACTTCTTAATTATTGCCCTGATGGTCAAAATGGGGATTTTCAATTCTTTAGCTATTGTCTTACAGCCACTTTCTAGTTTGTGATGCTCAACAATCTTTTGCTACGCATCAGAACTGTATTCTGTGGTTTTACTCATTGTGATGGATGATTAAGGGGATTTGGCCTTTGTGTTTCCTCATATTTAAACTCCTGTGAAACACGAAGTCATAGCTGGACAGTTTCATGTTCCTAGTCACCCTGGTGTACTAAAAAAGGTTAATATTAATGGGAATATACTTCAGAGATATTTTACTCGTAAAAAATTCTAGGGGTTTCAATAATTGTGGCCAACATGTTTTGGAGAAAAACATTTATTTCATAATGTGATTTCCCCTCACTTTCAATTCTTTTACTTCAATGAAAGGTTAGAATTTTGCACATTTTTTGAATGAAAGATCACAAGGATAATCGATGCAGATTTATTTTTTACTGCCAATTTTGATCATATTTACCAGGGGGTTCAATAATTGTGGAGGGCACTGTATATATGTCTCCTTAAGTAATTTCAGGTAAGTCATTTCAGTAATTTTTTCCATTATTTAATTTTCTTCTTTTCTTTTTTTTGCCCAGTCATAATTAACGCTAAAAACATCACCTCAAACACATGTAGAAAAAGGGAAGGATATGATGGCCTCATCCTGTAAAGTGCTCTGTTGTGCTGTGGCGTTGAAAAGTGCTCACCTTTATGTTAACACAGAAAGGATGGTAACACTGTCCACACTGAGCACAGGCCAGGAGTCGACCCTCCACGCCCTGTCCAAAACTTCCACACACCACACACATATCCTAAGGAAAAGAACACAAACACCGACACATACCACTGTAAGAGAGCAGCACACTCCACATATACGGCTGTAAGCAGCACCGACTGCTCAGAAACATTCACTTTTACCTGTTTCAGTGTGAACGTGTCTGTACTAGAGAAAATCACCACTGTACTGTGCATGGCACTTTCCTCCTCTTCCTTGAATATGCACATTGGTTCCATGATGTTGACCTGCAGAGATACAAACATACCATGCAAATTAATGGAAAAACAGTCACGCTATAGTTATGTCCACATATCAGAACAAACAAATGTGTTAGCTGACAGTTAATGTGACATACTCCTGGTATTGGGATTGGAGGGACTCCATTTTTCATTCTGGCACGGCCACGTCCTCCCCGGCCTGTGACACCCGAACCCCTGGGCCGTCTCCTGCCGGGGAAGCCAGATCCTCTGCCCTGGTGACATAACAGAGATACCATCAGGGTCATCCTCGCTGGCAGAGAGTGATTCTCATCGAGAAGAAGGGGCTAAAGGATTTTGTTAATGCATTGGCTTGCACTTTGCCCACCGGGAGCTTCTTGTAGCTAGAAGTAGCTTTATAAGTGTGATAAATTACAAAAAGATTCAATTGCATGTGCTTATACATATGTAATTACACTGTAATAACAACATTATTGTTTGTGATGGGTTAATTTCACATTTCTGCAACAGATCACAGATAGTTTTTCAATAAAGAGATCCTAATCCCTTTTCTATGAATACACATGGTCAATCTTGTAATTACTGGGTAAGGATTTAACAAAATTTGCTTAAAAGTTTGGGGTCAGTAAAAAAAAAAAAAAAAAAAAAGAAATTAATGAAATTGATACTTTCATTCAGCAAGGATGTATTAAACTGATCAAAAGTGACAGTAAAGTACAAAAAAGATATTTCAAATAAATGCCGTCATTTTGAAATTTCAATTCATCAAAGAAATCCTGAAAAAAAAAAAATGCATTATGGTTTCCACAAAAATATTTAACATTGATAATAATGAGAAATGCATCTTGAGCGGCAAATCATCATATTAGAATGATTTATGAAGGATCACTGGAGTAATGATGCTTATATAATACGTAATTACATTTTAAAACATTAAAATAGAAAACAGTTATTTTAAATTGTAATAAAATTTCACAATATTACTGGTTAACTATATTTTTGATCAATTAAATGCAGCCTTGGTGAACATAAGAGTCTACTTTTAAAAAACTTAAAAAATTGTACTGACCCCAAACTTTTTTTTGTTCCTTAATACTTTACAGCTTAGCATAAGTACAAAAAAATTCTATTGACTATAGAAATTTCCATGATTTTTGTATTAATTTGCATAACATTTCCAACCAAAGTGCATTTTTTAATGACATGAGCGAGGGATGAAGGTGGGAACTCTGTGAAGAGGATTTCTACAAAGCAAAGAAAAGGTTTTCAAGTATATGACAGTTTTGCTATAGCTACCCCCAAAAAATATATATACTCGGTACTTTGTTAAATGATTTGACTAGATTAACAAACATGTCTGAAATGTGATTAAATGGAGCGATAAAAGAAAGGCACATTATGGTCCAAACGGTGTAGCCTTCAACTACTTTTCCTGTCATCTCGAAGCTGGTCAAACAAAAGAGAAGACTAACTTCATGTCATTTCTCTATATACCACTTCAAAGAGCCTTTTTCAAATGCTCTTGGCAATTTAGGTCTTTTGCATTGACAGGACTGAAGCAATTTTCACTCGAGCAGGAAACAAATGTCCAACGTTTTCTTTTCTCTTTGTGTTTATATTTAACGAATGGCCCACCAGCTCAACTTTAATGCACTGTGATCAAATAACCAACCAGAACCAAACACGACTCTCCTTCAATTTAACTAGCTGTCATAGTGGAGCAACATTCCCCATAATGACACCAATTTTGGAGAGACTGTGACACTCTGTGTGAGATGGCATCTGAGGGAGCTGCCAGCACGGCTATCAGGCTGTTGAGAGGCCTCGGCCGTGTTATTCTTGCGATTTCACTTCTATTACGCTGTCAGCACGTTTCCTTTCCTCAGGGGCTGCCATTCTGACTGTCACAATGAAAACCCTTTCCAAGAATTACACTCTCTCCCTTCCCTCCCCCCATCAACTGTTCTTCTCACTGGACCATAATTTCACTCGTTCTTTCAACTTCTGCCTCTGCCACTCAGACTTGATGCTTTTTAAATTGGTCTTTACATCATCTCTTTTATTCTACCCGACTTTACAAAAAAAGACTGTGGGGGGGGGGGGGGGGGGGGACAATTGTACAGTGATGGCACTGGATAGTAATGCCATGGTACTGTGATGTAGCTTTACCATGAATTAGGGCTAGGCGATCTGTTGCATCATATTCAAGATACGTGTCAATGTCAAGATTTCACCTTTGTTTTTTATGAAATTTCATAGCAATGTAAATAGTTACAGAAAATTTATATATATATAATGTTATAATTTTATTATAATTTACAGTATGTGCTATTATATTGTTAGAAAAAAAGAGAGATGCTTTAAATTTAAAAAGAGACCAGAAATATCATGTCCTTATAGTTATAGTCAGGTTTTAAAATATGTTTATTTAGATATTTAAATACATTTCAAATATATTTATCTTAATATTTATATATATAATATTTGATAACACTTTATTTTACAGTGTCCTTGTTACATGTATTTGCAGTAGTAATTACAGTGAATAATTACATGCAGCTAACTATAAACCAAAAACCTATAGTACATGTTAATTAATATTACTCAGTATTACTCATTATATAAATCATCAGTTAGTTTGTACTTAGAAAAAAAAAAAGGTTTCATGCACAAATATGTGCATATGTTTAGTTAATGAATGAGGCCCACTTTTGCTACATTTCATCACAAGAAAAATCGCTGCAAATATATTGTGAATATTCACTCCAGTAAAGGCTCCAGTAAAGGCATATAATTACCACCATATTCATATACAATTATATCTACATTCCAAGATCTTCACTTCAAAAATGCCATTGTACTTTTCAGTAATTATTTCCTTTCCATTAAATCCTATTCTTGTTCTTCCTATTTCCCTGCTTCCTCTCCATCATGATCTCACAGTTGATACTAATTTTTTTAAGTGACCCTTCGCATGTGGCAAATACTATCCAACACGCTCATTGTCAAGACACGATAATGGGACCTGGTCTGGCCCCGCGCCCAGATGATTAACCGTGTGGCTCCAGCGGCTCAGGAACAGATGGACCTGTAGGCCAGCGAGACCCCTACCAGAGCCAACATGGCCGCTGCGAAGCCCCTGACCCCTCA
Source organism: Squalius cephalus (assembly GCF_949319135.1). Classification (NCBI taxonomy): domain Eukaryota; kingdom Metazoa; phylum Chordata; class Actinopteri; order Cypriniformes; family Leuciscidae; genus Squalius; species Squalius cephalus. The sequence goes on from NC_137128.1 coordinate 20,862,542, forward strand.
ACACGCAGCACATCTGCTCCTACCCATGGGCTACGGCTCACAACGTGAAGACATTCATAACTCATTTTCATTCATTAGCCCAAGTCAAGCCAGGTCATAGAAAGAAAAGCACTGTGCATGCTGGGAAAAAAATCGGTTAGCCACAGACCATGTTAGTGACTTTCATAAAGTGCTGCGGCTGTTTCTGACATGAAAGATGCAACATAGAATTTGTCCAAATCAAATCTTTCCAAGATGAGCATTGTTATAACTACCTTTTCAATGTGTTGGCCCTGCAGCGACTATATATTCATATATCCATATCAACTCAAGGCTGTCTGCACTGGAAGTGCTGAAGGGGCACAGACCAATCAGCAGGTTTAGATGAACCCTGCAGGCAGTTTTTATTTCTGATGGCACTATAAACTTGATGTTAGATTCCGGCCACAGTAAAATGGTTAAACAAATATAACGTTTTTTATATTTTATTTAAAAAACATTAAACATCTATTATCTTAATTATTCCAAACTTTTCATCCCAGTGTGTGTGTGTGTGTGTGTATGTATATATATATATATATATATATATGTTTTTTTTTATATATATCTCAGTAACTTTACTAACTCTGCAATGTTACTAATTCAACAATAAAATACTATTATTAAAATATATATATATATAAACAAATGTGTATGTAATGTAATTTCAAATGTAATTTCTATACATATAATGTATACTATTATTTATAATTTATATAATAAAATTGGTATTTTTTTATTATTTAGGCTAATTTATAAAACTATATTGCAATGTATAAAATAAAAATAAATACAAATAAATCAAACAAAAACTGATAAAATAAATAAATGAATAAGGGATTTTTATTGTATTTAAAAAACATTAAAAATCTTAATTATTAAAAGATTTTCACCCCAGTGTGTATATGTATATATATATATATATATATATATGTATATATATATATATATATATATATATATATATATATATACTAAAATGTATTTAAAAAATCCATAAAAAAACTTAAAATACATAAATAAATGAAGTTTCTTTATTTAAAAAACATTAAAAAAAATCTTAATTATTCCAAAGTTTTCACCCCAGTGTGTGTGTGTGTGTGTATATGTATATATATATATATATATATATATATATATATATATACACTAGGGCTGTCAAATGATTAATCGCGATTAATCGCATCCAAAATAAAAGTTTGTGTTTACATAATATATGTGTGTGTACGGAGTATAATTATTTTCTATATATAAATACACACACATGCATATATATATAAGAAAAATGTGTTATTTATATATAAAATATTTATATATAATATAAATTATATATAATATAAATATATATACACAGTATATACATGCAAATATTTCTTAAATATATACATGCATGTGTGTGTATTTATATATAGAAAATAATTATACACCGTACACACACATATATTATGTAAAAACAAACTTTTATTTTGGATGCGATTAATCGCGATTAATCGTTTGACAGCCCCAATATATACATATATATATATATATACACAAAATTGTTAATTGGTAATATTTAATATATAAAAACTATAATAAAATGTATTAAAAAAAAAAAAGCCATAAAAAATAAAAAAAAATAAAAAATATATAAATAAAAGAGGGAAGTCCATCAGCTGAGGGTGTGCGGAATCAGCTATTTCCAGTGTAGACAGCTTTATTGACTGACTATAATGAGAACAATTTAGTATCGTCATGTCGCAAAGTTGTAGCTGAACTCCCAACTGAGGGTCTGTGTAATATTTAGCTGTATTTACCACACGGATTATCCAGGCGGCCATGCTGTGGGGCTGCCTGCTCTTTGGCCCGTCCCAGCCCTCAGTCGGGTCAAGGGACCATGAGGGGGAGCTCGGTCTGCGGGATGCGCTCCATGCTCCCTGAAGATGGGGTGGGTTAGAGAGAAAGAGGAGGAGGAGATGTGGGCGAGAACATGCAACAACTTAAATACAGCCAGCAAAGAAACATACAGATACATGCATGTACGAACAGACATGGTTAACAGAGAATGTGGCATATTAGAGCTGTGAATGAACTAAAAAAAAAGACATTTGAGACAAAGCATTTCCTGAAAAAAAAATACATCTGATTAAATTGCTCTCGAGCATGCAAACAAAAAAACTTCCTTTTAATTAGAAGTATTGCTTCTAGGGTAAGACTGTTTTCTGAAAGACTGCATGAGCAAATGATGGAAAAGACCAGCGAAACATAATCCTCTGCTCTAGGAAGATGAGACGTGTTTTTTTTAAATGTCATCAGTGCCTTAACAGACAATATTTAAAGGTCAAGTGTGTCCAAACACAGTCTGTGTGCCTCAAAAGTTTGGGGTCAGTAAAAATGTTTAATAGTTTTTTTTTTTTTTAAATGTTCCAAAAAAAAAATGTTATTGTTTTGAACTTTCTATTCATTTTAGACTCCTGGAATCCAACGTTCAACATTGATAATAATAATAAATGCTGCTTCTATCAAATCCTCATATTAGAATGATTTCTGAAGGATCATGTGACACTGAAGACTGGAGTAATGATGCAGAAAATTTAGCTTTAATTACAGGAATAAATTATATTTAAATGGAAAATAGTAATTTTAAATTTCAATAATGTTTCACAATATTACAGTTTTTACTGTATTTTTGATCAAATAAACGCAGCATTGGTGAGCAAATAAGACTTGTCACTTGAGATCAATTTATTACATAAATAATGTATAATGAAATAAATAACAAATGAAAGTATTAATTTCTTTAAATAAAATGTACTGACCCTAAACTTTTTGAATGGTAGACCATGTATATCTTTCTATTGTCTTCATTTGTTTTATTGCTTGTAATTTTCTACTTTTTTTATTTTATTACTGTTTTAGAAATTACACTTAATTTACATCATTTATATTTTATTTATATGTAATAATATTGAATTGTATATATATATACACATACACACATATACATGCATTCACATTTAATCTTTAATGAATAATTAATTAATATTAATATGAAATATTTTTTACAAAGGTGAGTTGCGAGTTGTATTTCGCATTAAAGCACTGGAATGACTTGCTGTCAATAGACCTTTCGTCTGCGATTCGTTTCACTTTTGCTTGCGAACAGGCCTTTACTGTTATAGAGAGGCCTGGCATCAGAATGCCTGTGCTACCTTTGTTGCCATGACAACAGAGACACTCTCCGTCTTGTTTACAAACGCATGTGATTATGCCAGCACGACAACACATGACTCGAGCGCACAAAGGGTGCAAAAGAGCAGGCCTCTTACAGCCGCCTAATTCCTCTAATTAATCCGTGTGTGGCTATAAAGTTAATTAATACTTAGCGATCATCCGGAAATCACGATGATGGCTGTGACTTAAGACTTGCTCAATTAAAACGTAAAGCTGCCTGAAGTGAAATTAACACGTCTGTTTTTCAACAAATATGCAAATGCGTGTATACGCTAGTTGGAATGTAGTTGCTCCGAGGAGCATTCTGGGTGCATCTTTCTCCATGTCTGTCAGGAGAAACGCTGCCTTGTTAGGAAGTATACGTTGGAAGGTAGGCCGTTTGGTTAACAGGAAAACACAATCATAAACAGGATGTGATGCATGAATGATGATCTGATGGCTGAGTATGACATGTATGTGAGAGGTCTGATGCTGAGATAATTCCCTTTGAATTGATATTTGAAGCCTGTGTCATATCTCATAAAATGTTCAATTTATCACACATATTGTCTATAATCAGGCTTCCAACCATGGAAGTTCACATTTTCCCATGAGTTGCCTATTGTTATTGTGTTCCAGCACAAAATTAAACTTTTACATTCACAAATCACCAATATTTCCAGTAGAGAGCATATCTGTTGTGTTTAGACTAAAACATATCGAAACATGCTAAAGAGTGAAACATGAAACGGCTAATCGCAATTGTAAGGTATAACGTAGCAATTACAAGTAATAGTCACAATTATGAACAAATACGCAATTGTGAAATAGTCACGCTTAAAGAAATAAAGTTGCAAATGTGAGATATACGGTTTACAATTACAGGAAACATCTTTGCAGTTGTGAGATATCATGTCATATTGAGATGAACTCGCAATTACAAGAAATAACATTGGAATTACGAGAAATAAAGTCACAATTGTAAGATATACGTATGGTCACAATTACAGGAAAAAATTGCAATTATGAGATGCAATGTCACATTAAGATATAAAGTCACAATTACGAGAAATAAAGTCGCAAATGTGAGATATATGGTCTCAATTACAGGAAAAAATTGCAATTATGAGATACGTCATATTGAGATAAAAATCGCAATTACGAGAAATAACGTTGGAATTACGAGAAATAAAGTCACAATTGTAAGATATACGTATGGTCACAATTACAGGAAAAAAATCATAATTGTGAGATACAATGTCATTCTGAGATATAAAGTCGCAATTACGAGAAATAATGTTGCAATCATATGAAATAAAGTCATAATTGTGAGATATATGGTCACAATTACAGGAAAAAATTGCAATTGTGAGATGCAATGTCACATTAAGATATAAAGTCACAATTACGAGAAATAAAGTCGCAATCATAAGAAATAAAGTCGCAAATGTGAGATATATGGTCTCAAATACAGGAAAAAATTGCAATTATGAGATACGTCATATTGAGATAAAAGTCGCAATTACGAGAAATAACGTTGCAATTATGACGAGAAATAAAGTCACAATTGTAAGATATATGGTCAATTACAGGATTTTTTTAAAAATAATTGTGAGATACAATGTCATACTGAAATAAAGTCGCAATCATGAGAAATAATGTTGCAATCATGAAATAAAGTCACAATTGTGAGATATATGGTCACAATTACAGGAAAAAATTCACAATTGTGAGATACGTCATATAATAGCAATTATGAGAAATAACGTTGTTGCAACTACGAGAAATACTTTTGCAATTGTGAGATATACAATCAAATGATGAGATATAAAAATTTCATAGGATATAAAGTCACATTATGAGATATACACTCACAATTACAAGAAATAAAGTCGCAGTTGTGGCTTTGGTTTTATTTGCTGTCGAGATCACAAATAACGAATCAGAATCGGACACGGCAAAAACATTGAATTGAGTTGAACTGTCTGTTTGAACAGAACCTTATGCTTATTAATTCATCTACAAAAAATAAAAAAAAATAAAAAAAATGCAGATAACGAATTGATCATAAAGTATATGACTGACCTGCTTGACTCTGGGCCTTCCAGGTGAAAACTTTCTCTTAGAGATGGCCGGCTTGCCCATGCCGATTTTTGGAGTGAATGGTATGAAGGTGGATGAAGGCACATTGCTAATGGCTTCTCCTGAGACAGCCTGGACCAGGGCATGGAGCTGGGACGCCCCCTGCCCAACCGAGGGCAACCCCTCAGGCTGTCTGCATGGAGGTTGCTGTAAAGACGTCCTCTCCTCCACCAGTGAGCTCAGCTTGGCCAAACATCGCTGATCAACATCCATAGAGATGTCCATTTCCTCCGTGCGCCTCTCAGGAACGATGTCGTGCTGCCGCAACATAACATCCGTTTCCTCCTGGCTCTGAACTACTGGCGTAGTCTTATCAGTACTGACCTCAGGCTCTACAGTAACTCCATGCGCCTTTGAGGAAGGTTCCTCTGTGGGGGAAACCTCCATGGGTTCTTCCTCATGGGAAGTGCAGGCTGGAGTTGGCTCTTTGGTGGGTGATAGGTTGGATTTCTGCTCCTCCAGGCAGGGCTTGCTGTCATCCTCACTTTTGGAAATGTTTTCCGTGAGTGTAGCTGAAGTCTCTGGAAGCTCCTCTGTTTCAAAGGACGTCACAAGCCGCTGGACCGCGGACGTCTCCGGAGCTGAATCCAGTTTCTGCTCGTGCGGCTCTGAATCTTCAGGATCTTGTGTCTTTTGAGGAGATGTAACTGCAGCATGGAACATTCCAAAATCAACATTCAACATGACTTCCAAAGATTTACAAAAATACACAGGGATTTTCCACTGCGGGTCACAAGGTAAAATTGAACCATAATGTTATTATTATAACAATACTGACCATATTGTTATAATTATATTAAGAAGCAGGCTGTTTGGGCTTATTTTACTACTGCTTTATTCAGAGCTGAAATATTGATGGTATAGAACTGATGCAGAACTAATGGTATATAATGAATGCAGCTTTAATGACAGATTCAAATAAAATATTAATTGAGAGAGTTAATGGATTATTTGTACATTAGACGCAACAAAATAATTAAAAATGGTCTTGTAAATGTAACCTGGTGAATAGTAACCTGGGAAAAAAGAATAAGGAAAAGAAAAGAAATGACGACCTTATACATTTGGTCAGATACAATAAAATGTATTTTGTTGGCATGTGAAAGCAAAGTGGACTATTCATCATTAGAGAAAATGTTATGCATTTAAATCATGTATATCTTAATGTTGGGTTTGCATTTTCTCTCTATTCCACTAGAGCATTTGATGTTTTGTATCGATTATCTTTGAATTGATTATGAAATTGGCATGATACATTTACCTGACATAATAAATTGTTACATTTGATTATTCTAACTGACTTTGACATTATTTTCATTAAAGAGTTAAAAGGAATAGTCAAACATTCGCTCACATTTAATGATGCAAAGATATCATTAAAACCTTTTCATTTATGGAGTCAGATGAAATAACGAGAAAATACATTTTCAAATGTATTACATTTAATCAAAAAATACTTTGCCTCGAGAAAAGGACAGTAACACGTAAAGACCTTCCGCGCTGGTCGGATGCCGGTTTTGGGCTTACACATGCAATAAAAAATGATGTTAATGTTCCAATAAATCAACCTTAAATTAAATGTACATTTATTTATTCAGGAGATGTGTTTGGTGGAAAAACACAAGCAATTAACCTTACAGGAGCCATTAAAAACATAAGAATTTGAATACTAAAGCAGGGCAGTACACAGCTACAGAAGTCAAATAAAAAATGTTCTTTCCAATTTAAAATGTATTTGTAATTGTTTATACATTTATTTGTAATTTATTTATTGTTATAGACGACTTGAACCAAACAAAGGAAGAACAGTTTTCTACATAATCTTTATCAAAATGTATAATTAACAACCATTCTGATATGCAACATCCACTTTTCACGACCGAATCCCAATGTACAAAATCACATCCGTCCGATTACATTTTCTCTCAGTGAATATCCTGCCCTGAATATGTCAGATTATATAAATAAAATGGGATGTGAATGCTGTTTTATGCTGACTTCAATTTTTATTTCAGAATTGATGGTTATGGACTGGTTAATTGCTTGTGGAAGACGAGTGTCCTCGAATGTTATCATCAAATGTTCCTTTAACTGTCAAAGGATTTTTTAAATTTTCAACAAATTCATTCTCAACCACTTGTTTTGAACAACTAACATGTACAGGATCTTGGTTATGGTTAAGATACGGATATCTTCAATAATATTACATATATGTATGTGTCACTGAAAGCAAACAGAGTACCTGAAGTCCTTTCATTTTCTGTGCTGTGGTGTGAGGTCTCGCTGGACTCTGGCTTGGCTAAATCGCCACTAGCGTCTGCACCAATTTCTAGAGGAGGGAAAAAAAAAAAAAAATCAATAGAGTGTCCCGACTTATGTTATGTAATACAAACTGCTCTAAGCACTAGTGGAAATAATTACAGGACTGGAAAAACAACTCAACAGGATAGAAAAGTGCAGGGGAAAGTGTGAACGCAGGCACATATGGCATGTGTGTTTTTCAGAAAACACTGTGCTCAAGAGAATACAATGGCTTTGAGCAGTACACAAATACTGACGGTAATCTTCGCCTCCTATTAGGACAATTTATCCAGTGTCTCATTATATACAAGCTGTACGTTTGATTTGTGCCTCTGACTACACTTTAGCATACTTTATTGTCCTCTTACTGTCTATAACATTGCTCTCTTCTGTTCAGTGTATGTCTGGAACAACAAATGTCCACCTCAGGCACTTTAAGTCATTGATCCTGAGGGTCTTATCAGATCAATCACCTCATATCTCCACTAGGAACAGATAACCGACCATTACAGAAATCACATAATCACAGAAGACTAAATGACTATTGTGCGGAGCGGCTGACATTAGCGGAGCACCATCTGTAGTAATTAGAGGGCAGGTTTCTTTCTAATCAGAAGAGCAGAGATAGATCATGATTCTGATCTGGACCTGTGACTGCTTTAATAGAGAGAAGATACAGGCATACAATAATGACTCATGCTTTCGGTAATTCAGCACATCTTTTAATTATGGGAAGAAGTGATACTTGCTACTTGAGGGTTGTTATGTCAGATGAAGTCGGTTCTGGGTAATAGACGACGGTTACACATCCAGTTCATTTAATGTCAATGTCAAGTTAAAGGGCCATTTCATGTATTTTTGTTGTTATATTTTTTTTTTTCTTGAGTTAGAAATTCACAATAGGTACCATATAGGTTAATGACCGATTTTAGACCCGTTTTTAATTTATTGGCATCAGACATTATTGGATATTTAATTGCTCATTTCCTCTATTTTTACATTTAGATTGCCTTTACCATTCATCCATCATACCCTTTAAGTTTGTCTTTAAAAACATTTAATAAGAAAGCTTTTAAAATTGTAATTAATTAGTTAAAGTAATTAAACAATTACAAAATAAACTGTAACGTTTATTTCATGGAAGGTTTGCTTCTCTCATTCTCATTCATAATCCATTAGGCACATATGGGGACTTTCTCTGATGGGTGAACACTGCTAGATCTCGACATGTAACGTAATTTAATGTAATGTAATGGAGAAAGAGATAAAAAAGAAGAGCGAGAGAGAGAGAGAGAGAGAGAGAGAGAGAGAGAGAGAGAGAGAGAGAGAGAGAGAGAGAGAGAGAGAGAGAGAGAGAGAGAGAGAGAGAGAGAGAGAGAAGCAGAGTAAAAGCTAAAGCGAATGACCAAGAGCCATTGGGCATCATCTACAAAGGTGAACAAGGTTAACCCTCTGCTGTAAACAAGCCACTCTACAATCGATGTGAGGGTCAAAGACCAATGAGCAGAAGCCTTGAAGTCTTTAAAAAGATAGTTGCGGTAAAGGCATCATCTTCATCCAGCATCATCCACACCACCACCTATGGCCACGTAACAAATTTCAAAATACCAAAAAAAAAAATGAAAAAATGTAAAAAATATAAATATTACGTAGACTTCATAAAGTAGATGAGCGATAAATCTATATCGAAATGAATCAACAAAAATAAATTCACAATATCGATGATAAACATTTGATAAAAGATGAAACTAACAACTAACAAACCGCCAAAATGAAAGTTTGGTTTAGCTTACGGGGTTGGAACAACATGAGGGTGAGCAATTACTGAGAGAATTTTCATTTTTGGGTGAAAAATTGCAAAAAAAAACATGGCGCAACTGGCACCCTTCCTCCTGATTAGTTATCTAGATATATTTTTAAACAGCTGCCACTAGTCCTCATCCTGGCACTGAGGCTGATGATGGAACCATACTGCGACTCTAACCCAAATAATGCATTAAAGGGACCTGCTTGGGCACAGGGTGAAATCAAACTTGGATTTGGACCAAGTCTTATGCTTTATATCACATTCTGTCCGAATTATTTTTTCCACTATTGCACCATTTCAAAGTACAGCTACAACACACAGCATAATGCAAGCACACGTTCAGGCCGCCCTGTGGCACACTAAATAACCATGAACCCAGCGTGGGATGAGGCCAGATCTCTCACCTCTACACCTAGAGATTTGCACCAGGACGAATAATGCTGTAAAAGGCCTGTGGGCAGCTGCTCTCCGAAAGGTTGAGGAATTGAGTTACTGACACTGTGCTGAGCATTTGTACAGTGACAGCGGGGTGTTAATGTACCGCACACCAAAAGCTGGTTAAACGCAAAGCTGTGATGGAATATTACACATGGAGGAGATTGGCAGGAAAGTAAAACTTCCTGCAGGTCTGTAAAGTGAGACGGTCTTCAGTATTTAGGTGGAAAATTGAATTGCGTGCCACGGAAGACATACGGCTTTTGAACGTGATGACATGACTGTCATTTTTTATTTAATAATGAGCTATTTCAATGAATCACTATAGACTTTATCCAGATATTTGAAAGCACATAAGCAGAAAATATCACATAAGCAATACTTTCATAGAGTCTAAGCCTTCCCCAGGCAAAGTAGGTCCAGGCAAGTTTCAAATACCCCTTTCCTCAAGACCAGTCCAGGCTAATCCAGACAGATCTGAGGCATGTGGGCCTATGGGATGCTTTGGTCTACTCTTCCACTTCAGCAACTTCTGGCCTGAAGGACTGGGGTGCTTCAAAGAGCAAGCTCTGTCCTCAAGTTTCAAAGACTCCCAGCTGGACTCACAGTTACTGGACCACTGTGAAAGTAAGTGAACGATAAAAAGCCAACGCCAAGCCAAAAAGACATTGAAATCGAATAAAAACTTTAAAGATTCCATGCCAAAACCACAAAAAGTTTCTCAAAAACCAAGCCAATAATAAGCCTTTACAAAACCGATTCATTTAAATGATTCATGCTAAGGCAAAAAACTAGATTTGTTGGGCCATTCAAAAAGAGGCAATAAGGGAGCCAATCAGTAAATTAAACAACTCATTCTCAGGAAAAATGCTATCACTGGGGCAGTACTCTATCAAAAGGTATTAAAATATACTATTTGAGCACTAATGTTATCGATTTGACTGCACTGACACTATCAGATGAGAACCATGGTCGGGAACCTTTTCTGACTGTGTGTATTTGACCGTTTAAGCATGCAATCGAAGACTTGACTTGTATACTTTAGGGCAAGGGTGTCTAATCCTGCTCCTGGAGGGCCACCATCCAGCAAAGCTTATCTCTATACCCAATTAATTACAGCTGAATCAGCTAATCAATGCCTCCAGGAATACTAGAAACGTCCAGGCAAATGTGTTGGAGGTAAACTCTACAGGAAAGTGGCAGGAAAGAGAATGATAACTGCAAGCCTTACCAATGCAGACACTAAAGTTGGTCTCACCCGTCATTTGTTTTTCATCCATTTGCTTCTCTTCACTGGGCATCTCGCTGACAGGCTGATGAGGTTCTACGTCTTGAACTTTGGCAGGCTCAGGATCGTTGTTTGATGGAACTAGCTGTGCGTCTTCTTCAACGTCCACATGTGATTGAGTCTCCGCCTGGTTTCCTTCTGCATCCGTGCGCACAGGATCTGATTCAAAGCCGGCGTTTCTACAGCTGGAACATATGTGATCTTCTTTGGGCTGGGCATTTGCGTGACCTTCACCTGGTCGCTCACACTCTGGGTGGAACCACCTGAAAAAAAAGAGGGAGCCAATGATTCACCTTTTCACTGAATCCAAAATCAGGTTCCAGAAATGGAAAATGTTTGGATCTGCTTAAAGCAGGGGTGGCCAATCCTGCTCCTGGAGGGCCGCTGTTCTGCAGAGTTTAGCTCCAACCCCAATTAAACATACTTGAACTAGCTAATAAAGGTCTTCCAAGGCACACTAGAAACTTGGAGCTAAACACTTCAGGACAGTGGCCCTCCAGGAGCAGGTTTGGAAACCCTTGGCTTAAAGGTATATTGAACAATCCTGTTCCAGAGTACAGATCTTTAAAGTGAATGTACCTTTTGCACTGATGGCAAGAAAGCAGGTCTTTGTGGGCTTCGGGATCTACGTCGCTGGGACATGAGCAGGGGAGGGTAGTGTCCTGTTGATCACCACAGTTTTGGCAGAGTAGGCTGTTGTGGTGCCATTGTTCACTGCTCCGGGTGCCACACTCAACACACATCCGGCAGTTCTACAAAGCACACAGCTATGATTAGCTATACTGCATTAAAGAAATGGGACATATTTTGTCATGACAACAACAAAGTCTACCAGAGCCGCCCATACCTTACACCTCCAGCCGTTGGTGGGGATGGAATCCATAGCCGGCTGCATGCAGAAAGTGTGATAGCCTTTGTCGCACATATCACAAACTAGCATTTTAGTGTCTTCTCCAGGCTCCCTGAAAAATACAAGCACACAGTCAATTCTGTACAACTGATTCCAATGGCCCATAATTTCTTAAATGAATTAATCTCAATGGCTGTGTCTACATTAATCCAAATACATTTGAAAACTCAAATGTCCTTTTTGTCAAGCTTTTTAAAGACGCTCTCCCAAATGGATACATTTTAAAACGCAGTTTTTGCATTGTAATGTGGACTGAGGGATTCCGAAACAATGAAACATTTTTAGTCATGTGACGCATATTGTACCAATAGATATCTATGGTTATACTATGGTGCTATTCACTTGCATGTTGCTTAAGATAAATGTTACTTTGTACAATCTTCATATTACATTTCTGCAAAGATGAGAGAAGAATTCACTCGCAATTGTTGTCCTACTTCAAAACTTGGGGGCAATTGCGTTTTCAACCATACATAGAATGGCGATTGATTGCGACCTGGACGCACCAGTAAGTGGTGGGATTTTTTTGCTAGTAAAATGATTGTGCCAGAAAAATAGCATGAGAACTTTATTTTAACTTTACATCTGGTCTTTCTGTATCATCTCAGTGAGCTTTTATTATATTTTACACATATGCTGTAAGATGATTTAAGCATTTTCCAACGTGGATTAGAAGCTTTTGGAAAACGACGGAAAACGGTAAGGTTGAAATAAAAACACCGTTCAGATGTCTCCACTCTCCAGATTAACATAGAATCCGATTTTTATACAGCATATAATTGAATGTGTCTTATTAGGGACTATAAATTAAGAAGACCATATAAGACAAGAAGAGAAGGTGTCTGTTTATTCAACTGAAAAGCAAACTACTGCAACCTCAAAGGATGTATGAACAAATAAAGATGAGCTATTGAGGATTAATCTACAGGAATGAGTAACAGCGCAGGCACGCCATACAGACTGTGGAGAATAAAAGGCAAAGCTTGGCTGCAACTCACTTGCATGTCTGACAGACTTTACACTCGGGGCACTGCCAGCCTGCCCTCTTCAGAGGAGTGACGCTGATGTCCAGACACATGCCGTGGTAGTGCAACCCACAGCTGGTGCAAAAAAACTGGTCCAGGAGATCCCCGGGGCTGTCGCACAATATACAGTTCGACTCCTCTTCATCTGAGAGAGACAGAGACAAGAAATCAACATGAACCCCGTTTACCATTTAAATCCAAGCTTCTAGTCTAATTTTGCACTATATGATGCACATTATGCTCACTTTATCTAAACCAATTTCCAATCACTTAAACAATTAAATCAAATATTTTACTATATTACATATCCAATTAAATATCCAATATTGACTGATACGATTGATAAAAACAATGTCATATTGGCCAATAACCAATATGGTATAGTGCATTCCTACTCTAAAGGATTTTTATGTTGTCGGGTCACCAATGAGATCCTATGGGATTTTAAAAACAACAGAAACATCTAGAACATTCAGGCTAAGACAAACTAGATTTATTTGGCCAGAAAAAGCTAAATTAGCTTGTAAAAAAAAAAGAAAAAAAAAAGTGACGAATATCAAATAAAATTTGGCCAGTCACACACTGTGGATAATAAACGTTTGGGGTTAGTAAGATTTTTTTTATTAAGAAATCAATACTTTCATTCAGCAAGGATGAATTTAATTGATCAAAAGGGATGATAAAGGCTTTTATAATGTCACAAAAGGCATTTTCAAAATGCTGTTGTTCCGAACTTTCTATTCATCAGAGAATCCTGAAAAAAATCGATCACAGTTTGCACAAAAACATTAAACAACTGTTTTCAACACTGATAATAATAGGAAATATTTATTGAGCTTCAAATCAGCATGTTTGAATGATTTCTGAAGGATCATGTGACACTGAAGACTGGAGTAATGAACGCTGAAAATTCAGCTTTGCCACCCCAGGAATAAATTACATTTTAAAATATATTAAAATAGTAAACAAAAACATTTCACAATATTGCTGTTTTTTTACTGTATTATTTATCAAATATTTATCAAATTTACCAGCCTTGAAACATAAGAGACTTATTTCAAAATCTAAACAAATGTGCTGTCAATCAATAATCAACCCCCCCCCCCCCCCCCCCCGAATTAATCACAGATTTTCTGTAATTAATCGCAAATTAATCGCACCTAACCTAATTTAATTTTTTTATATATTTTTACGTTGTAATACTTTCAAATTGAATCTCCTACATAATGTAGAAACATCTTAAAGACAGAATATTTTAAATATTTGTTTAATGATCTGACTCTGGTCAGAAAGGGATCTGACTCTTTACGTTCATTTAATACCTTTTAACTAATTTAAGACAGTGCTTACTAGGATACTCGACAAAACAGGAATTTTGACATAATTTTGAGTGTTTTTGTCCGAAAATTAATGTAATGAAAAATACAGTATGTTTTTATATACCATCAAGGCGTTGCTTTACAAGAGTGCATGAATTAATAGTAATAAAGACAGCTCTCACATTTGCTGATGGCCAACTCAATGTGCTCTGTGCACAGGACAGAGCGCCTCCTGAAGTCCTGAAAGGTGCCGGCGGCCCCCGCGCAGGGGTAATGGTACGAGCGATCACACCCCTCCTCACAGCACTTGATGGATGCTCCAAGGCGCTTACAATATGCACAATGCTATAAAAGATGAGACATAATTGATGAGACCACTGACAATACAGTTTTGATGCTAAAACATGTTAAAAGAGGGGGCATCAATTATTTTAACAGTCTATAATCCTTAATTGAAACCTTACATGCATTAACTGCTCATCACAATCAACATTCAAGCTTAGATTTCTGTCAACTAATATTAAACCAAACAAATCTATACAATGAGACATGAAAGCTGACAGTGTAATGCATGTGGTCAGACTAACAGCTAGTGAGAGCTGTGACAAACCACATCGATGACAGACTGACTGAGGTGTAATTATCCTATTATGCCTGTAATCTCCCACAGACCACAGAGGAGAGGGACCAATTCACTAAACAGTTGCGTCGCTATTGTGTGCAGTATCTCAGAGGCATGTGTATTGAAATTAAGTCACTTTGATCTAGACGTGCAGTAAGTCAAGTGCACTGCATTTTAAAGAGCTGATTCAGGTGTCTGACTGAGAGTGGTGCATCTGTATAGAGAGTAAAGTACAGCAGATTGCAGTAGCCTGCTACATCCTCCACAGAAATCTGCTTAACAGCCTGCAAGATTGTTGCAATTAGCTATCACAACTTAAAATTTTGTGCTAAAATTTAGTACTTTTACTTGTTGAGATAACTCAAATATCCAAGTCACTTAATACAATGTCACATTTCAAGTTGACAACAGCATTTTTTTTATTTTTTTTACAGTGCGACGAGCAAATTGTGGCATTTACTGGATTTGCATAATTCCATTAGTGAACTGGGAGTCCCCCTGTAGTCAATAATTGTATCCCTTAAAACTCATTTTTGATCACCAAAATGACAAATATAAAAAATAAAAATTCTACATGCCTTAGCTTGAATGTAACTCTACACCCTTGCTTCATATAGAATATATGGATCCATGAATATGCTAATTAGCCACACCTCCACTCACTCACACCAGCTCACAGATTCACTCGGCCAACTAACTGAGGTAAACATTGCACAATGGTATCGCTTTTCACAACGTCGGACACATAATGGTAATTAATATGATTAGCCTTTTGCTTGACTATGTTATCAAATAGCTAATAATGTTGCTAATGTTACACAAACCATGTTCCCGTTCGCCATCTCAGAGTCAGACAGCTGCCTTCTAAAAATCATCAGAAACGCTCTGAACAACTCAGAACGTCAGTGGTACATCATAACATTGTAATATACGTAATGCACCCGCTATATTGATAAAAATTTACCCGATTTTTCAAATCAACAGAAAAATATACCGGGATAACCTGGCTTTGCTGTTAATGACATGCTAAATCCCGCCGCGTGATTGGTTACAAGGTAGTTTGTGACGTCAGAAACACCAGCGATTTTAAACTGCGTTTTTTGAGAACGTGTCTTTATTGGTTCACTGCAGTTTTAAAGAGAAAATACTCAGCCATGGTGTTGACTTATGAATTTGCACATGGTTTGTATTAAAGCATATCAAAAACACCACATAGACATAAAAACAACACATTACTGTCTTTGGTTCACCGCAGTTTAAAGAGAAAATACTCAGCAATGGTGTTGACTTATGAATTTGCACATGGTTTGTATTAAAGCATATTAAAAACACCACATAGACATATAAACAACATTAAAAACTTGATTTTCACCACAGGAGGACTTTAAACAACGCAGTCAGCATGTTTAAATAAATCAGGCATTATTTTTTAGTCCATTCTCTATTTTATCATACTTAATGTATGCTCTTAATATGAGGTTTAGTAAATGATGACAACATTTTTATTGGCTCAAAGTTCCCTCTCATCATATTTATCACCATAAAAAAGTCTTTCATCATATTTATATTCTCTCCATACTTTTCAGCATACTTGTCAAACTCTCAGTTATCAAAAATACTGGAATTTTGATATTATACCTTGATAAATATTAATATTCAATACCATTTTCGGAACCACAGGGAAAAATTGCCACAACATTAAGGGCATTCAATTTGAACAGTATCTCCGTTAATTTACTTATATTTAAAGCATTTTCTTAGCAACTGAAACTTGTTGATATAATGTAACTTTTTTTTTTTTTTTTTTTTTTACAACAATACCCACATCTACCCTCATTAAATGCCTGCAGCACTCAACAACCACTGGCAAAATCCAGCAGCTGGAGCATGCAAGACCTCAGACAACACAATAATTGTGAAATAATAATGGCTGTTTACAAAAACAACTGTCAATGCGGCCTTGCTGCGAATTACATAACCTTTCAAACCTGTACTATGAGAGCGGATAGACGATTCCTAATAAATATTCAGGGAGAGGAAAAGAGTTTAATTCCTTAGAGGTCACACATCTCAGCTCTACAGTTGCATTTCATTAACTCCTGCCGACATTGCAGGCTGTTTCATGGGCCAGATGTACTCTTCCCAAATGTTAGGTTCCAATTTGCATAAACTATAACTGTAACCTATAACATCTTCCTGAAAACACTTACATATTTCCCTCTGAAAACCAGCACTAGGCCAATGTTCCCTTTTTTCTGTTTGAATCGATCTGTTCTGCGTCTCTGTCCATCGTCCTGCTTAATGAGCTCCTCAGAAACCAGATGTACGCTAAAAGTCAACCAACACTGCGAGATGAGTCCAGACCTGACATGTCCTTAGCCATCATGTTTACAGCTGCTCTCCGCGTCTTGTTAACTGCGCATTTTGTTTCACACCTCAAGTTGTTCCGCACCCACAGCAAATGGATTTTGATAAGACATGCCTTCAAATGGAGCGGTGCGCGATTAATGCACATCCATCTAAGGGGGATTCCACTAAAGCATGTCAATCTGGCGAGCCACCCATACGAACGTACAAATCACACACGTATTAATTGAGCTCTCAACTGGCATTTACCATTAAATGCAGAGTTGCTGTAAATTCACAAGATTAAATGGCAGAGCGCTATTAAGGAATGTGATTCGAGGGAGTTGCTGCATGGGGGGTGTTAAGTGATGAAGCTGATGACGCCACTGCCCCTTTGAGTGCCGTGACCTTTTCTATTTCACAGCTGATCAACGGCGACCTTTAGCAGCCAGTTAGATCTCTCATCCAACTCTAGTGTTTCACAGAAACGCAGCAGCATGGCCATAAGAGTCAGCAGGTATATGAAGAACTCTACCAGGTGTCATTAGAGTGATATTAAAGGAGTAGTTCACTTTAAAATGAAAATAACCCCATGATTTACCCACCTCACTAGGTGTATATGAGTTTATCGCAGTTATATTAAAAAATATCCTGGCTCTTCCAGGTTTAATAATGGCAGTGAATTGCAACCAACAGTTTGAAGCTCAAAAAAGTGCATCCATCCATCATAAACAAACTCCACACAGCTCTGGGGGTTAATAAAGGCCTTCTGAAGCAAAGCGATGAGTTTGTGTAAGAAAAATATTCATATTTAACATGTTAACATGTAAAATTCTAGCTTCCAGACAAACGACCTACTAATGACGTTGGAAGTAGCGTAGTGCGTCATGGCGTAGCGTAAATATCAGCAGTGCGTCGCATTACTCGCATAAGTTGCGCTTAGACTTAAGTCGAATCCGTATGTTCGTTCGTTTTGATTAAATATGAATATTTTTCTTAAACAAACTCATCGCTTTGCTTCATTAACCCACTGGAGCCGTGTTGAGTTTGTTTATGATGGATGGATTCACTTCTTTGAGCTTCAATCTGTTGGTTGCAATTCACTGCCATTATCAAGCTTGGAAGAGCCAGGATATTTTTTTATATTTATGATATTTACTAAAACCATTAAACATTTTTTTTGGTAATTGGGATAAAGCTGAAATAAAATCAAATATAAAAATCTGAAATGTCACCTTGACATCTAAGTAAAATATATAAATAAAGTAAGTCGAATAAATAAATAAATAAATAAAATAAGTTGAAATACTAAAATCACTAAAACTGAAATATTTTTTTTTTAAAGCTACACAGAAAAATAAAAAAATAAAAAAATATATAATAATAAAAAGCAGATAATAGGGGCCAGCATCAAAAACACTACATAATCTGGTGTCCAGCTTTGCTGGAAGCCATTAAGGACAAATTCTAAAAACAGTTTCAGGAAAGATAGCTGTCATAAAACTAAAATACAGGCACATTATGGTCAATCAATAAAAGGAGGGGGAAAAAACACCATTAAGAGAGAGCTGAGCATTTTAACCCTCATTTGCATAACCTTTCAAGTTCTCCAGTGAGGTGATGTAATATTTGCATAAAGTTTACAGTCATTATTTTATTCACGAGTTCTTGCATGCTTCAGCCAAGATGAACATGAACGAGTTATCCCAGCATACCTCTGTGCTCCCTGAGTGGATGGCTTTGTCCACGTTTAGCAGTGATTGATCCTCCGCTTGACACACAAAATTTGACCACAACGCGCAGCTTTGATGGGCCCAGCACTGACCTGCCAACACAAGAAAGTTGGACAAGGAATTAGAAGATGGCATGGGAAATTTCATAATTTACTAGTCTTTTCAAATTTTATTATATTCTTTCATGTGTTAAACATAAAATGAGACACTCTGCCAAAACTCTCATTTTGTGTTTCACAGAATAAAGTCACCCAAATTTGTAATGATCCCTTTCTGACCAACGTAGTGCAGATTTACTGGCAGAACAGCAGTTCAAGTTCATTTTATTGGACTAGCAAATTTCTGGTCCTCACCTCAAACAAGTTTCATGTATCTGACTACATTGTAGTTTTAGGCTGCTTTCTGAAAGGCTTCTTTTTTTAGTTTCTTTAAATCATCCTCTGTTTTCAACCGCTTGATATGAGAGTGAAACCTGGTTTCTTTATAGAAACTACACTTTCTTCTATAAAATCTTTATTACTTAAAAGTAACACTCAAAATTACAGTCTAGGCAACATTGTTTCTACAGTTTGCTTTTCTCTGAATGTGCCTTGGTGAAGTTTTTAACAAGTGCTTACCTGACTCCTCAAAGAGTGTTCGGACGTCAATGCCGTCTGGCAGGCCGACGTGGCTGAGCTCATCCCAGAATCTGCCTCCTGCTTCCTCTGCCCCGACACTGAAGACAGACACAGAGTGATTAGTGGTGATCAGGTTTTAGTCTCACACCATGTCCTA
Source organism: Squalius cephalus (assembly GCF_949319135.1). Taxonomy (NCBI): domain Eukaryota; kingdom Metazoa; phylum Chordata; class Actinopteri; order Cypriniformes; family Leuciscidae; genus Squalius; species Squalius cephalus. Next base: position 20,882,454 of record NC_137128.1, read on the forward strand.
ACCATGATTATCTGTTTGTCCAACCAATGGCAGACGGGGGAAAGTGATCTTGTTTGAAAACAGTCATTATTTTTGCACTTTTATTTGGTGAATGAAATTAAAGGTACACTACAGCACCTTTCACACAGAGATTCCGGAAAATACACGGATAAAGTGACCTGGGATTTGACCAGGGTTCATTTGATTGGTTCATTCACACTGCCAGTGATTTTCCGGAATCAGAAAATCTCTGAGAGTGCGTTCACACACAACCCGTAAAAATCCCGTAAAGACACGTGACATCGATGTGACTTGTAATGTCTCAGCAGCGTCTTAAGTTTGCTTATGAGCTGCGATTTCTCTCTCTCGAGAAACCACGCTTGTCCATTCGATCATAAACTTGCGCATTATGTACAGTTTCACTAGCTGGCGAACGATCCCGTCTTCGGCATCATCACCACGACACAGCATTATTACGGCTTTTGTTCACACGGCGCGCATTCCAGGAATGAACACGTTACTAGGTCCCCAACCCGGCATCGATGCCGGTTATCAATCCCGGGTCGTGTTTGCGTTCACACAGAAGGCGTTCTGCCAATTTGCCGAGATCATCGCACTGTGTGAAAGGGGCTTACGTAACAAATGAAGTAAATTTAATTAATGAGTCGGGGGATTTTTAATCATAAAGGTAATTTAATCATAAAATGGCTAATAATATAATATTATAATATAATATTAATAAAATAATATTACATGTTTATTTCTTGGAAATGCAAATTTCACAATAAAGCACTGAGCTTAATTTGAGGGTTTTTTTAATTAAAAATAGAAACATGTAAACACCTAAAAACTTATTTTTGGACATCACATTAAAAATAACATTTAAATTGGATAGTATTTAGAGCTTTGTAGAGCTAGAAAAAGTGTTAAGCACTTGAAAGTCCTTGAAAAGTCCTTGAATTTCACTCTCAAAAGGTCAAAAGGTCAAAACATTTGACTATTTCTGCCACAAAACCATGGTTACAGTTAGCGTAACTAAATTGAATCCATGGTGAATGTTGGTGATTTGTGGACTGAAAATCCTTCTATAACTTGTTTGTTCACGGCACAATGTTTCTCCAGGTTTCCACGTCTGCGCAGTTTGATATGATATGGTTTATAACAGAAATCTGAGCCGAATTTGAATGCTTCTCACTAGATGTCGCAGCGGTTTTATTAGTGCTGCGACGAATTCAAACGCTTTCTCATTGGATTTCTCAGCGCTGTGTAGTAACGGTGTCATGTGATCAAGATCGGTCGACGAGTAAACCTGTTCTGAACTCGTGCTTCACTGTCTAATATTATTCGAGCTAATAACCCGTCAGCGCTGTGCAGCTCAAACGTTTCATTTGCCACTTGATGTTTTTCATATACAACAGAAATGGCAGCTCTTATCAGTTGGGCAATGTGGTGATCACACCACTGCGACCTCTAACAAAATTTACTCACACCGCCAAGAAAAAGGGTTGTGAAATTGATTGAATAAGCACAACCAAAACAATGTTCTTCCGCAAAATGCAAACGGTTTTTAACGGCTAGAGGGCCAAAAGTTACTTAGTGTATCTTTAAGACATTTCACCTTTCACCAATAAGCAGTGCAGGTGTGTTGACCAATATTTTGGACCAATGAGATTTCACTGTAGAAGGGCTACTCAGAAAGGTGCGGCTAAAATGGAAACCATCCGAAAGTTCCATTGCTAAAATGCTTGTCACAGTTGTAGCTGGTTTGGACAAAAACTCAGGGTGCACTTTGTTTGGTCATGCCTTGTTGGGACATGGTATCAGAAGAGAAGGAAGAGCAAATGAAGATGTGTCAAACCAACGATGGTTTTCTAAGTTAATGAAAAGATCAAATATTATATCAAGGAGCAATACAAATGGACTATTTCTGTAATAACAATTAATAATAGTGCAACCACACTGCCACAGAAAACAAGTAACAGCATTTTCCAAAATATATTCCCTTTAAACGTGGAATATTTACAGAACCATTATTGGTCGGGCACCAGCTTATTTGCAAAATATGCAACAATGTCACTGCCAAAAATCAAATTAGATCACCTAACTGCATCTAATTCCAAATATTCCCCAAACAATCTGTCTCTGCCTGCTCTGCCTTTAAATTTATGCCACTAATGATGGAATGAGCAGCAAAAAACATTGAAAATGGGCATTTGCATCTCTCCGTTAGCTTTTACTAACACCTGCAAATTCCTAGGTCGCTGTACAGTGTTATAGAAATAAAATATTATAAGCCGTTTTTTATTTGATATTAATTAATCAGCACATCATGTACTAAATTCAATTAAAAAGTTTCACAGGCCTAATTTCTATAGACCATATATAGAGTGAGATGAATGTGAACATGATCTCTATTACTGCTGGCCCTCTATCATGAACCACAGGCACAAGGAGAGTGTTAATTTATTCTTGACATTCAGGGACTGGAGGGGTTTGACTCACAGCCATTTTAATTTAGGAATGGGGGGGGGGGGGTTGCGTGGGATGGTGCTGATTGATTAACCACTTACACAGAAATGACTCATCGTAAACACATCATGGGGCAAAAATGCATCCATCACAGCTCGGCGCATCTCATTATACCCCTCCCCTATCCACCTGCTGGGACGGCTGACATATACGAGGGGTCAACTGTGATTTCAAACGCAGAGTGTGCTGCTGACTGACATTCTGTGTAATCCCATGACAATAGATGAGGATGAAACGAAATATAATTTCTGAGTGCCGTATTATTTTACCTAGTAGTGCTCATACTGTAAATACAAATGGGGTTTTGTGCTATGTTACATAACCTAACAAAGCAATTAAATGATGTACACTAGGCAAAATCAATATCACGAGCATGGAAACCAACACAAACAAACAGGTTTCCATAAATAACACATTTGATAACATATAGCTACCACGCAGTGGTGAAAGAGCTTCATGTGGCATGCTAAAAAAAAATTCTTTGCACCACAGTGACACAAAACGGAAGTAGGGATGCGCCAAAACTGATATACCAATGATGTTGTGGTTGATCAATTAATAATTTTACAATTCAATTATATTTTGTCTTAATAAATTAAAAATAACACACTAACACTAATAAATAAAAACATGTTTAACATTCTTTTAAATTCTACAAGCGAACTTAGGCAGAACAATACTATAACGCACACTATGAAAAGTGGATATTCATTTTGAAATGGCTAAATATTATATTTAATAGTGGTATTAAATAAATTGTTTGTGTAATTTTATGTTAACTTTGAGTTTTAGATGACAGCAAAATGAATCTTTATGTGAGAACGGTAAATGAGCATGAACAATAAAATATTCAATTTGTTTCAATACTATAAAAATATCCAGCCTGATCTCACGGCAATTCGTACGAATTCTACGAGGTGGCTAATTCGTACGAATTCATACGACCTCACTCGTATGAATTCGTACGATTTTTGCTAAATCGTACATATTTTACAAATTGCCCAATTCGTATGAATTCATACGAATGACCTACCCCTGACCCCGCCCCTAAACCTACCCATCACGTGGGTTTAGACAAATCGTACAAATTCGTACGAGTGAGGTCGTACGAATTCGTACGAATTAGCCACTTTTTTATCACTCGTACGAATTCGTACGAATTGGTCGTGAGATAGCGTTGAAATATCTCTAACATCAGCCAATATTCAATACGGAACCGATTGTGCATAAATGTAAATATTACAATATACGCTTATGATTATTTCAATGATTACAAAAAAGTAGTTGGAACAAACTTACAAATGTCTAAAGGACAATAATTGTTGTAAAATAAATGTTAGAATGGAGAAAAAAATGTAAAAATAAATAATATATATATATCTATATATATATATAGATATATATACTATTTATCATAAGGTTAATGATTAGGGATAAAGTGTTTGGCTTCAGGCACATACCTATAAATGATTATAATGTTTGCCAAAAGGAAAAACAACAACAAGAGAAAACAGAAAAAAAGAGAATAATTGACATAAAAATAATGTCATAATGGAAATCAAAAAACTTTTTTTTTTAAATAGGCTTCATAAAAAATGTAAAAAAAAAAAAACATGCTGCTGTAAATGAACCAAAAAATTCTCTTTAAATTGTGTTTTTCCACCATTACGACTAGCTACTCCACATTCAGACCTGCTGCTCGATACTGCGGGCCACAGATGACAAAGCTCAGCAGGGCTGGCTAACCGCCAACATCAGACTGGCAGCACATTACGTCACACGTGCCCCTGGGAGACGGCTGATTGGCTCCAAAGAGCCAAGACAAATTAGGCAGCTGTGCGAGAGAGCAGGGAGAGGGCCCTTTGTTGGACTGAGCGCATGCTGGGGCCGGCGTCTCACATCTCGCTCTGTGACTCCCAATAGCTGCAGGGTAATGATCAGCTAGGGGAGAACGCTCGCAGAGAGCCACATATGAAAAGCAAATAGCCAACAGCCATGTGCGTGTTTATACCTTTTTGAATGAAGCACAGGACGCAGGATTTAGATCTATCCGGCTAATGCCATACTATTGGGGTCGTATAGCACTATGACATTAAATGTAACTCAAGCATGACAGGCGTTTGCTTACATACACGCAAAATACAGGCTCGATTATGTGCACAATGTGGAGGACGACATAAATGGTAATTTATGCCAATCATCTTTTATATTCCTTTTAAGTACACCTACAGTGACCCTAAAGACTGTAGTAATTGCTGATGAAAATTCAGCTTTGCCATCACAAGAATAAATAAACGGAGCAATTCCAAGAGGGTCCTCACACTCGGGCCCTAATTACATTTTAAAATATATTAAAATAGAAAACAGTTATTTTAATATTTCAGAATATTACTGGTTTAACTGTATTTATCCATTAAATATGCAATTGATAACATACAGTCAGTTGGTCAATATCGCAAAATAAATAAATGGGCAAGCACATTTATGATATTAATTTAATTACTCGCATATATACTGGGTGGTGGATTCGGAACATGGTTTGAGTTTCAGGGCTGAGAAAAATATTATGTGTAACATTGCTAGCACTGTTCTATGTTACAGAGAAATACTAAACCATAGAATCGAGCCTTTAAAATATAAATTAAGTGCTGTCGAGAAAAAAAGAAAGAAAGGAGACCACCTGAACATTTTAATATCTTATTAATAAACTAGTGTTTCGGCTGCAAAGATGAATTTGATGACGCTGACTTGCCATCTTCTGCAGTTTAGTGCATGTGCCTATAGAGAGAAATGCACGTTAAGTTAAATGTCATGCAGTAAGTGCTGTACCAATTTAGGTTTATTTAGATTAATGTTTCAAAAGATAAGCCATTTTTTAGGTTGATGAATAACAGGCGAACGATTTGGATTTCCTGCCCGACATAATTACCACATGGACCAGCCCTGTTAATGATCTGTTCGTCACGGACTGCGTGACTTTGCCACTTCCTGTGGAGTATTTTTTCCTACCAACTAATTAAAATTTGTCCGAATAGGCCGCGTCGATTAACGTTTAGTCGACTATTAGGGGGCAGCCTTAATTTTTAAAGGATCAAGTGACACTGAAGACTGGAGTAATGGCTGCTAAAAATTCAGCTTAGACATCACAGGAATAAATTACATTTTAAAATGTATTAAAATAGAAAACAATGGTTACATTTTTAAATTGTAATAATAGTTCACGATATTATTGTTTTTACTGTATTTTTGATCAAATAAATGCAGCTTTGCATAAGAGACTTCTTTAAAAACATTAAACTTATAACCTGAAAGCCAGTATACACTACTACTACTACTACTACTACTACTCAATGAACAGCTACAATGTGCTTTAAATCAAAGTATGTGGGATAAATAAGCATTGCCATTTGCTAAGACGACACACAAAGGGTCACTTTAGGACGAATACTGTTTGCTTCTCATGAGTCTGTCTCCAGGATATTAAGCAAAAACACACACATACTAGAGCAATGAGTGCAATTTTCAACTGGAATGATCCGTATTCAGTCTCTGCCTGAAATTTCATCCAGATGAGGGTGATTCAACCAGTGACGTCAGGTATCAGCGCCCTGCTGCCTGTAACAGACCTACCGTTCAGAACAGCCCTTACATACACCGTCACAGAGAGTGCAAACACACACACGCACATCCTTTGGCTCGTGTAACACTTTCCTCTCTCTGACAGCGGCCAATACCATCTGATCTACTTCACAGGGGCCGACCAAGAAGAAGAAACGTGAGAGTTGTGTTGTCGTGAGAGAAGCCCCATTTAGCTGAGCTCATTTAAACATTACACTACACATCACAGCTGATATCATACAACAGCCCCACTTGCCCCAGCCAATCAGCTTACCTCTCTGGGCCCCTGTGTCTCCCTGATTGGCTGGCAGCCCCACTCTTGTCGTCATGGTCATGGCCCTCTTCTGTCGAGGATTGTCGGAGTGGAGGGTCGTATCCGGGCGTGACCCTGAATGGCTTCAGATCCCCCTGGCCCAACAGGCTTCGACCACCACAGTAACAGAAGGCACAGAGCTGTTCGCTGTGAGGAGATGAGAGGAATGCGGTTAGCGGATGAAACGAGATGGCACATGTTGTAGTTCTGAACATGTGCAACGTAATGGGTTTAATGGAATGTTTCGGTTAAATGCAGAACGTTCCTTTAACACTGTAGCAAAATTGCAACATTTTGTTTGAAACAACTAAATATTCACTCAATGTTTAACATACAAACTATATATAACAGCAGCTCACACTTCGGCAGGAAAATAATTACAATTGACCCTTCGCTAAACTCCAACCCCCTCGGTCAGTGCTAATTCAGACTAGCTTTACAGAACATAGGAGTGAACAGGAGATTTTTGAGAGATTTTCAGTAAAATGTGCTCATAAACTTGTGAAATTGATTGGATATTATTTTTAGTTGGCATTGTGTGTGACATTGCAAACCATTCTATCTGCCATTTCTATTTAAAGAAACTATTAAACTTCACAATAACATGATTAAAAACTCATTATCAAGTATCAAGTCAAATGCATCTCACTGTCAACTGAAACTTGGAGTAAATGTATCTTTGGAATGAGGATTGATACATTGCTTAATCACACTATGCACTTCTCAGGATTTATTTACAGTTATATCCTTTCCGGGTATCTTGTACCACTGTTATGAGCGTCAACAACAGTTTATTATATTTTAGTTGATTTCCATAAAATTGCTATTGAAAATATCCAAACACAAAGATGCACCATAGACTTGCATTAGAAAAGAACACAAGCTCGTCCAAGAAAACGTCAGTCAAGAACAGTTGCTAAGGTAGGACTGGCCAGAAATGTTTTTAGAGTGGCGCTTATTGAAAGGACAGTTTGGATCTCCCAGCATGCCAAATTCACGCTTAATTGTTATAGATCAAATTAGAAAATCGTTCCCAATATTTAATAAAGCAAAAAGTGCCGTGAAACCATGGTTTACAGTAACAGCAGAAGGCTGTTGTCAGGCTTCAATGTGTTTGAAGATGAATGTAATGGCCTGTTCATAACTACATTTCTGTCATTCAACTCTTGGGAGATTAGTATGGTAATAGAGATTGGCATGGTAATATATATGGCAGTGTTAACGTATTTGGTATTGGCGGAATAGATCTGCTACGCTGCTACTGCTGCAGAGCAATAAACTGAGACTTGCTACTGCCAATACATTCACAGACATTGCTGTGAGCAAGTAAGACATGCTGCTGCTGCTGCACATATAACATGCATGAAATAACCCCCTGTAGCAGATCTATACAGGTGGAGCTGGGGAAGCGCACTGCAGACTGCTACAGCAAACATGACCAGTATTTGAATGTTGACCTGCAACTCATTGTCTGTTGATGCAACAGCAACCAATTCGCTACGCTATGTAGATAATGATGTGATCGCTACCAAATGAGTTAAGGACCTATCAGTCTACCCCACCTAGAGTTTCATGACAGAACTATAGGTATTAGCATCTACACCAACGCACGATAACGTTCTGTTTGCTTTAAATGCTCAAGCTCTTAAAGGGGACATATCATGCTAAATCCACTTTTTTAGCCCTTAAATGCATTTAGTTGTATATTTGGAGTGTTTAGAAGTACAGAAAATTTGAAATTATTCTCTTCAGGTGCTTCGTTGATATCTTTATATTCTGTTTTGGTCATATTTTTCAACCTGTTCCGATTTTTCTGTTATCTATGACGTTTTTTGAACTATTACGTCACAGTATTTGCAGCGGAACTGCCAAATAAGGACATTGACTTCCAGCCCAACACTTCCAGCAATCCGCCATTTTTATTTCTCGCTGCAATTTTGTAGTCCAAGCTAAAAGATGCAGAAGTTACGAGAGGGTAAGTTAAAATGTTCGGTTGTTGGATGTAGTAACCCACACGCTTCATTACACCGTCTAATGTAGATGAACTGCCGCGCTTGTGGCGCATGTTTAACTGAAAGAACGAGCAGAGAGAGAGAGACCCGGTCGCGCGCACGCACTCTCTCTCTCTTCGGAGCCAGGCGAAAATGTAAACAAGACTTCACCGTCTCCAAACTAGACGCTGTCTTGCTCTCTCTCCCTCGCACATATTAATCAAAATAAATCGACACGGTGGTAAAAGGTCGGAAGACCAAAGTTTCATGTGTAAATACAGTAACGTTAACACACCATTGCGATACATCCATATGAAGACGTTGTTCTGCAGGTTCGTCGTCTTCATTTTCATCTCGCTCCGGCTCCGACTCTGGCTCGAACATGTAAGGCTGGCTGGACAAGTCTTCCGTTGTTGACATTTTGTTAATAACGTGTGAATAAAAAGTTTCTGTGCCGCTAGATAATCTTATCTCTGCTATCAAACTACAAAAATGGCCGAACGGGGTGGAGTTGAACCGAGTGTCACCTCTGCATCCTGGAGAGGGGGCGGGGTATGAAGTGTCTCAATTGTATTTAAAGAGACCGCACCAAAACGAGTTGCTCTCAGACGCACATCAGAAAAGGGGTAGAAAAGGGGCCTGTGGAGCTATAATAATGAGGAATTCAGACCCAAGCATTGCAGTTCCGCTTTATATAGACTACAAATGTATGATTTATATGTAAAAAGGAACGATTTAAAAGCATGATATGTCTCCTTTAATACACTTTTGGATTCTGATTGGCTGTCAATGTTTTTATCGTTTAACTGGGGAAAAAAATTGCTGTGAAAGTGATTCCAACGATATCGTTTATCTCTGTCATTCTTTTACATTTATAACGATTTTTAAAATGATATAGTCTTATGTGTTTGGATTGAGAACAACATGAGGGTGAGTAAATTATGACAATTTTCATTTTTGGATGAACTATCACTAAATATAACAGAAGTGAAATTGTGCAACCTAGAATGCCCAGTTTTTATTTAAAAAAAAAAAAAGTATAAAGATAATTTTTAATAACTTGTGGCTTTCTAAAAAAACAAAAACATTTAAGGAATACTATCAACAATAACAATAAAATATTTGATATATTTAAATTTGTACCATACATTTTAAATGAATGAAATACACTGCAATAGATTCATATCTACCTGAGAGTCTCTGACTGTCACACTCAAAGGAGAATAAAACAAGTTGCAAAACCAAAGTTTCTAATACTAAGAAGTATGTGGGAGTGTTAGAATTCACACATGCTGTGTCTTTTGTCTATGAAAATTTTCCATCCAAGAACTCCACTATATCCTCACTGGAATAAAAGTGAGGAGACAGCTTCGCAAAATATAGCTACATAACATTTAGACACAACAGATTCAACAGTGAAATCACGGCCAGCAATATGAGTAATTCCTATTTTACAACTTTCAAATGAAAATGATCACATCATCATGACATTAAAAAACTGCCACAATGTAAAAACAAACTAATTTGCAACAGACCGATGGACAAAACATTATTTTTTGTGTTGCAATGTCGCTACATCAAATTTCTTTTGATGATGAGTGTGTGATTTCTGTGTAAAAAGTAGAGGTGGGCGATATATCGTTTAGACGATAATATCCAAATTGTTGTCTGGACGATATGCAAAATTGGGATATCGAATATTTCATAATTTGTACAATCCGACCCCCCAAACATGAAAAGAGCTGATAGAAGTTAAAGAGAAAACAAATAACGCACACTATAACCTTCTAAACAATTATATGTAGTGATTTTTAATACTGTAGGGCAGTACTATTCCCGGAAGCAACCTCCGATGGTCCCGTGTCGTCAAAAACGCACATTCATACGTAAATTCGAAATAGTGCGCGCAAAAGCACATGCGCAAAACCGTTTTGGAAAATTATATATCAATTATTTTTATTTTATCATATGTCATTTTACAAAAGGACATTTTACAAACCTACGTTTTGCGCATGTGCTCCCGCACGCACTTTTTCAGTCACAACACAGCAATCAGAGGAGGACGCGCTGAAAACTGTAATGCTGTTCTCTTCCTTCATAACTCGTATTGAGAAGGTTTGAGTTGCAGAGGAATTTGTGACTGTTTCACCTGTTCAACCACATCAAAGTTTCGTAATTAGTAAGTCCGTGCTTTTCTCTTTTTGTTCTTATGTGCTGAAGGGCCGCTGTGCCTTGGTGAAACGGTGTTTGTATGTGAAGAGCTCTTTTCCAAAACGCCATAAACCTAAAAAGCTGCCTCAAAGAACCAGCAAAAGTAATGATTATGAATATGTAAAATATTGCAATAAGACATTTTAATTGTTTATTAATTTCTGTGTCGGCTGCAAAGATGAAGTTGACGATCTACTATTGACTCGCGATCTTCGCAGTAGGCTAGTGAACGCACCGGAGAAATGCACATTTATTAGGCTACATAGTTTTATTTTATTTTGTTTTGGATGGTTTTGTTTAGAACCAGCTTTCTGTAAATATATTTCACATTTTTTAGGCCTGTGAGGCGAGTAGGCTACGGTTCGGTTCGGTTCGGTTCATGATGATATCTACAGTTCAAGCACCTTATGTTGTGATTGCTAGCCTATTACTTTTTATGTATTAAATTCAGGAAATTGGTGAATGAAAAATGTATTAAAATTAAGATACAAATAATACAAAACGAAATTCGTTTTAAAGAAAGGCTTTGTGCTTTCTGTTTTGAGTTCTCTGTGAAAGTTTGAAAGTCTTTTAGTGCCGCTTTCAGAGCGCGCGTCCATAATGGAGAACTGTCACGTGATATTGTTTTTTCCTCATAAATGCAAACACGAAAAATAAAAGACAAAAGACTTTTTTAAAAAGACAAACCATCAATTTTTGGAAGAAAATGGATGGATTTATAGCGTTTTGAGGAAAAAAAAGGCGTTTTGGGGAAAAAATGGATGGAATTATAGTGTTCTGAATTTTTTTTTTTTACTTTGAATTATCATCATCAACAATATTGTTTGATTTAATAATCACTGTTGCAAGAGGTGCCTAGTTCCATTTTTTTTTTTTTATTGTTTTATTTTGTAAGTGGAAAAAGTAGGGGCTACCTCAGATTCTGTTTAGTTAGCTCCTTTATTGTTTTTTCTATAGCCTACAATAATAGGTCAAATGCAGCAAGTCAAAAGACCAACTGGACCTTCTTTGCCAGTTTGCATACATTTCTTTGAAGGATGGCAAAAATATCGTCTGAATATCGATATCGAGATATTGGAAAAAAATATCGAGATATTCATTTTTGTCAATATCTCCCACCCCTAGTAAAAAGTGTCACTGCAATAATCCTCAAGATTCTGTAGTTTTGTCAGTGACACATCACAGCTTATGGAGGAAAACAGTAAATATTGAGCAGCCCTCAGATATAAAATTGGTCCCCACATCATTGGCCCTCATGGGCAGTAGAGTCCATCCTAAAAAGCTATCTTTCAGTCTGTTAGCAACCTTTCATGGACTGAAGCCTGGGAGACCTGCGGCCGTGGTGAGTTCACTGTTTGGACAGGGGTTTGTGTGTTTATGTATGTTTGTGCATGTGTGGCAGGGGAACCTTAAATTTGTAGTGTAACATCAACATTGAGGCATATTCAGCTGAGAGCATAAACAAACAGACACGGCGCATACATACCAACAAACCCAGAGACGGGAATCCAAGAAAAAGATGTGTCCAGAATTAAATATGTTTAAAATAGCATACTAACATATTACACTTGCCAAAATGTGGAGTATGCAACAGCGCATATGGTATCCCATAATGCAATGCTCTTGACTTGACCATTGATTTCCATTGTAAAACAAAACAAAAAAAACAAAGTAATTTCAGCTCTCTGTCTCTTTTTTCTCATGATTTGACAATGTAGCACGGTGTTTCTCAGCTTTCAACAGCTCACAAGACCGTTTTCAGTGGGTCGCGGAGAAATAACAAGAAAAGTAATTCTAAGTTTTTCTGATGCAAGACCTTTATTTTGAAAGTCGTGTGAGAAAGCTGTTGACTCTTCTGTCAGACAGTTTAAATGTGAGTGCCTGAGAAAAAAACGGTTGTCCTGATTCAGAATCTGTGGTCAGATAAGATGTTGTCAGGATATATAAGTGTCACTATTCTAATGCTATTTTCATAACTTTCCTGTGCTGTCAGACGTTATTTTGTGTTTGTAGCACGCACTCTTCAATTGCACGCGCAAATGCGGCGGCGCGTGCTGTATATCACTTCATTATAAATAAAGCGCAAAAGAAATTACGAGCATGTAATGAAATTATTATGTTGTCAATTAGCAAGTCATGAAATTACCAAAAATATACGTAACTGGTATGTTGTGTGATTAATGATCAAACCAGAACCACTGATGTAGCATACTTCTGTTTGAAATATTTATTGTACACAATGCCTATGGTTTCTATGCAAAAAATAATAGTCAACATACAGTATAAGTAGTAAGCAACTATTCTGTTCTGGACAATGAATGACTGAAGTATTCCACTTATAGCCAGTAATTCTAAAAATCTTTGTAATGTCACACTAGAAATTAAAGGTCAAATTGAGTAAATCAAAGTCCCCCTGCATTGTGGGATACAGTACTTGACAGCATATTACACATTTTGGGAATGGAAACAGAAAATTTGCATGAATGCTGCAGTTGGCCTAATGTAGCACCTTTCTGATCTTTGTGCTCCTAGATACACAGTGAACTCTCTGAGCTGGGGGGCTGTGCCACGGCAGCACTTACTCCAGGCTTCCTGCACTGCAGTCTTCTTTACCCAGAATGCTCTTTTATTAAGCTGATCATGTGCCCATCCCCCATGTAAAGACAGAACGGTAGCCAACAGCGACACATACTTCAGCACACGTGTGCTATCGTTTGACCTTCCATTTTGAGATCTTGGTGGAAAGGCGCAAGAGTCAAAAAGGCTTAAAACACGAAGCCATTCACAAACATTCACACACGTCCACAAGCGCACGCTTCCCACGCCCGGCGGTGACTCAGCCTGGCGAGAGGATGCTGCTCTGACCTGCTTTTAGCTTCTCCAGAGGCTGATGATGTTTGTGCCGCCCCCGTCTCAGAGCTCGGAGGAAGAGGGGATGACGGCTGCTCCTCTTCCTCCCCCTCTGCTGAAACTGCCACGGCAGAGGCGTCCTCCGTCTCCTCCTGCTGCCCTTTAGTGACTAACGAGAGACACAGAAAGAGAGATGCATCCATGTTAATTAAAGCTGCACCAATACCGACATTTTGGCTAAAACTGATCATTAAACCTTAAATGCATGATGGTTTCGCCAACTGAATTCATTTATCTAATAAAAATGGAAGTACACACTACAGGTGATAGTGTAACTGTCAAAGTATAAATAAAGTATTCAAAAATATTTTATATATTTTACATGTCATTTATAATAGAATGTGGTTCACTATATCTACATTGGGGAAAATAACGAAATCCTGTTAAAAACAAACTTCACATCATTTATTTATGTCGCCAATCACAATTTCACTTGCACTTCGTTAAGTTCTCAAACACAAACAGCATCAAAGAACATGGATCGCTAATTGCAGTCTGATACTCTGTTGGATGGAAGAGATGGAGCAAGTTCAAAGTCCTTTTAGGCAAGTTAGTTCATTCAGCAGCCATCTTGTTGATGCTCTCAGGCAGAAAATCACTTCAGAATAAAAATAAATGATCCTTTTATTAGTAAAAAAATATGAAAAATACGAAAGACGCAGTTATGGTCTTTTATGGTCACTTTCGCTTCTATTAAGGGGGGATACGGGTAAGGTTAGGACAGGTTTTGTGGTTAAATTCAATGTTGTGTTTACGGGCAGAGTCAACAATGTAATTATAGATGTAACTACAGAAATTAATTACCAATGTAAAAACATGGATGTACACAATAAGTGCATTAGATCAAATTATCATTTTTGTTAGTTCAGTTATATACACTTAATATAAGGTGGGTTATTTAAATGTAACAAATAATAAACTGATAAATCATTATTGCAATTGCATGACAATTGCATAAATATAGATTAATGTAGTATTTTGTGTTTTAAATATGTCTATTTATGTCTATTTTATAAGTGATTTATTAATGTATTATATTATTGTCTATATAGCCTATCTGAAAAGTTATTAACTTATGTATTATTGAAATGTTTTAATTAATAGATGTATTTACTATTTTTAAGTTGTCCCCTGGACAGAAAGACAGAAATGTTCTTTACCTCAAATGACACCAAAGCACTGTATGGTTTAGGTTGGTCAAGCTAATGTGTTTTGGAGTAAACAAACAGACGATGCATCTATCAAAAAAGACAACTGGTTCTTTTAAATGAGCGGGGAGATTTACAAGTCAGTCTAAGTGTTGCATTGCTCACAAGGAATGTCACAGAGACTGACACAGTGACAAGCCAGAATGACCTCTGACTGTACCTTTGCCTCAAATTAATTTTCATCCATGAAATGTTTATTTATCATGAACCATGCTAATTGTTTCCAGTAAACCAGCCTTTCAGATCCAGGCCAATATCCTTCATTTTTAAAGATCCCGAATGACGTGTGAACAATGGCTGAATTTGTATAATGTCAACAGCAGCCTGCTAAGCAAAAGTGTAGAAAGACCCAGGATCTTTGGTTTCCCTCTTCGAAAAACAAACACGTACCCCTATCCATTTTGATTTATGGGGAAATATGCAGAGCACATGTGCCATGTGTTAATAAAAGAGAAACTGGGAAAACTGTTGTCTCAGAACGTACACAATGTGAACAATTAGAGGTGTGAGTCACCTGTGACTAAGAGTGCCTGGTGAGCCGAGATCTAGTTGTGGTCTAAAATAGACCGCATTCAACCACAGCTGCAGTCAACCACCTCCTGTAGGCTACTCACTTCATCCAGTGCAGTCTAATCTTACAGAGCTTCAGTGGAACTACAACAGACACCACAAATTAGGGTCAATTTGGAGAGAAAACTGGGTACTGGTGCTTCTTAAGGCAACATTAGCATTGATACAGCTCATATTTACAGTTAGGGATATTTATGTTTAAGTCCAAACGCTTTGTATTAAACTTGCAGCCAGCAGCTCATTCCATAATGTTTGTACCTAGGAAGACATGAATTGATTTCTCAAATGGTGCGGGTTGTTGTGGAGAGGTGTGCTATTACTTTTCTAATCAATCAATCTCCATGTGGCAGATGATAAAATGGGTGAACAATCCCCAAAGACTGAATAGCAACATGCTAAAACACTCAGAACACCATAGCAGCTAAACTGCAACATGCTAAAAAAGAAACAAAAAAAACACTGAATTAAAATATACTTCATACACTCAGAACATCCTAGACACTTCATACACCTCAACGTGCTAAAACACACCATACAAACGGAGTAGCAACATGCTAAAACACTCAGAACACCTCAGCAACAAAATAGCAAATTGCTAAAAAACACTAAGAATACCATAGCATCTTAATAGTGATATGCTACAAAACCTCAGAACACTCTATAAACAGTGGGAATGTGTTAAAACACTCAGAACACCCTATAAACTGAATAGCAACATGCTCTAACTCAGAACACCTTAACAACATGGTGAATAAAACACTACCTTAACATCGGTATAGTAATGGACTACGAATACTCAGAACACCGTAACAACAAAACAGCAACATGTTACCTTAGCATCTGAATAGCAATTTGCTACAAATACTCAGAACACCCTAGAAACAGTAAAAACTTGCTAAAAACACTAACAACTGAATAAAGGTTATGCACAGGACGTCACAATAGGTGCGAGTCACTGCGGTTACACCCACTGAGTGGCAAAAAGACTGGTTGATGTTCAGCGTGAATGCAGTGATAAACCACACAAAACACATCTAAAATGGGAAAGAGCTGTGCCATTGACTGTACAAACAGATAAGAAATGGAAGCAAATGGAATCCAGGCAGTGAAACGTAAACATCCTTTGGAATGATTTTGGCCATCATTCGAACGGGATCCGCTACAACAGGCTTGTACTAATAGTGGATAAAAGCAAGATGACAACATAAGTTATAACCATAATTACACTAAACTATACCAATCTCCATGCAGCATATATTCTCTGGCTGTGTAGGCATCATTGTCCGACTCCCATTTGTTTGAACATAAAAGTCTGAACACTGGTTCTGACAGTTTCTAACATTTTCAGTCCGTGATATTGTCCTGTTTAGTTGTTGCATGAGCTCTTGAAGCCCCGGCCTCTTCTAGAAAGAAGAGCTATTAACATGCTATTAAAAAATTATCTGTGGGATATTGTGAAGTAAAACTTTAATACTGTACAACAACTGTAATATGCTACACATACTCAGAACACACCCTATAAACTGAATAGAAACATGCTAAAACACTCTGAACACCTTATCAACAAAACAGCAATGCCCTGGCAACCGTCTGCAACATTCTAGCATTGAGTCAGTGAGTTTTGCACAGGCAAACATCACTCAAATTTTCTTTAGAAAATGTAAAAATGAAGTGGACTTAAGAAAAGGATAAAAACGGCTGATAGACAGCTTCCTCCAAGAAGCAGCACTTTAGTAATGTAGTGGTTCTATATACTTGAAGGGTCTTTCATAATTATGGTGCCATTTACTTCAGTGGTGACCTTGACACAAAGGTTATTTCAAAGGTTCAGGAGGCTAGATTCAGTTGCTGACAGCACCTTTAATGATGCTAGCTCATATTATTGACTGTGTTCCAACCTCCAAGGTGAAAGTGACTTGACATTCAAAGCGTCAGTTCTCCTGCAGTGTCAAGACAATTTAGCTGGTTATCACAGCTCCATGTAGGCTTCACAGAACGAATGAAGAAACAGTTTCAACTAATTCAACAATGAATAATGGCCTATAACCTACTGCAAAAAAAAACAGATTTTATCCTTGCAGTGTTACTACTTTAAGTTTTAGATGAGTGAAATAGCATGCAAAACTCTGCCAGATAGTGTGTATTGCGTAGCTTCTCCAGTAACAAGATACTTTTTCTGTTCGTTTTTTACATTGCGCTGTAGCGTTAGTCAACTTTACAGCTCTTCAAATAATTCTTTAAATAACTTTTTTGTTCTTTTATTTATTATTCACTGTTTCCACCAAAAACATTAAGCAGCACAACTGTTTACAACATTGATAATAATAAGAAATGTTTCTTGAGCATCAAATCATCATATTATAATGATTTCTGAAGGATCATGTGACACTGGAGTAATGATGCTGAAAGTTCAGCTTTGCATCACAGGAATGAAATACATTTTAAAACATATTAAAATAATATTTAGCAATATTTCTGTTTTTGTTTTCAACTTGTGAACTTGAGACTTCTTTCAAACACTATCCCAAACTTTTTAACAGTGGTAGAAATTTGATAATATGTAAATGAATAATAAGTTATATAAATTATTCAGTTTGTTGCCGTTAATAATTACAGTATAATTGTAATGCTGTCTATTCGGATGGAAATTGTTCTCATGTGCTGGTCTGTAAAAAATATTGCATCCTACGAACCCTCACATGGAAAGCACCACTAATTTAAAAATGACTCTAAAGTTAAATGGTTCAATCACAACCAAAACAAGTCTTTAAGCTGCTTGTGAACCTGAATGCACATCGTACCTTCAACAGAAGGCCGCCAAGCCACAAGCAGGCAAAAGGGCCGAGAAAATGAGAGCAAAATGCACAAGACGAGATTTTAAAAGGCTTTCAGTGGGCATTAGCTTCCACTGGCTGCTGCGAACCTCAATCACATGCTTTGAAAGGTGGTGGGGAGACTCCAGAGCAGAAAGGCTGTGGCTAGAGTCAAATCCTTTCAATTAGAGCTAGAGAGCGGAGCCATGTGGAGACGGGCGAAAATCTCATCAATCCTGCTCAAGGAGTGTGGACGGCCGAGCCTCTTGAAAGCTCCTCCTCGGCCGGCCAAGGTTTGAGTTAGATTGACTGCACAGCTGGGAAAGAAAATCAATTCAGGGCTCCACATTGTGATTTTGTTTATCATTGGAACTGCCTCAGAGGAGAAGTAGCCTCGCTCTCTGACTCTTGAGGAAGGGGGATGTGACGGCTGAAAAGAAAAGACTGACACAGGAAACCCAGAGCGGTGGGAAAAGAAGTTTAAAGAGGGTATATGTGGGGGAGGAGAGAAGAAAAGAGAGGAAAGAGTGGGAGAGGAAGCCAGAAGAAAAGGGTGAAAGTAAGAAAAGGAAAAGAGGGCTGCAGTTACCTGTCTCCTGTGTGCTTCCTGTTTCTGCTGTCTCCATTCCATCTGTGCTGTCTTCATCCTCCACCAGAGCTTTTCCTCGCCCCCGATTCCTGAGAAAGAGATGTTTATTATTGCCACGCTAGATTCAGGGAAGACTGGTTGATCATGAAGAGGGTGCAACGTTCGTTCCGGAAGTAAAAACTCATCAATTTTCTCCATAGGGATATTGATCTTTTTACCTATAATTTACACATCTCAAAGGCAGACCTTCTGTGAGTTTCGAGGTTATTAATTGATTGTTTATAGGACATACAGTATAAGAGAAGGTATATAAGACATCTGTTCGTATTATTTTCGAATTATATTTTTTTCAATAAAATAATCACATTTAAACTACATTACATTAATCTGTATTACTTTAAATTAAAGAGTTGCTTCAACGCTGGCAAAATGGGCTTTCAATAAAACTTGGCTGCCTATACAGTAGAAAGGCGATTTTTTTTTAATTTTTTTTTTAAATTGGTGATACCTGACTAGAAAAAAACTGAGAATAAAGGCTGTTGTCTTCCCTTTTGTCAAATAGGTTGGAAAACTTCAACACCCATAATGCACTGGGCATGTTGCAGTCCAAGGCCACTCCCTTCAGTGTGCTATGGATACGCTTGCCCAGAGTCAAATACCACCTTGCTTTAGTAGGAAATACTTCTTAGCAAACTAAGGGTGTATTCACACCAGGAAAGTCCGCTAGTTCACTTGCTTTGGTCCGGACCATACAATGTTGATTTCTTTTTGTTTGGTGTGATTCCCTTTCACACTGCCCTTTTTGCAAGTGAACCAAAATTTGTAAACAAAACCACACGTGTGCTAAGGTCATCCATTCATTGGACAGAAATTCGAACCGTACCAGAGTTCGTTTGAACCAAAAGATCCGCACCAAGGGGGGAAACGAACTTGAGTTCAATTCAATCGAACCAAACAAGAGAGGTTTGAATACACCCTAAGATAATAATGGTGTTGACGGGTGCAAGATTTCAAAGAGTGTAGGAACCAGCGCATTGTAGGCAGTGGCTAAAGGCTGCAAAGAATCATAAACATGGAGAGAACGCCACAAAAGAAAATCTGAAAAACCTCTGTGTTTGTAGTCAACATTTCAAACTGACCACAAACCACAACCAGTAAACATGTTCATTCACATATACTACAGACATTGTAATAATACAAAGCGGGTTGAAAATGAGCGAAGTTACACTGTAATAGATTTACGTTTCACCATCGTTTTTAATTTGAATATGTCATTCGCAATGCTTCTTGGGATTGTAGTTCTTTCCCTCACTAAATCTTTGTACCTTTGTCTTTTTGCCCACCTTTCAAATACTTTTTTGTATTTCACCTTGTAACTTACTGGCTTGGATCAATGCTTTAAATAAACGTTTTAAATCCATAAGGGAAAAAAGAATGGAAAAAATACCAACGCAGCTGTGGATTGACACTAATGCACTATATTATTTAAATACAGTACCAGTTGTCTCTGGTTCCCAACTGAGTGTCCGTGGCCCTGAGCAAGGGTGGGACGGCCATGTGAAAACGGTGTGTTTGTGTTCGGGCACATTTGTTTACATGCACTGAGGGGGAAGTAACGGGTGCGAGAGACCTCTCATTAAAGCTGCCGCTCAATATAGGAGCATCATGAAGATGACATTTCCTCAAGCCCTGAGGGCGGACACACAACCCTGCTCTGGTGTCGCCACTCAAACCTAGATTACACACTGAACAGGGTTTAATCTTCTTGGTGACTCATTTGCACGAGCAGTGTCCAGTCAGATCAGGTTTTGATCACTGCATTTCATCCAATTTGTGCAAATGTGGTCTGTGTGATCTGTAATTTGACATTAATTAGCCTTTTTATTTAAAGCCTAGATATTTTTTCATTTAGCCTAGATATTTAAAGCTTTGCCAGTTACATGTGTCTCGAAAGGAAAATAGCCATCCAACCAGAAAAGTGAAAAGTGGTCTCTATATGACAGGTGATTGGATGGGAGGGGATGAAAAATAAGAGGGTTTGGAGACTTTGGGTGAAAAGGAAATTCATTTCAGAGGCAGAGTAAGACTTATTGTGAAGAATGTGGCAACTGTGAAAAATATAGTCACTTTGCGAGATACAAAATCCCCTTATATATTTGCAATTACAATACCTTTAAAAAAAATTGTTTAAATGTTTTTGAATGTCTTATTCTCAACAAGGCTGAATTTATTTAATATGCGAATTTGGTGCTCAGTAAACATCTTCTATTACTATTCTACTATGATGAAAAAAAGTTCAACACTACTGCTTAATATTTTCGTGATCATGCTTTTTCCCCAGGATTCTTTGATGGACAGAAAGTTCAAAAGAGCAGCATTTATATATATATATATATATATATATATATATATATATATATATATATATATATATATATATATATATACACTCACCTAAAGGATTATTAGGAACACCATACTAATACTGTGTTTGACCCCCTTTCGCCTTCAGAACTGCCTTAATTCTACGTGGCATTGATTCAACAAGGTGCTGAAAGCATTCTTTAGAAATGTTGGCCCATATTGATAGGATAGCATCTTGCAGTTGATGGAGATTTGTGGGATGCACATCCAGGGCACGAAGCTCCCGTTCCACCACATCCCAAAGATGCTCGATTGGGTTGAGATCTGGTGACTGTGGGGGCCATTTTAGTACAGTGAACTCATTGCCATGTTCAAGAAACCAATTTGAAATGATTCGAGCTTTGTGACATGGTGCATTATCCTGCTGGAAGTAGCCATCAGAGGATGGGTACATGGTGGTCATAAAGGGATGGACATGGTCAGAAACAATGCTCAGGTAGGCCGTGGCATTTAAACGATGCCCAATTGGCACTAAGGGGCCTAAAGTGTGCCAAGAAAACATCCCCCACACCATTACACCACCACCCTGCACAGT
This sequence comes from Squalius cephalus, assembly GCF_949319135.1. Taxonomy (NCBI): domain Eukaryota; kingdom Metazoa; phylum Chordata; class Actinopteri; order Cypriniformes; family Leuciscidae; genus Squalius; species Squalius cephalus. The sequence continues at coordinate 20,904,144 of NC_137128.1, forward strand.
GGTAACAAGGCATGATGGATCCATGTTCTCATTCTGTTTACGCCAAATTCTGACTCTACCATCTGAATGTCTCAACAGAAATCGAGACTCATCAGACCAGGCAACATTTTTCCAGTCTTCAACTGTCCAATTTTGGTGAGCTCGTGCAAATTGTAGCCTCTTTTTCCTATTTGTAGTGGAGATGAGTGGTTACCCGGTGGGGTCTTCTGCTGTTGTAGCCCATCCGCCTCAAGGTTGTGCGTGTTGTGACTTCACAAATGCTTTGCTGCATACCTCGGTTGTAACGAGTGGTTATTTCAGTCAAAGTTGCTCTTCTATCAGCTTGAATCAGTCGGCCCATTCTCCTCTGACCTCTAGCATCAACAAGGCATTTTCGCCCACAGGACTGCCGCATACTGGATGTTTTTCCCTTTTCACACCATTCTTTGTAAACCCTAGAAATGGTTGTGCGTGAAAATCCCAGTAACTGAGCAGATTGTGAAATACTCAGACCGGCCCGCCTGGCACCAACAACCATGCCACGCTCAAAATTGCTTAAATCACCTTTCTTTCCCATTCTGACATTCAGTTTGGAGTTCAGGAGATTGTCTTGACCAGGACCACACCCCTAAATGCATTGAAGCAACTGCCATGTGATTGGTTGATTAGATAATTGCATTAATGAGAAATTGAACAGGTGTTCCTAATAATCCTTTAGGTGAGTGTATATATATATACATGGTTTTATTTCAGTTAGCCTAATAGCTAGTTTGATTTGCATTGAGAGATGATCTTATGGAAAGTACTCCATGCCAATCTCTAGGTATGGTGAAGGCTATGTGATGATGTGGGGCTATTTTAATTCCAAAGGCCAAGGGAACTTTATCAGGATGCATAGTATCCTGGATCCATGAAGTAACTGGCCTTTAAAAATAAAAATCTGCCTGCCTCTATGGGAATTTAACATAGGGGTGTCCAAACTTATGCACCCTGTATTTTAAGGAAAAACATTTATTTATTTACGATACATTATTCATTCACAAAGAAAATTGGTGTCCTTAAAGGTTGGATTTTTCCTAATTTTTTAAATTAAGGCATTAAGTTTAATTTCCAAAAGATGATTTTTTATTCCTCTTTTTAGTCAACTTTAGCATGGGTGTCTAAACTTATGCATAGCACTGTATAAACATTCATCAACTCACACATCAGCTGTGGTAAACAGAAGCTCAAGCATGTTCGCTTGACGTGCAAGAACCAATGAGGTTCATTCTCATGTGTTACGCAGCATGTTTGAGAATCAGCAGGAACCAATGAGGTTAATTCTTGCATTACGCGTTTGAGTTTCTGGAAAATGTTTGTTCTCGCGGGTCTGGCTGGTTCGTTGAGCTTCTGTTTGTTCCCGGTGATCAATGTTTAAATGTGAATAAAAGCCTAAATTCAACCTGATCATCATTTAAAGCGATCCGAGTCTGAAAATTTGGACTAAACCGCTCAATTCATATGGATTAGTTTTACGATCCCTTCATGAACTTTTTGAAGCGTCAACGTTGTAGTTGCGTAGCTGTCAATGGAGGGACTGGAAGCTATCAGATTTAAATCAAAAAGATTTTCATTTGTGTTCAGAAGATGAATAAAAGTCTTACGGGTTTAGAATGACATGAGGGTGAGTAGAAATGACAGTTAACTTTCCCTTCAACTTTTTTTAACTTGAGTGCTGCTTTTTAGAATTTTTAAAAAGACACTGCAAAAGCAGCGTTCAAATGCATCCATCTAGTGTGTTTTTCATAGGAAAAATTATTGAAAATTAGCACAGTGGAATGGAAAAACTAATTCGGTGTGTACGTCCCCTTAGTCAACCTACTTCACCAGCTGCATTTTGCTGATAAACCGCATAGGTCCACGAGTTCAAAAAAAATATTATTATTTTTTTCAAGGTTTGATTGACCAAGGATCTGTCTGGAACTGGGGATATTAGGAGAACTTAAATCACAACTAATACTGGCACTATTTTTAATGTATTCTGTGTTGTGTCTTTTAAAAAAGCTCATTGTTCTCTATTGTATGATGTTATTGACTCATGTTTGTTTTCAGAAAGAAAATATAGAAATGCAAAACTCATTACCTTTATTGAAGCCAATAAAGTATTCTATTTTTCCTTACCCTTTCAATGGATTCGGTGTCAAAGAAGTGCATGACAGGCTGCCAGTCACATGAGTTTGGCCTCAGAGAGAGCCCAGCCTAAAGCTGTTGCTATGGTGCTACTGTGCGTGACGCTCTAGTCTTTCAGAACACGCAGTACACAGAGGACAGTATCTGATGTACAGTATGAACTCCTGGGCAAAGAAAATGGGCCAAGCCCAAAATGGCTAAACACTAAGCTTTTAACTGACTTAACCAAAAATTATTGGTCAGGAAATTAGCAAAATGTAAGCAAATGCACTACTTAAAAAGCCATTGCTGTCTCAGAAAAACATCAAAGACAGAATTAAGTTTTTGGTAGAATATGGGATATATATATAATTGTGTGTGGAGTGATGAATCACAATGATACATGAGTTGCATGGTGATGCTCCAGAGCGGTGTCTTGGAAAATCTGCTGAGAAATATAATAATAAATGCATCTCTACCACAGTGAAGCATGGAGAAAGAGACTGTCATTGTGTGAGGAGCTGCTTCACTGTGAAAAGTCATTTAATGCTTTGGAGTACAGGAGAATATTGCAGAATGGCTTGCTTCCCACAGTTGAAAAGACGCTATCTAAAGAGGAATGATCAGATGTTATTTCTCAACAAGACAATGCTCCTTCCCAAATTGCAAAGACAACCAAGAAGTGGCTTGAGCACAAGTCCATCAAGCTCATGTTTTGAACCAGTCCAGATTTAGTGAATATTTGGTCTGACATTAAACTTAAACAAACTGGGAGATATTTTTCAACTACTCATGAACAGTTTGAACAGCATTATCATTGAGTGGAACAACTTCTTCCTGTAAAAAGCCGTCTGCAAGTTTGGGAAGGCTATTCCGTGCTAAGTTACTTTATCTACAGTATTTGTGCAATGCTTGCTAATTTCCTGACCAGTGATTTGGGATTAAAATGGTTAAGACAAGTAAAGGCAACTAAATATTTTGCTATTTTTGGCTACGTTTATGTTTAGGGGTGGACTTGCATCCTTAATTTTCTCTAAAAGAAATCATACATTTCCGTTCAAATCACATTGTAGGAATTCGTATGAAATCGGCACCTCATGAAATGGTTACGTTTTCTCATGAGATCAGGTTGGGTGGTCCAATGCCTCACAGACAGCTACAATAGAACAATGGTTACATGTGCAGCTTCCCTATAACATTTAGAAACCGTTAGCACATACATCCAGTTAGTTCCTCTTTGTGTTTACAGTACTATTAAAGCTTCCCTGTGAGACGTCAAAACCCTTCAACAGGAAGACAGTTCATTCGGCAGCCATCTTGGTTACAACCCCGGGCAGCTATTTCCAGCCATGCAAGTACAGCTACTATTTATTTGAATTAAAAAGACTGAAATCTCAAGGCACATTTTAACAGGGCCGTCACTGAGGGGGTTAAAGGTAGTGACAATTCTAGGGGCCCCCAGCTTTAGGGGTCCCCCAGTGATTTTACAGAGGATGATATGCATAATCTACAGCATGTTTGCAACAATGATGGTGTAATTATATATGTGTGTGTGTGTGTGTGTGTGTGTGTGTGTGTGTGTGTAGATTGTGTGCCAAATTTGCATTACAGTTTTGAGAATCAAACAAAATCATCATTGACAATTATGGGAATCACAAAAAACCCTCAAAAGTAAAATGCTTTCTCTAAATCTATTATTTATTTATTTATGGAATATGAGCTAGACATGTTTACACGAGGTTTCTCTAAATATATATTAAATCAGCAAATAAATACATACAATTTAAACAACCATTAGGATGAATGTTGTCAAGTGTACACTTTCAGATACTTACATTAGACAATATTAAGTATGAAAAACAACATCACAAAATTTACTGTGGACTAATAGGGAGGAAAAAACAGGTATTTAATCCATAAACTAGTTATTGAAATAAGTTACGTTAATCATTTAAACCCCATGATGGTGATATTTGTTTAGCTCATTAAAACACACATGTAATGTGTGCAAAACAACATGACAGCTACATGAACAACAACAAGATGTACAATAACAAAAAGCTCTAATAGGAATGCCATTTCTAACACTATTGCTATAGGAGTAATTTGTGATAAATGGTTAGATGGTTAATTTAGTTGAAGATATGCCTTTCCAGCATTTAGGGTTCACCAGACTGCCACAAACAAGGTGTAACTGTGAACAGTTATTGCCTTTATTGCATTTTCCTCCCCTCAAAAAGAGAACCCTCTAGTTCAAACTCAAACGTGTGAAATTAGTTTGACACTTCCTTTTGGCCATGTTGCTCAATTTTTTGCGTTCGAGAACTTGTAGAGCCTTTGTGTTTATTCAAATTTTGTATGATGCTGTTATCCAACTGCAGAATACGAATAGTTTCCTATAGCCCCATTAATAAATGTTTATTTTTATGGATGTAAAATTTTATTCTTATGGAAATTTTTCTTAACCAAATGACTTGAGACTGTAAAGCTTGGTTTCTAAAAGCCTGCTCACACCAACACGAATGCTCTTGGCATGTGACCAAAAGCACACATCCTACTGGTTGGGCAGTTTTCTTCGCAATGTGATGGAAAAGGAAATTAGGTCTGACGTCATGCAAGTGTTTGTGTCGGTCTGAACAGATTCATTCATTCTGATTAAAATGCTTATCACACCAAATTTTTGTCTTTGTCAAATTTCATCTAGGTGTGAACAGGTCATAACTGTGTCAATGGCTAGTAGTTTCTGTTTGTAAGTCATTCCTAATTTCCAAGAAATTCAATATCTTATTCTCAATTCACACCCATTCCAATCCTATAACATATACATATGGCGTAGCATAATCATTTCCCCCTATTGTCAGCGAACCTAACAAAACAGACCTGCGAACCATTCTGGATCACGATCCATCAGTTGAGAACCAACCAACAAGCACGCATCCATCTACAGCCAAACATCCATTCGCGTTTCTACACATCCGCCCCACAAATGCGCAGTGAAGATCCGTGGCTGTCAGATTCCCACGGGGGCTCTTCTTCTCTGATCTATGTATCACTTCATCGGGGTGATAATTGTTAGGCATTCAAATTAAAGTCACACAGTTTGAAGACGGAGGAGGTACAGCAAGCAGAGTTGAAAGGGAAGCCAGCCCCTCTCTAGGGCTGCCGTAAGGAGGGAGTGTGTGAGGGACGGATGGGTAATTACCAGTGCCACTGGAGAGAGAAATCGCAGTCTGTCCCATGCCAAAAATGACTCCTCCCTGCAAATGACTTCCTATACCAGACAGTTAACAAGGCTGAATGCTGACAAATGGGAGAGTTTTCACCCCAGAGGTTATAGAGACACATGCAGCAAAACCTTCAGAACCTGATAGACCACATGTCCGGGTTTAAGAAGCAAGTTGAAACTATCAGCTGAAATGAGTTGTCCAATATGATATATATATATATATATATATATATATATATATATATATATATATATATATATATATATATATATATATATAAATATATATATATTAGGGCTGTCAAACGATTAATCGCGATTAATCGCATCCAAAATAAAAGTTTGTGTTTACATAATATATGTGTGTGTATGGAGTAAAATTATTTTCTATATATAAATGCACACACATGCATATACAGTGAGGAAAATAAGTATTTGAACACCCTGCTATTTTGCAAGTTCTCCCACTTGGAAATCATGGAGGGGTCTGAAATTGTCATCGTAGGTGCATGTCCACTGTGAGAGACATAATCTAAAAAAAAATCCAGAAATCACAATATATGATTTTTTAACTATTTATTTGTATGATACAGCTGCAAATAAGTATTTGAACACCTGTCTATCAGCTAGAATTCTGACCCTCAAAGACCTGTTAGGGGCCGATCACACCTGACGCGTTTTTCTGGTTCGAAAACGCGAGGTGCACAGCACTTTACATTACACAGAACGAGCAGTGCGCTGCGTTTTTTATGTTGCTAGGCAACTAATGATACAGCTGTCCTGTCAGTCAAGTAAACGTCAAATCAGCCTTTTATTACCTTTATTTACTTTCTGTTAACATTGTGGTAGTTACGGTTCGTGAAGTCGTTAAGCTCCTGGTAACCCGCGAGAGCACCACAAGTTTATCCTCTATCATCGCACTCTACTGGCGTTCAAGCAACTGTCGCTTTCATCACTTAAACGGAAGGCCCGCCTCTCACTTCATTCGATTGGACAGTGGAAAAAACGCGATGACGTTGAGCGCTTTTTCCGCTCGGAGTTGCTTTTTTTTCAACTTCAAAAACGCGAGGCGCAGCGGGCGGTAAAACGCGAGGCGCAGCAGGCGCATAAACAGCGCGCAGAACGCTCGCTGCCATAGGAAACCAATTGAAAATAGGCGCCTCTCACTGCAAAAAACGCGTCAGGTGTGATCGGCCCCTTAGTCTGCCTTTAAAATGTCCACCTCCACTCCATTTATTATCCTAAATTAGATGCACCTGTTTGAGGTCGTTAGCTGCATAAAGACACCTGTCCACCCCATACAATCAGTAAGAATCCAACTACTAACATGGCCAAGACCAAAGAGCTGTCCAAAGACACTAGAGACAAAATTGTACACCTCCACAAGGCTGGAAAGGGCTACGGGGAAATTGCCAAGCAGCTTGGTGAAAAAAGGTCCACTGTTGGAGCAATCATTAGAAAATGGAAGAAGCTAAACATGACTGTCAATCTCCCTCGGACTGGGGCTCCATGCAAGATCTCACCTCGTGGGGTCTCAATGATCCTAAGAAAGGTGAGAAATCAGCCCAGAACTACACGGGAGGAGCTGGTCAATGACCTGAAAAGAGCTGGGACCACCGTTTCCAAGGTTACTGTTGGTAATACACTAAGACGTCATGGTTTGAAATCATGCATGGCACGGAAGGTTCCCCTGCTTAAACCAGCACATGTCAAGGCCCGTCTTAAGTTTGCCAATGACCATTTGGATGATCCAGAGGAGTCATGGGAGAAAGTCATGTGGTCAGATGAGACCAAAATAGAACTTTTTGGTCATAATTCCACTAAACGTGTTTGGAGGAAGAAGAATGATGAGTACCATCCCAAGAACACCATCCCTACTGTGAAGCTTGGGGGTGGTAGCATCATGCTTTGGGGGTGTTTTTCTGCACATGGGACAGGGCGACTGCACTGTATAAAGGAGAGGATGACCGGGGCCATGTATTGCGCGATTTTGGGGAACAACCTCCTTCCCTCAGTTAGAGCATTGAAGATGGGTCGAGGCTGGGTCTTCCAACATGACAATGACCCGAAGCACACAGCCAGGATAACCAAGGAGTGGCTCTGTAAGAAGCATATCAAGGTTCTGGCGTGGCCTAGCCAGTCTCCAGACCTAAACCCAATAGAGAATCTTTGGAGGAAGCTCAAACTCCGTGTTTCTCAGCGACAGCCTAGAAACCTGACTGATCTAGAGAAGATCTGTGTGGAGGAGTGGGCCAAAATCCCTCCTGCAGTGTGTGCAAACCTGGTGAAAAACTACAGGAAACGTTTGACCTCTGTAATTGCAAACAAAGGCTACTATACCAAATATTAGCATTGATTTTCTCAGGTGTTCAAATACTTATTTGCAGCTGTATCATACAAATAAATAGGTAAAAAATCATACATTGTGATTTCTGGATTTTTTTTTTTTTAGATTATGTCTCTCACAGTGGACATGCACCTACGATGACAATTTCAGACCCCTCCATGATTTCTAAGTGGGAGAACTTACAAAATAGCAGGGTGTTCAAATACTTATTTTCCTCACTGTATAGGCTATTTAAGAAAAATATGTTATTTATATATAAAATATTTATATATAATATAAATTATATATAATATAAATATATATACACAGTATATACATGCAAATATTTCTTAAATATATACATGCATGTGTGTGTATTTATATATAGAAAATAATTATACACCATACACACACATATATTATGTAAACACAAACTTTTATTTTGGATGCGATTAATCGCGATTAATCGTTTGACAGCCCTAAATATATATATATATATTCAATGATGATGATATCTAGACACATATAAGAGACATATATAAAGATTTTATCATCAATAATTTTATTTAATAACTGTAATAAATTGTTGATTTGGAATATGTATATATATATATTCTCAACAAAATTATAAACGCAACACTTTTGCCCCCATTTTTCGTGAGCTGAACTCGATCTATATACATGTATGTATATATATATACAGTATATATATATATATATATATATATAGATAAATACATATGTATTATATATATATATATACAGTGAGGAAAATAAGTATTTGAACACCCTGCTATTTTGCAAGTTCTCCCACTTAGAAATCATGGAGGGGTCTGAAATTGTCATCGTAGGTGCATGTCCACTGTGAGAGACATAATCTAAAAAAAAAAATCCAGAAATCACAATGTATGATTTTTTAACTATTTATTTGTATGATACAGCTGCAAATAAGTATTTGAACACCTGAGAAAATCAATGTTAATATTTGGTATAGTAGCCTTTGTTTGCAATTACAGAGGTCAAACGTTTCCTGTAGTTTTTCACCAGGTTTGCACACACTGCAGGAGGGATTTTGGCCCACTCCTCCACACAGATCTTCTCTAGATCAGTCAGGTTTCTGGGCTGTCGCTGAGAAACACGGAGTTTGAGCTCCCTCCAAAGATTCTCTATTGGGTTTAGGTCTGGAGACTGGCTAGGCCACGCCAGAACCTTGATATGCTTCTTACAGAGCCACTCCTCGGTTATCCTGGCTGTGTGCTAACGACCTCAAACAGGTGCATCTAATTTAGGATAATAAATGGAGTGGAGGTGGACATTTTAAAGGCAGACTAACAGGTCTTTGAGGGTCAGAATTCTAGCTGATAGACAGGTGTTCAAATACTTATTTGCAGCTGTATCATACAAATAAATAGTTCATATATTGTGATTTCTGGATTTTTTTTTTTTAGATTATGTCTCTCACAGTGGACATGCACCTACGATGACAATTTCAGACCCCTCCATGATTTCTAAGTGGGAGAACTTGCAAAATAGCAGGGTGTTCAAATACTTATTTTCCTCACTGTATATCTATCTATCTATCTATCTATCTATATATATATATATATATATATATATATATATATATATATATATATATATATATATATATATATATATATATATATATATATACATACATACATACACATATGTATACACATATACATAAATAATAAAAATTAACTGAATTACAGTGAACATATTTATGCTAAGTAAAATACAAATATTTGTACTATATTTACTCAAAACACACACACACACACACACACACACACACACACACACACACACACACACACACACACACACACACACACACACACACACACTCTATTTGAAAATAGAAAATGTATATTAACCACATTTGTCAAGCTATCAGTAGATAAACCTGCCACAAGTTGGAAGGATCGACCTTTCATGTTTATCAACCAAGCTAGGAGCCCTATAGGTTGATGCAGAAAATACAAAAAGACTAACATATCAACCTATAGGTTAGTGATCTTTTGCAGATAATGCCAAAAGATCACTCATTTAATCCAAGCATGCCAAAAAAGGTCCAAAATTAGCTTGAAAAAATTGGCTTTGCAGAATTACTTGCAAGTATTCTAAAGAACTTTACATGGAGACACAAATATGGATTATTACTCGCATTAAGCCAACAAAATGAAAGAAGACAAAAATCACAATGCGTTTATGTTTTTGTTGCTCTGACTCATCTCATATATGGCACTGTAAGCAACAAAATTATGTTAAGGGAAAGAGAAAGTGACATGTGAAAGTATGGTAACCCATCCTCGGAATTTGTCCTCTGCATTTCACCCATCCAAATTAGTGTACACACATTAGGAGCAGTGATTAGTGAACACACACACTGCAAAGCGTGGACACACACACCCTAAACAAAGTGTACACATTAGTCTGAGCTCAATGTGTCTTCAAAATGTCACTTGTCAGGCCACAAAGGTTACATTGTAACCTGAGCACCAAGGTAGCCAGTAGCTTGCCCTTTATGATTTGAAGAAGAAATCATTTAGTACACATATAACACAAACATGCTAATTTAGCATACCCTTGTAACACACAATGAAGATGATACTATTCTGACAGATCATTAATCTGTCATTCATAATGCACTTTAGGATCGATTCGATTGGTTTGGTATGTGTACCTTTAGAGTAAATCTCTTTCAGCTATTCAAATCGTTTGGATGGAGGTACCATAGAAATGAATTGTGTTAACGCCCAACCCCAAGATGACTTAGTAGGCCTCTGTAGTAGACAGAGGATTAAATATGCATCACAATTCCCAGACAGCCAAACATCATCTCCGTCTGGATGAGGGAACATGAAAATGTCCTACTTATGAACAGTCTTTACTGATATAGACGAATGGAACAATAAAGTCAACAGGAAAAGCCATTCACAAACAATATTACTTCCATACTTCCATATGTGAAACAGCAAATTCAACTAGACAAATTTAATTAAGAATATGACATCATGACGATGCAGCAAAATGTAGGTACAAATTTATAAAACTAGACCTTGGTCTCATTTAGGACCGACAGCTGTGATGTCATCTAGTGTCCACCTGCAATTGCCAGTCATGTGTCACTACGTAATGCTGACGTTGTTTGCTTTAAAATCCTGTATTGGCTCTGCAAAGCATCAAATGTCACAGGTAAAATAAAAATCGTTCTGCAACACACATGTTTAAGATTAAGTATATTTGTGTAAATATACATACACATTGGTATTGGTCTATGCTTTTGCAAAAAGAAAAAAAAAAGAACAGAGAAACTGCATGGTCCATTTAGGCATGCTCGGCACCCAACCCCCAAGCCCAGAGACCTATAACTTATCCCCATGATCCCACCATAGAAAGAGAGAGAGAGAGAGAGAGAGAGAGAGAGAGAGAGAGAGAGAGAGAGAGAGAGAGAGAGAGAGAGAGAGAGAGAGAGAGAGAGAGAGAGAGAGAGAGAGAGAGAGAGAGAGAGAGAGAGAGAGAGAGAGAGAGAGAGAGAGAGAGAGAGAGAGAGAGAGAGAGAGAGAGAGAGAGAGAGATCTGTTTTAGAAAGTAGAGCCAACACACAACTACAGTATAATATCTGGAGTGGAGTTTTATGGAATGGATTTCAAAGACTGGATTCTGTGAAGCAAACCGATCCGATGGTTTTCTTTCAAAAATATGGGACCAAATTCACTTAAATCCTTAGAGAAACACTAAACTGAAGTACGCAACAAAGGAGAATGGAAAACAATAAACTGAAGAATTCCGGTGTTTGCCAAGGCAAGCCTCACTATTTCTATTAGGATTTGAACAAACCAATAACATTTGTCCTGTATTGTTTGTGGTAGAGACATGGATGATACCTCAAATAATGTGGTTTGTTGAGGAGAGGTATGCTATTATTTTTCTAAGTGATCAGACTTCTTGGCGGACAAGTGAAAAACCCCACAGACTTACATTGAATGTGGAATTTTATTCTTTAGGGTTGGATCTGTTGTCTTAGGCTAGTAAACAAAGCATCGGCCTCATATTACCTTAGCAACTGCATAGTAACCACCCACAATAACATAGCATCATGGTAGCAGCTTTTTCTCAGGTATGAATTAGGGGGTGGGTGGTATGACTGAAATCTTAAGGTATATATCACTCTTCACTGATTTTTGTTGGAAATGTAACCCATTTTTGAATGTATTATATAACCATGAATTATAATTTATTTTAAGTGATCAATTTAATTAAAAACTTCACAAAGCATTAAAGCCATGTTTTTCCTGTAAGGCCGCATTTACACTGCAGGTCTTGATGCCCAATGCGCTTTTTCAATGACATACGACTGGCATTGGCCAGGGATTATCCAATATGTCTGCTTTCATGGCAAACGTAAATGCACGTATCCGATTCACATCAGGTTTATTTCCACATATGAATGAGGCCTGAAACTGATCTGAGAATATCATAAAACAATGTGCTTTTTTTCTGCTTACACGTTCGTGGGTCATATCCGATCTGTGCCACATGGGAGGAACAAATGGAATTGGGTCATTTGAACCATGTAATGTAAATGCAGCCTAAGACATTCAAGATATTTAGAGATGCTTTTCTGTAAAAATGCTTTCTGTAAAAATTTATTGTGAAAAATGCTGTATAGATACACCTGACTTTCCAAATAAAATGTCCTTATTTTTTATTATCTTTTAGTTTCTTTTATTTGGAAATTGATGGACACCAAGAACAAGTCTGACATCTTCACATTTATGAAAGACTTTCACAAAAAATATTTATGAATATTTGAAATTAGCCATATTTAAATGTCGATTTAAAGCTGGCATAAGCACAACTGTGATGATGTGACCACATAAATTCTATAATAATACACTACCATTTAAAATTTCTACATACATAAATACATTTATAATGTTACAGATAATTATATATATATTTTTTTTATGTCACAGTTTCCACAACAATATTAAGAAGCACAAACGTTTTCCACATTGATAATAATAAGAAATAAGCACCAAATCAGCATTTTAGAATGATTTCTGAAGGATCATGTGGATCTGGAGTAATAATGCCTGGAGTAATAATGCAGAAAATTATAAATTACATTTTAAAATATATTAACATAGAAAAACAGTATTTAAGCAGTATTTCTCTTTTTACTGTATTTTGTTCAAAAAAATGCAGCCTCAGTGAGCATAAGAGACTTCTTTCAAAAACATTTACAAATCGTATCAACCCCAAACGTTTGAATGGTAGTGTACACCAAGTTGTGACGTTGGCCAACCATAAACAACCAAAAGATACTGTACATTAGCGGACAGTTATGAAGCACCAACACTAGCAATGTCTTCAGAAAAAGCAAACATTTTGTTACTTCAACTGTTTTAAGCAAGAACCATAGCAAATCAACAGTTTGTAGACATTTGAATGGTAGGTAGTAGGAAGTTTCTTCTTTTGAAGAAGATGATTTTGTGAGATCTATTAATGAAAGCACCTTGCATCAGACCGTCCCACTGACATTCACACCTTACACAGTCATAGTAAAGCTCCTAAGCTGACAGAGGCACCTGTGCTTTTCATTTAAAAGACTCCTATATAATTAATCCCCTCAGGAAAAATGCCAAGCACCTCCCCTCCATTTAGACGGTTATCTGAGTCAAGAAAGATGCACATACTCTTCTCAAATGCAGTTGTGAAACAGAGGAAGTCTGCCAGGATTACTGTTCAAAAACTGCTTCTGTACATTCAATGGATTCTGGTTAGCCTAAAGTCCCATCCTGGATCAATATGCCAGTCAGGCAAACAGGTGCTTCTCTTTAATGTGCTCTATGGGTAAATAGCTGAAGGGCTTAGAGGGGTTAATTCAACGCACCATAATTTAAAGCGGCCTGTCAGAGAGAGATATCAGAGCAGATGAGGAGACCTCCACTGCCATGTGTACATGAAGCTAAATTGGTCAAATGCATTGCTTCTCGCATAGGAGGAAGGCTTTTCATGAATCAAAATTTTACACCATGCCTACACTGGACATGAGCGCTGCATCAAAACTAGAATGTTCCCATTATAAATCCACAAAGATGTCTATAATGGAAAGCGCCCATCGTGGCATAAAACAGTGCATTCTATTTCAGTTTTTCTTCAAGATGTGCTGCACTGCTAACACTGCTAGGTATGCAGACTATGCATGCACCAATATTGAGAATCTGGCTAATAGCGATTAACTAAAAATAAAAAATACACACATACACACAAAATCAGTCCATTTAAATGCTACAAGTGAATTTAGCAACACAAAATTATGTACAGAATGAAAATGTCTTTGTTTTGTGATTAGTTTAAACAGTATTATTAAATGATTGATGTTTATTGAAGATTTTAAGTTTAAGTCAGCATTAGTTGACAGGAAGGTCATCTTAATGGAAAAATAATTATTATTCAATAAAAAATAAATAATGTCAGCAATGTTTCGCCTTTTAACCCCTCTCCTTCAACCACCTTGCTCCATGCTGGTACATAACACACACTTTTTATGATTGTTGGTTATTTTTTTACTTTAAAAACTAACCTATTTTATTTTACACCAAAGGATTTCCTTTTTTTTTTTTTAAATGGGACACACAAACTCAAACTGATTGGTCCGTGGTTGATAAAAAGTGACACGCAGCTTAAATGCCATTAATGTTGACAGCCAAGTTCACGTTGCTCCCAGCATAGGCACAGAGTTAGACCAACTGGATGAATTTCATAAGATTCTTATCTTATAAGACCAATAATCAACATTTCTTTCTAAATACATTTAAATTGCTATTCAGACTAATAAAAACAGCACCCCAGAAGTTTAATTAAACTTACTTCTTTCTCTGTCTGGGCACAGATGGAAGTGTTGTTGCCGTGGATAATGCGTCCTTGCGAGGGCGGCCTCGGGGCCGCTTATCCGTGGGGGCCGGACTTCCAGTGGGAGTGGCCCCAGAGCTGCTAGGAGGTGGCGAGGGTCCTTTGTCAGAGGGGTCCAGACTTTTCTCCTCTGATGACATTCTGTGAAAGAGATGTGAACACATACATTATTTTCACAAATAAGTTTATAACATCATACATGTCAGCTATCTTTGTAGGCTGACAAAATTGTACATTTCCAGGAAAGCTTTCAACACAGCAAGTTTTCCAGCTTTGCAGCAATTTACACCTTCAAAACACATTCTCCAACCAGTGAGGTTTTAATTCTGATTTTATTAAAAACCTGGCAATGCCGGAGGAGAAAATAATCCCTGAGGTTAATACTAAAACTGTATTTTAATACACTTGTATAATTTGCTCATAGTGTGGACTGTGGAGTCTAAGTCACAACTCAGCGGAAGTTCCATAAAAATTCAAAACAAGAGTTAGCACACTTTATTAATTCCAATAAAATCAATCCACACAATGCTATTACGTTTTTTGTTACGCTAGACACGCTTTTAGTAACATTTGCACCTCAATTTAAGAGTGGTACATTTTTTTTTTCATTATCAGTCAATTTTTAAAAGTAAAGTTTAGCTTTAAAAAAAGCATCTATCTACTTAATGTTTTTGACTTGTGGCATATTAGCACAGCATCGGACTTCACAATCCAATAAAAATTAAACAACACAGTTGAAAGTGACAGACTGACAGACCAATGTTTTGGTCATGTTGTTGTATTCTTTCTGAATGTTGTGCACATTGTTAGTTGTTGCTCTGCCGGATCCCCAGTGCTGACCCTTGCGCCTGCTCTGCGTGGTGCTTCTGCCAACCTGTCCACTCAGCTGACAAGGCATATTGCCAACGGGATGCTGTCTTTTCCGGGAACTACGTGGGATCCCTCCCTGGGTTGCGCTCATTGTATCCTGCCTTGAGTAAACAATTAGACCTCACATGGTTGAGTCAAGCCTTCAATGAGGCCGTGTGCATTACCATTATTGTGTACATACACATTGTCTGTGGTGGCCATTTAAAAACCTTATGAAATGGCTTGGCAAGTGTTTTTTTATTATTATTATATAGATTTCTGATTGAAACTGGAAGCTGGGGGAGGGCATATTGAAGAAAACAAACTAACTAAACAGCCAATAGGCTTTAGTTTAAGTCACAGCTGAGAAGTATTATTTGCTACATGCTATTGCTAGCCAAATGTAGGCAATATTAGGGGAGGGACATTATCATTTTAGAGTGCATTTGATTGGACAAACATTTGGATACGCCCTTGTGTGCAACATGACTCATCAAGTCATCATACTTTTTCACAGAAGAAAAACACTAGAAATGCATACATCTGCTAAATGTTTATTTGGTCGACTAGAAGCAAATGAGACATGAACAAAACTCCATTTTCTTTAACAGAAAAGAAAGTATCAACATATGGATCTGAAGTCTGAGTCCATAGTCAACATCAGCCCACGGTTAACATCTGCAAGGGTAAAGGATTTTTCCTTAACCTTCCAGGACAGAGTATGGCGGAGGTATTACAAGGAAATTATAAAGATTAAATAAGAGTACAGTAAATTAAATGGTTAAAGCTTACAAAAAGAGAGACTCTGGATCGTTCCTTCTGTTCACTCAATTAAACCGCAGCAGTACATGTACAGAATGATGCTGCTGCAAAATTATGAATGTCTTTGGATTCATTTTGAGAAATGTAGTTTGCAAATGCATCTCTACATGCAACTTAAAGTTTTCTGTTAATCAGACGGACAATGAACAGGTGTTTCTAACAAACAACATGGTAGCAACACCAGCTAATGCATTCACATGTGCATTATGTTTGGGTCATATAACTGCATACTTGCGGTTTACACTTGATCCTCCTGCTATTTTGCTATTTACCATCAGGGTTATTAGAGATCTACATAACCCTATAAACTATAATGTACACATTTTTCTAAGTAGCATAAAAATGTATTTGATGTGGTAACATCTAATCTAACTAGTTAAATTCAAGCAAAAAATTATTTAATATGACTCAACTGTTACACCAACAATAGTAATTTTAAGGGTAATCTAAGGGAAAAACAAACAGTCACAATCTATCTGAAATTATGAAAAATGTATACGCCTCGTATAGAGGACTTCTTTTGAAGTTATACAGAGAGTATATATATATATATATATATATATATATATATATATATATATATATATATATAAGGAAATTATTAAATAACACATACAGGAACCAGGGGATAGCCGTACTGAAACAGCAGAAGCACACAAAGCAAGTGCTTCTTCACATGAGGGGGCATGTCCAGCTTTTTGCCTTTGTTCAGTTGTCTCCAGAGCTTTGTGTTTCAGAGCCTTACATACGCAGGGTGCCAATAATACCATCATGCCATGAAATACTCATACGGTTCCCCTACTTAATACTTTTTTATAAAATGGGCAAAAACAAGGACAAGCCGGCGACTTTAAATGAGAGAGGCGGATTTGCACCCTTTAGGGTAGTCCAAAGGCTAAACCTACCTGCATACAAAGTATCGGTGCTGTCCAAAAATTTTCGCTCGGCAGATGATCATCGCGTGCAATGTAGTGTCAACTTAGACGTGATGGTGTTACAGTGGAAAGATGACTGTAAATGCGCAAGAAAGGCTATAAGTGGATACAGTAGAGGCCTTGCAGCCCGGCTGATTAACTTGGAAACATTACTCAAGCTTGGAGTCACCTATCCATGCAGGAATCATATAACGGACCATTAAAGGCAGTGGACAGTAAAGATGCAGGACGTTTTTAAACACCTTTTTATGATTTTAGAGTTAATTGGGAGGCTAGCGAGAGTGCAAGAAGAAAAGCTGCACACTCGGTCGAAATCAAGTGTTCGCATGCAGAAAGGCGACAGAAACGACAAAAGCACTCGCAAATGGTGACGAGAAACACACACAACACACTCGTCGATCGATATTTACTTACCTCTTCGACCCTAGCAATTTTTATTTATTTCCTTCATGACAAGAACCGTCATATACGTGACATATAGTACTTTTGTTTAGTGTTTGTGGATGGCGCTGGGGGGTTGGGGAGGAATACACCACTATTCCTCTGGAAAATAAGCCAGCGTGACAAAGCGATATCTTCGGCGATATTGTACACGAATTCCAGTAAAATCCACAGAAAAACTATAATGTTTAATCCATAGGCAGAACGCATCCGCTTTCCTTCGGTTCGAACGGATCACTTTTCTTTATTCCGCTTCATCCCACATCGCCAAATCCTCGCGGGTTACATCCCTCATCCGAAAACAAGCCATACCGACCGCTATCTGAGCTCCGGCGAGGCGATGACAGGAGCCGATCTTTGGACACATTCGGAGAAAT
This sequence comes from Squalius cephalus, assembly GCF_949319135.1. Lineage (NCBI taxonomy): Eukaryota > Metazoa > Chordata > Actinopteri > Cypriniformes > Leuciscidae > Squalius > Squalius cephalus. The sequence continues at coordinate 20,922,195 of NC_137128.1, forward strand.
ACAGCCAAAAAATATCCCCAAATGAGGGAAAACCGAAAGCAGATTTCGCTTTCAAGCTTTCAATCCTGACGATTTCGATCAGCTCGGGGAGCAAGCTGCAAATTTCGAGCTATACTTTAATAACGCTAAACCCATCGAGATGGTATCCTTGCCTGGGTATTCACAATGTGTACACGTAAAAGTCGACAATTAGACGCGGCTGTAGAACGGGGAATGAAATAAAACGTTACATTTCTGCATTAGTACTAAATATTAAAGTTGTAGCTTGCACTCCATGGTAGCCATATTTGAGTGTAACCGAATCACGCACTGTGAGCGACACCATGCTAAATAGTGCCACAACATTAGGCACGGCACTCAAAGGAACAACACCTTCTCATTTAGAAGTGCACACCATTATCCTTCATAATAACATTAGAATGTATTTTTAAATAATATATGAGTCTGTTTACAAACGCCAGTGTAAAATAAAAATAATATAAACTGACCCTGCGGAGTGATATGTTGGAGCGCTCAGCAGGTGAGGCGACTTTTTTTTTTTTTTTTTTTTTTTTTTTTAACACGCACAGAATTTCTGCAAAACGCGGAATGGACTATCGTACAGGAACCGGTCGACTGGTCTACTACGGTATTCATCCAGGCCATGGGGTCATGTGGTTGTGTTCGACTGACTTAAGATGTAATTGGTGTTTTTTGTTTTGTTTTTTTAATAGGCATAGGCTATATATAATAACAGTTTTAGCCTACATTATGTATTTTCTTTCAACATCTTCGTGGTTGACTCTAGGACATATCAATATGTCTAGAGATACTACAATATAATACAACTTGAGTATTGATTCAGTATTGAAAGTTTTCAGCAATGGTTTTGTTTGAAACCTATTTAAAAACTTTAGAATATGGCTAATAATTATGTTCTCCAACTAAAATTCGTAATATATTTTCTATAGGACCGGTTTTACTATATTCAATCAGCATAAACATTTTTAATTATAATGCAGGTTCCCATATTTTTGGGCAATAGTGAAAAAATTTAAATGCCTTTTTGTAGCTTTTGTTGACTTAAACAAAACAAAAAAAAAACATGAGAAATATTCACTGCAGTAAAAGGTATGACAACAAATCCTGGTTTCCCTTATGTAACTCATTTTTTATAACATTTTAAATATCACCTGATATAACAATACTGATATATCCTGATATAAATTGCTTAACAATAATTTATCTAAAAATGGAGAACAAATGTATAGCTCAGGCCAAATCCCCTACATGATTACAGTGTTAGGAAATATATTTAAAAACAAAATTATAAAAATTTTGAAGTGACATTCAGCTTAAATTCCATCAGTGTTGACTGCCAAGTTTACGTTGCTTTCAGCAGACACAGTTAGACCAACTGGATGAATTTCATAAAATTATTATCTTATAGGACCAATAATCAACATTACTTTCTACAATTTCTACATTTGGATTGCTATTCAGATCAATATTGACAGAAGTTTAATTAAACTTATTTCTTTCTCTGTCTGGGCACAGATAGAAGTGTTGGTGCCGTGGATAATGTGTCCTTATGAGGGAGGAGGCTTTCAAAATGGCTTTAACAACAAAATCAGAAGTAATTCTGGCAAAAACACTCCTTAAATCCAGACTGAGTTTTATTTATCTTTTCCTTGTGCAAATACTAAAATCTTACAAATAAAAAATGTGCATGTACTTTAAATTAAAAATATACCATCATACATTCAGATAAATATTTATAGACAATGGTGTGAAAGAGAACAAATATTAACAGCCTTCACTTCCACATTTTCTCTGGTCAAGTCATGCAGTTGTTGATTGAAAACAGTTAATATGGAGCTGCATAAAAAACTTTTAAAGTGCACTATACTCACCCATGTAATAGAAAACATATTTTGTAAAAGAGAATACAAAATAGTCTGAATTACAACATTTATCTCACATATGGGAGATTTAGACTTAGATTTAGATTTTTTTTTTTTTCAGATAAAAAAATTCTCTTTTTATTGGGTTATTTTCTCATGCATGGTTTTTGCCTCTTTATGTGATAGGTGATATATATTTCAAATAGATGCTCACCAGAGAGGAAGGCTAATGCAAGTCTACCTATATTTTCTAACATGAGGAAATCTCAATTATGCTGCATAATTATATTACCACAAAACAGATTATTTCTCCAGTTTTGACTATTGTTTTTTAGTAAAGCTTTTTACAACAGGTTACAAAGCAATGCAGTCCAATTTTAGATTATATCAATCAAAATGAAAACTGCAGAATAAATGGAAACCTAAAAGGCAAAATTTTATTTTATCATTTAGTTTTTATATCGTATTTAAGACCTCACTATTACCTTTTTTTTTTTTTTTTTTACTCTGAAGCGAAAATAAGCTTTCATATGGTTATAGGGTGTATTGTGGTTTAAATAACTTCCTTCCTAAAGTGTCTGTCAGGGTTTAGTTTTGCTCTGTGTTTCTGTAGGACTTTAAGGGTACGTTTTACACAACAACGATGTAAGTGTTTCCTTTCCTTTTTTCACGTAAAGATGACAACGTTGTCAAAACGATCCCGTTCACACGGATCAGTGAAAAAGACTAAAACTGCTGTATTCTGCTGCCAGGCCAGTAGTTGGCAACGTCACTTTGTAAAGAAAAACTACACGCTTATGCATATTACTGAACACGTAGGCCTAATACGCATGTGCATGACTTTGCCGTTTTCACAAATTCTCATTTTTGTACTTCACACTGTGACGATAACGGTATCGTTTTCAAAAACTTGCACTTTGAAACCCGTTTTCAAATTTTGCGTTTTCAGGCCCCCAAAAATGAACAGTATAAATGAACAGCCAAAACACAAAAAATGTTCTCCGTTTTTAGTTGAAAATGGTGTCGTGTAAACAGCCTCTGAGTTGGTTTGTCTCTGTCATTGTTCTTTGTTGGAGTTGTTATCCTGTTAGTTGCTTTGCACTGTTTCTATGTCAGTTTCCTGTGTTCATAAGTTACCATGGTTTTTGCCATTTCCCTCATGTGTCACACCCTTGTTTAATTAGTTACCTGTTTCTTAGTGTTTTCCCATGTGTAAATAAATCCCTCAGTTTGTTCAGTTCTTCATCTTGAATTGTTTATGCTGCCATGTGTTTATCCCCTATGATCTTCTTCGTTTTGGATTATCTTCTTTGTTTTTGTTTAAAATTAAAGTGTTGCAAGGGCCATAGGGGGCGCTTGTGCAGAAAGTTGCTGTGGGCCCCCCTCAGAATCCCATTCCAGGGAAGGGGGTTAGGTTGTGTGGTCCCCCTCTGCCAAAATAGTGTGGGGGCCCCCGAGAGCCATGGGCCCCTAGAATCTACACCACCTTTCACTCCTACAGCGACAGCCCTGATTGCTGCAATTAGATCCCCTTCTTGTTTTTGGCTGACCTGCACAGTTTTTTTTTATCCAAATGCCTTGAGTTCAAAAGCGTTACTTAAAAAAAAAAATTAAGCCAAAAATGCGTCTATAATGTGTCTATAAAGAAGGTTAGCCCACTGACACAAAATTGACATAAAACTATAAAAATTAAACATTGAAAATATAAAACATAAAAATTTTAATTAACATAAAACATATAAATGTATAATCTATATAACTTATATAAGGTGGAAGGTTGTGAAATATGTTGATAAGAGGCTTTTTGCAAAGTTATTACTACCTTACTTGGCCAGGGGGCAGTGTGACTCTGTATACCATTTCTTGAATGTGATAGAGGAGAAAACTTTCTGCATTAGTAGATTTTCAAAAAAATCACTTTGATTTATAAGCGGTTTTCTTCATGGGGACCAAAAAATGTCCCTCAAGGATTTCTGCTATTGCCATCTTTGTGGGACATTTTTTCCCCATAGCTGAACCACACACACACACACACACACACACACACACTATCCTGATCTCTTCATCTGTTGAAAAGAAGTTGTATAAGCGGTGTTGTGCAATGTAATTAATGTTTTTAGTTAGTATCTCTCTTTGAAAAATATAAAATATGCTTTCAAAAACATTCATCTACCACTATTAAATCAAGTATTGTAATGCAACTGATTACATTAATGTTATGTTTTGTGGTACTGTGCTTAATCAGCCTGATGTTAGAGTTGACTATCATTTGTTGGTCTGTCACAGTAAAAACAGTATGTCATTACAAATGTATGTAAAAAAGTATGTCATTTGACAAAGCAGACAGGGACTGTATCTAAACGGCAGATGTTAAACATCAAATTTCAGTCCCATTTTTGGAGCATAGACCCCAAAATGTCATTTCCAACTTAAATTGTTATAAATCTTGAATACTTTGGAGCACAGACTTAAGTTTGGCAGACTTGGCAGATGTGCTAAAACAAGACATGTTAAAAGGTTAAAGGAACACTCCACCATTTTTTCATATTAAACTATGTTATTCCCTTAACTAAGACGAGTTGATACATACCTCTCTCGTCTCAGTGCGTGCACTCAATCGCTCTGGCGCGCGGCGACACTTTGATAGCACTTAGCTTAGCCCAGTTCATTCATTAGGATCCAAACAGAGATGAAGTTAGAAGCGACCAAACACCTCCACGTTTTCTCTATTTAAATACAGTTACACGAGTAGTTACACGACCAAGTATGGTGACACAAAATAAAACGTGGTGCTTTTCTAAGCAGGTAAAAAGGATAACTATAATGTATGGTGGAATAGCACTTGGGAGCACTTCGACTCGGCGATTGGAATGGACTCAGGAGTTTCAGTCTCTGGAATGGACTCTGAAATTTCACTCACTGGAACAGTCTCAGGGATTTCACTCAATGGAACGGACTAGGAGATTTCACTCAATGGAACGGACTAGGAGATTTCACTCACTGGAGATTTCACTCACTGGAACGGACTAGAAGATTTCACTCACTGGAATGGACTGAGATTTCACTCACTGGAACGGACTGAGATTTCACTCACTGGAACGGACTCTGAGATTTCACTCACTGGAACAGACTCAGGAATTTCAGTCACTGGAACGGACTTGGGAATTTCACTCTCTAGAGCAGACTCTGGAGTGGAGGTCCTGATGGTAAGGTCTGTGGAGGGCTTGGACACAGGCTTGGAGTTAGATAGAGTGTTCAAACGTTTTCAGGATGGGACTGGATGATCATGGGAAAAGTCTGATATAAAGAAACTGATATAATTCATCATCCAGCACATGGCCAATGAACACAATGTGCTCAAACAAAACAGGACATAAACATGCAGCCAATGAGAGCACTCACCATTTGTGTCCACACAAAACATCACAACATGAAAGCATGTGTCCGATATAAACATGAACCCCATGCTACACAGAAAACAACACACGAAGAAAGAAAGGCCCGAGCAAACTCGAAACCGCACGCTCACACCATGAGACCAGAGAACAACAGAAGACAAACACATGGAGCATGAATGTTTGAACCCCGACACAGAACCAAAAATAAATTAGGCACAAGTGCCGGGATCCGAACACCATACTCTGCAGTGAGTGAGTCACTGTGAGATAATTCAGTGAGATAAAGTAAAGCACAGTGTTGCATTAATAATACCTCTGTCCGCTGTCTTCATACATATAGTCTAAACAATTCACCAAACCCAGTTGCATTGGAATGATATAATTTTACATTAAATAATGTATAATTAATATAAAATAAATATAAAATAGTACATACAAAAAAAATAAATGTATGAAAAGGTATCAGCACATTACAAAACATTTCAGAAGCTATAAAGTGTTGCTTTGTTCACCATGTGCTTTCAGAAGTATTTGTTCTTATACACAAGATGAGTAAAAGAATAACTCTGTCTTTATGTTTATGCACACTTATTGCACTATAAATGCACACTTATTAATAGTGGACTTTGAGAGATGTGACCAAAAGCTCATGTTTTCTTCACAGTATAGACATACTTTGTATTACTGGTATTGAAATGTTCACATCCAGTGAGAATAGGACCACATGAATCCATTGAGTGCCAGTTGAGTCCCTGCAGTGACTCCAGCACCCTCAGTAAAAAGCCCAATCTGTGAGCATGAAGCCAATGCTTATCATCAAACAGCAGGAGGCAGAAGATGCTGTAAAATTGGGTTGGTTTTCTGTCCTTTACTTAACATCCTAGATATGAAGCCTACTCAGCAGACATGATGGACATGTTTAAAGGTTAAGCAAGAAGAGCATGCCTCAGAAGAATAAGGGTGGAAATGCCTTTCTAGAGCATAAAAACTGGATTTGCTTCCAGCTTTTACATTAGACCTCAAGTGGAAACCACCATTTCGCCCTGGAGAAGAAAGCAATTGAAAAAAATTGCCTTTCTCTAAAGATAAATAAAAGTCCTGGTCCCGACTATATCATTGGCAAACTACTGAAATCTTGTGCAAGGCATTTAAGTTCTATCTTCTATAGCCGTGTTTCCACCGAAATTACCCTGACCAATTTGTCCCAGTAACTTTTTTCCCCCAGACCTCTTGCTGTCTGCGTTGCACCGTGGTCTAAAGTACCGTGAAGATTAGGCAAATTAGTGCCTAATTTTTCATTTTTGGTCCATTCATTTTCATTTTTGGTCCATTGGTTGTATTTTTTAAACTCCATTGTTGATTCGAATAGCAAATAACTGTTACTGCACGCACCGCAACAGATTTTTAAAAATGGTGGTTGAAATAAAATGCTGAGTGGAGTCAACTAATCAAAATGTGGCATGAACTCAACCAATCAGCATGTTCAGCGCCCAAGTCCCACTCCTGAAATTCCCTGAACTTTAAAAAAGTACTACCTTGCAAGCAGGGACTTTTGGAGGGGGAAATATTTACCTGAAACTTCATTTAGACCCTGGTTCCTCCAGTGGAAACACACCGAGTACCACCCCAAAGTCCCTAGTTCCTGGGGAAAGTTCCTGCGGTGGAAACGCGGCTTATGATATTTAATATGTCTTTATAACCTACAATGTGTAGGCTACCTAACCTGTGGAAACAGTAGCAATAGTCCCAAGGTTTTAAATTACCTCAGGCCGGTTGCCCTCACTTCTCTTGTAATGAAAACTTTTGAAAAGCTTGTGAAGATAGAGCGGGCAAGGCAAACTGAGCATGCACTCAATCCTATGCAATTTGCCTAGGGCACACAGAGGAGTTGAGTTTAAACACCTAGAAGGGAGTAAAACTCATGCTAGACTGTTGTTTATTGACTTTTCCTCGGCTTACCTAACACTAGCCAACCTCACATTTTAGCCATGAGACTGACGGAGCATTTTGAGTTGAGTCACAATCTGGTGGGTAGTGGATTTTCTGACAAACAGAACACAGAGAATGAAAGTAAAATTTGTGCCAAAGTAAGCATAAGAATAGGACTATATTGAAATTTGCAGTTTAAAATTTGAGTCCATCCTCTGCATCTGTCCTCTTCATTCTTGACTGTGCTATATAGAGAATGTTAACATATGTCACACCGTGTTGCATGCTGGGATGGCGGCGCCATCTTGTGAGGATCACTCGCTGTTACTGCTACTGAAATTGATACCGATACCTGCTTATATTTTGTTTTGTTTGCTTAAGTCATTGAAATATGGAGGAAGAAAGAATGATATGGATAAGAAAAAAGAAAAAGAGAAGAGACTCTACTCGTACCAGCTAAATGCCAGTACCAAGCAATGGTATTTGGACAAATTAAAGACTGTAAACAATATCCATATATGACTTGGCAGTCCAAGACTGGATTACAGACCCCAAAGTATGCCTCCACTCACATACCCGGACATCATAAACTATGTTGTTTTTGCTGAATTCAGCTCATTTTATCATTGATGAACTTACCACAGTTATTGAACTGAACCAACACTGAAGGGACTTAAGCTAAATAATGACACTATTGTCTATTGTAGAGCTGCTTTACAGCAAATTTTGTCTGATATTTGATTAAGTTTGCATCAATGATTGTTATTTCCTGTTTATTACTGTGAAGCTGCTTCGAAACAATCTGTATTGTACAAACCGCTAAATAAAGGTGGCCTGACAAGTCACTAAAAATTCATAAACAATGTAGCAGTGGTTGGGTGCAAGATCTGCTAAACTGCAAACTGTGAAAGCACAGTCATACTTGCAAAGTTAATGTGTCACTCCTCCTTTTGGCCTAATTATTAAACCAAGAAAAAAAAGAAAAAAAACCCTTTCAAAAACACTGCTATATGGTTATTTTATTGAATTATAATCCGTGGATTTCACTGCATTATTAATAGAAAACATTTGCTATGATCTTGGACCTGGGATCTACTTGCAGCGTGTAGATGTTTAGTATTTGGTTATGTTGAGTAGAAATTGATGGAAACAAGTCCTACAGACAAGCAGAAAGGTAGCGGGCAAGCCCCTCTCAAGGACTGCTCTGCATTGCATTTAAACCTTCAATCTTTCAGCTATCAACCCAAACTGCAGCCACAGTGAGAGTGACACACAAAAAAGCACTGCTATGAATACCTTTGAGTTTTAACACTGGGCCTTGGGTTTACTCTGAGCTGTCACATACACTGGGCCTTGAATACTGAATTTGCAGCCTTGCCAGGTTCAAAGACTCCATCCTTCTTCTGTTCTACCTCTCATTACAATTCACACAAGTGGTTCCACCAATAACACTATGATTACAGCTCTCATTTCTGCCTTTTACAGAGCAGAAGTATAAATGTTTCAAGAAATTCTAAGTAAAAAAAAAGAAAAAAAAAAAGATATACAGTATTGTATGATGACAATGTACAACAAGTGCAAAAGTTTTTTTTATTAAATAAAGGACTTTTTTATCAACTTTTGTGTTGTTTTCTCTTCAGTGTTTTAGGGATATCATTTTTTTTTATTATTATATTAAAATGCTGTCAGTTAAATCTTTTTTATGTATTATTGTTCATGACAAATACTACTGGGTCTAGGCCCTCATTAATGATCTATGCTTTTGCCTGTAAGCTGGAAATAATTAGATATTATTCATTTGTTTGGGGAAAACTCAAGACGATCTCAGTTATAAATTGAATAAGATGTGAATTCATGACGGTGTTGGTAAACAATAATAATTAGACTGACCTGAAATGACATACATTTCAGATTTCCCCAGCTTTCAAACATTCGAGGTTGTTATTGTTTAATGACAAAACCGTACACCAGACAAAAACATCTGTATTGCTGAGAAAAGTCTCAGCAGATTCCTCTAGAGAGAAAACACAGGATGTAAACAGACGGCCTCATGGAATAAGATAAAGGTTTTTGACGAATGGTGTCTTTGGGAGATGAAACTGTGTAAATAAAATGAAAGATTTACTATGTGGATTGTAAATTTGCAGATGTAGAGTCATTTATATTTTGAAAATAAATCTGGTCTATTCTGAACAATGGTACACAACTAAAAAAGAAGGAATGCATTCAATACATTCAATTCATTTGTGCTCAATGTATTCATTTATTTACCTTCATGTCATTTCAAATATTTCAATTTCTTTCTTCTGCAGAGGACAAAGAAGATAATGTGAACACTGTTTTCCATACAATTACAGTGAACGGGGACTAAAATAAAAAATAAAAAACAACTCTTAAGGGCCATTCACACAGAACAATCTGTTGTTTGTGGATAACGACACTCGGTTACTAATGTAACCTCGGTTCTCTCTAGAGAGGGAACGAGTGTTGCGTAAGTTTAGCTTACGCTACGGGAAAACTCCTTTTCTCGAGAATACTGAAGCAAAAAATTATCCTTAATTTTTAGAATGTAAAACGCACTTGCTGCAGACCTAGGCGAGACAGCTCGCGCGCCTATTGGCTGCTCTGCGGCAACTGCTGCAACCTATCAGGGTGTCAGACATGACGTCAGCGCCAATGAGAGGCTCGCCTCGCGCTATGTCATGGCCCGCCAAGATGGGTGTGGCCTTAGCCTATAAATACCCATCGCTCAGGTTGCACTATGATTTCAGTCGACTGGAAGCGAAACATAACACAGCACAAGCACAGCAGACTACGCAACACTCATTCCCTCTCTAGAGAGAACCGAGGTTACGTTAGTAACCGAGTGTCGTTCTCTTACGAGAATACTCTCGTGTTGTGTAAGTTTAGCTTACGCTACGGGAACCCTATATAAAACGTTGTGCGTGCTGAGGTTCCAACACTTATGTCCCAAGGGCAGTAGCCCGGGGCTCATGTATAAGTGGAACGGTCGCAACGGCAGAACAGGGCGGGACGACTCGGTATTGTGAGATAGGTGCACACACATATATACAGTTAAGTATATCATCCTTGAACTGCATAAGACCACAGGACGTTGCAGCATATCAACAGTCTAATCAAACTGAGTTGGGTAGACAATGTTAATATGGTATAATCAGACTGAGAACAGTCTGGCCTGTAAGGCGGGTACTTCTAGGTTATAAAACCTTACAAATGTAGACAGTGAGAGAGGGAACGAGTGTTGCGTAGCCTGCCGTGCTTGTGCTGTGTTATAAGGGTTGGAATGTGTTGGAATGTCATGAAGTGAGACCCCACTTGTCCATGCCCACGACGAGGCCATGCCTCTAGTCGAGTGGGCCCTAACCCCCAAGGGGCAATCCAGGCCCTTGGACGCATAAGCTGACGCGATAGCGTCAACTATCCATCTGGACAGGGTCTGTTTCGAGATGGCTAGCCCTTTGACGTGGCCACCAAACGAAATGAAAAGCTTCTCCGTTTGCCTAAAGGCAGCAGAGCGCTCCACATAAATCCTTAAAGCCCTTACTGGGCAAAGGAAGTTAACCCCAACCTCACTGTCGGACGCAGGGAGGGCCGAAAGGGAAATAACTTGCGCTCTAAACGGAGTCGCAAGCACCTTCGGGACGTAACCATGCCTTGGTTTGAGGATGACCTTAGAGTCATTAGGCCCAAATTCCAAGCACGTAGCGCTCACTGAGAGCGCGTGTAGGTCGCCCACCCGTTTTACTGAGGCTAGCGCCAGCAGAAAAGCGGTTTTGAAGGACAGGTACTTTAGCTCCACCGCGTGTAATGGTTCGAATGGTCCACCTTTCATGGCCTCAAGGACCGTGGAAAGGTCCCAAGCTGGAACCGAGGGTGGCCGAGGAGGGTTCAGCCTCCTAGCCCCCCTGAGGAAACGAAGGTCATTCTTTCCCAGAGACTGGCCATTCACAGGCTTTGTAAAAGCCGCTATAGCCGCCACATACACCTTGAGCGTGGATGGGGTTCTCCCGCTGTCCAACAGCTCTTGTAGGAAAGAAAGCACCACCGTTACCTCACAATCTAGTGGGTTTAAGTCATGAGCTGAGCACCATTCAGCGAACACTGACCATTTAGACGCATAGAGCCGTCTATTAGACGGAGCTCTAGCCTTTGTGATCGTGTTCAGCACTCCCTTCGGGAGGTGAAATGATGATAGTTGATCGCCCACACATGTAGGGCCCACAGCTCGGGGTATGGGTGCCAAACCACGCCCTGGGCCTGGGACAACAGGTCCTTCCTCAGCGGAATTGGCCATGGAGCGGTGTTCCCCATTTCCATCAGTTCTGAGAACCAAACATGATTCTCCCATAGCCTGGCTACCAGGAGTAGCGAGCATTTGCTCTCCCTGACTCACTTGATTACCTGTGGTAACAAGGCGACCGGGGGAAACACATAGAGAGGGCGCCTGGGCCAGTTTATGGCCTTTCTTTTGAAAAGAACATCGGGCAGTGAGAGTTGGTATGCGACGTGAACAGGTCTACCTCTGCTCTGCCGAAAATGTCCCAGATGTTTTGCACCGTCAGGGGATGCAGAGACCACTCCCCTGGGGAAAGCTTGGCCCTGGATAGCATATCTGGTCCCACGTTCAGGACGCCCGGCACATGTGCCGCTCTCAGCAAGCACAGATTGTGCTGGCCCCATATGAGGAGGCGTTTTGCTATTGCAAGAAGGCTCCGGGACCTGAGGCCGCCCTGGTGATTTATATAGGACACCACTGACGTGTTGTCTGTTCTGACCAGAACATGGTGGTTCCTTAACACGGGGAGGAAAAACTGAAGGGCGTTTTCGACCGCTTTCATCTCTAGGCAGTTTATGTGTAGACGCTTCTCCGCGTCTGACCACAGGCCCATAGAAGGTCTCCCTTCAGGTTCACGCCGGCCTGGTACCAGCCGGTTCTCATCCACGGTTTCAGAGCTGCAGCACATGTCTGATTCACCGTGAGACGAAGCAAACCTGATGTCCACACTCGCGCTGACACACGCCGTCTCAGCCACAGCTGAAAGGGGCGCATGTGTAGCAGACCCAGCCGCAGCACCGTCGAGGCTGAGGCCATGAGACCCATCATCCTCTGAAACACTCTGAGGGGAAGATTCTTCCCTACAGTGAATGTCGCTGCAAGGTGCTGGATCGCTGCCGCGCGTTCAGGCACGCCACCATAGACCTGGAGTCCAACTCTATCCCCAGAAAGGATATTTCCTGGCTGGGAGATAGAATGCTTTTGGCCCAGTTGACTCTGAGACCCAGCTGTTCCAGATGGGCCAACAGTAATGCTTTGTGTAACACCAGTTTCTCCTTCGACTGAGCTATAATTAGCCAGTCGTCCAGACAGTTCAGGACTCTCACGCCCCGTCGTCTCAGGGGCGCGAGCGCCACGTCCATGCACTTCGTAAATGCACAAGGTGCTAAAGACAGGCCGAACGGAAGGACGGTGTACTGATAAGCTTGGCCCTTGAAGGCAAATCTCAAGAATGGCCTGTGACGTGCTGCTATTTGGATCTGAAAATAGGCGTCTTTCAGATCCACTGATATAAACCAGTCCCCCGGTCGAATTCGAGTGAGGATTTGTCTGGTTGTGATCATTTGTCTGGAGCGTGTCATCAGCGCTTTATTCAAACGTCTGAGATCTAATATAGGGCGGAGCCCACCATCCTTCTTTGGTACTAAGAAGTAGCTCTGCATGAGCCGCAGAACATAGGAGGCATTTAGAAATGCCTGACTCTTTTAGAGAGAACGTGTGTGTCGCAGCGGCGAACACACACAGAGTAGTAAAAGGATATAAGCGTCAGATGGCGCAGCAGGTACGGTGAGTGAAGGCGGCGAAAATCCAGCCGGCGTCCTCAGAACTCGAGCTCGTCCCGCTGAAAGTGCCTTTCGACGACGCAGCTTCTTCTCTCAGAGATCCAGCGAAGTGTAGTCACTCGCTGAAAGGAGACGAAATCATAGTGCAACCTGAGCGATGGGTATTTATAGGCTAAGGCCACACCCATCTTGGTGGGCCATGATGTAGGTCTGCTTGCTGCAGCAAGTGCGTTTTACATTCTAAAAATTAAGGATAATTTTTTGCTTCAGTATTCTCGAGAAAAGGAGTTTTCCCGTAGCGTAAGCTAAACTTACAGAACACGAGAGTACTTTCGTAAGAGAACAACTTGTAAGTATATCTTATTATTTCTAGTTGCGTTTTCTATTAACAGTTCCAATTATAAGTTTTATGTTGTTGCTACGATGTAAACAAAGGGCAAAGCTTAGCTTCCTCTCACCTGGTAGCCAACATTAGTGTTGATATGTTTACTGTAGCTTTTGTAAGCTCTTGCTTTCGTAAGGCTGTTCACTACCCCTTGGGAATATTATCCATGATTTTGTGATCAATTACTGTTTGTATTACCATAGTTTGCCGACAAGTATCATAGTTAAATTATGTCTAACTTCATATCTAAAATATATAATAAAAAAAGAAGAAAAAAACCCACTCTGAAACGTCCAGTGAAATCCGTGCTAGCAAAGTGCATTAAAAAATCCATTCTGCATGATCCTCTTGTTTGTTAACATTCTTAAGTCTTACTGTACATCTGAGTAGAGCTTGCGATTATGGTAAAGGGGCGTGACATTTCGTGCTAAGCAGTGCCAATCACAACACACTGAGCCAGCTAACAAAACACTGCACATTTTGGATTTCGGAAGGAGGGGCTTCATCAAAAAAAGAAAATAAAAGACGTGGTCAGGACAGACAGGGGAGAGAGGTGCTGTAATAATGTACAATATATGTGAAAAATTATGTTTTTTTTTAAACAAATTTGCATTAAAGCATATTCTAGCACACCCCAAAAATAAAATCAAGACTTTGTAAAAGGGCATAGGACCCCTTTAATAAAACATCATATATCATCAGCAATACTTGAAATGGCTCAGCGATTTACAGCAGAGCAATACTGCACACAATCAAAAAGTAGTGTCACTGTCACTTGATGTTGGATCTGGTGAAGAAGCTGTCAGCGATCAAATATTGATTTTGAAGACGTTGAAAACTAAAGATGAGAAAACATGTTGAGATAGTGAATATAAGCCAGATGCTGAATGTATGCCTACTAGAGAAATGAGCACTGAGGTCAGACAATGAAAGTGAACATGGTAAAAAGCATCTGCTCGAATTGAACCCTTCCAAGTTCCAAAAGCTAACGATTTTACTCTTTTGTAATTGTTATCAAAACATCAGGAGAGTTTTATACTATTACGGCAGTTAGAAATCCATCCGTGTTATATAGTTCCGGGTCGCTAAAGACCCGAATATGTAATAATGATTTACGAAACATTCATGCATTTAAGGGTTAAATTCACTGATAAAACTTTAGAAATTTCAATGATATATTGACCGCTAGATTATATGTCCCCAGTACTAACAGTATTAAATGGTGCATTGCGTTGTAGACCTTGATTCCTGTAAAAAATAAAAAAAATAAAAAAATTTTTTTTTTTGATTGTATAGAAAAGATTGCTTTTCTCTAATGATTCTTAATGGTTATGCACAGTGTTGGGTAAAGTTACTTTGAAAAGTAATGCACTCTTTTAAAAAGTAACTAATTGCGATACCTAATGCATTACATTACTTTTGCGTTACTTTTTCTCACCTGTGCTGGTGCTGGGCTTGTTTGTTTTTTAATAACAAAATAAGTTATGTTTTTATAGCTGTTGGCTTGCATTAGGACTTGGTACTGAGGGTGTCCTCCAGCCTGCTTTACTCTGGCAAGCTCCTTTTAATCCTTAACTTTGTTCTTTGCCTCTTGGTTTTCTTGGCAAGAGGCACCTGCCAGTTCCACTGCTTCATCCATCCAGATCCTTTCCTGGGGTCCTTCATGCCAACAGCCCAGTATTCTCCTTAGAAGAGCTCATTACAATAATTCTCTGGTGTCGCCACTGTTTTGCAGTGCAGCCCAAATTCATCAGCTGAGCCTTCAATGTATTATACATCCAAGTCCTGTCCCTACAGTAGAGGTCTTCTCATGTCCTAAGATCTGTACTCGACACGAATAACTTCTTACCCGAACCTAACCTGCATAAATTATTTCTTTCTTCTTCTTTTTTCAAGCCCAACTGGAAACAAATGTAACAGAGGCAGTGACGTCTGCGCATGTTTGCAGCCAGTGGCAAGTGGTGACTTTTCCAACCTGGTATGACACAAATTCAGAGATTACAAATAATAAGCACCACGGCACACCATTTTGCACACCTGAATATAAGGCATTTTTCATTTCCAGCCTTCATGAACAATTATATATCACTTATAAATGATTATGGTTCGAAATGATAATATGGTTTGGAATTGGCAAAATGTGCCTGGGAATAAAATATGATCAGAAAATCAACGTGCCTAATAATTCTGCACACACTGTATTGCTCAGAGAAAAGGACATTTATTTAAAACAACTGAGATGCAAGGCTACTACTGATAGACTCGACCTGTGTCCTCCTAGTTTTAGACGTAACCGTCTTGGGTCGGACCATGGGTTTTTGGATCAAAGTGGACCCATGAAGACCTGTTCCTTACAATACTACACTCAGTTCAAACAAAACATATGGAAAGATGTCCTCAGCTTAATCAAACCCTGTTACATTGCTTTTTACCTCAGAGGATGTAATTGAAATTGGCAGTTCCAATCTGATGGACTGGCACTTCCCAACTTCCATGTCTCCAAATAGAAGATGCAGACTTTAAAAGACTTTAAGCTGATTTATGCATTACACCTCTGTTATTGAGAGGTGTAATGTCAGGTACACATTGTATCATTTTGGGCTGTCCCAGATGAAAGATGATCAATTGTGGCGATTTCTGTGGTCGTGGCTCCTAAACGGTGGTCCTACGCCATACAGTGAGAGAGATTCAAAGACAGCTGTTGTCACGGTCATGCAACCAAAGATAGCCTGCGATAATTTTCTGACAATGTCAGAAACTTACCATGATCATCTCACAGTGTGGTTGCTGCTACGACCGACATCTACTGACTAGCTAATAAAAATGCAACATGAAATGGCGTATTGATCAACGTGACATGGCGCTAAAACATAAAATTACTTACCTCGAGCTCCATTCGCTTCCTCCTCTTTTTTTCAGCACACATAAAAAACACAACTGCCAAAGTGCGATTAATCTTGCTCTATTTGTTTACCACTAGCGCATGCTTAAGAAGTTTTATTGTTCTATCTTGCATCGTAACCTACGATTCAATAATTGTCATCATCATACAGTCTACATGTCGTACCCGAGTTTATCCATGTCGTACAGTGTGATTTGTAATGACCTTATAGGATTGCTGAAATTGCACTGTCTGTAGCACGCATAAGGCAGGGATCTTCAAATCTGTCCCTCGAGGTCCACTGTCTTGCAGAGTTTAATTCCAACCATGATCAAAGTCACCTGTCTTATCTTCTTCTTCTTCTTCTGATTTTAAATGGCGGTTGGCAAACAACTTTTTAGTGTGCATTACCGCCACCTTCTGAAATGGAGTGTGGATCAAAATAGCCTACTTTACCTGCTACAAATGAAATAAATAAATAAATAAATACATAAAATAACTAAATAAAACTATTAATTCACATTATTATAAACACAATTTTAAAAATAACTAAACTCATATCCTTCTAATAAGCCCAGTTTTTCCCCAAAAAACGAAATATTGCTCTATACCCCACATGCCCTGAATTCAGTTGTAATATTTCCTTCATTTCAAATCTAATTTTTTCTTTACTTAGCCTATCTTTCAGAATCATCCTTTCCTGCTTGTACCTAGGATAATAATTACATGTTCTATTGACTCTATACTATTACACTGCTCACACAACCCAGTTTCATGTTTCCCTATTATTTTAAGCATACTATTTAATCCAGTATGCCCAGATATCATTCTCGAAATAATGTCCTCTTCTTTTTTAATTTCTATTATTTTCTCTCATTCCTCCTTCTTCTGGATACTGTAGAACATTCTCGCTTTTGTTTCCATATTCTACTCCTCCTGCCACTTCTTTTTCATTTCTGCTTTAATTATGCTTTTAACTTCCGCCTTACTATAATTTACTGCCGTATTTACCTCTGTTTTTTTGCTGCACTTTTTGCATATTTGTCTGCCAATTCATTTCCGACTACTCCTATATGGGCTGGAATCCAGATCAATTTCACTATTACTCCTACTTTATTGATTCTGTAAACAGTTTGGGCTATTTCCAACATAATGTCCCGTCTTGCTTCTGACTGCATGTTTTTGAAACTGGTTAGCGCACTACTTGAATCTGACCCTATATTAACACTTTGTTTGGCTTATTATTTTCTACCCACTCAAAGGCTAAAAGAATGGCCAACGATTCTCCTGTAAACACTGACAAATTATCACTAACTCTTTTATTTAACATTGGTATAATTGTTTTATTTATTTATTTAATTCTGGTATAATGAACACAGCTCCTACTCTATTATTATATGTTTTTGATGCACCGTTGTATATCTTAATAAACATAGACTAACGTTCCTCTATATATCTAATAACCTGAATCCTGTCTATACTTGGCACAGTGGGGCTTAACATTATATCTCATTGACTGCATTTTTTATTATCCAACCAAAGCTCTTAATCTTTTCAACAATATTCTCTATGTATTTTCCAATTAAGTTTTTTGTCAAACCATATCCTGAGATACTTAGAACACTCCACTCCCTCTAATTTTTTTCCATAAAGTTTAAGTTTAATCTTTAAACCTAAAACCCCATTCCATTCCCCAACACTCTACTTTCCCTATTGCTTCTTGCATTTTCCTCACTATATATTCTATATTTATTCCCTTTTTCCACATAACGCCGTCATCTGCAAATAAATCAACATTTATAGATCTATCAATTTTACTAGCACTTCATTCATCATAACTGAAAACAAAACTGGACTAACTATAGTCATTTTAGACGGTGGGCCTAACGCTGCTATCTGCTTTAGTTTTTGAAATGATAGATCCTCGAGGATAGAGTAGCTGCTGATTATTTATTAATTATGGAATAATTGACGACAGGCCGTTGAATTATTAGAAAAATGTTACTGCTGAGCCCTAATGGTATGCTTTTATTATTCATATTGACGCAAGGTGTGATTACTGTATGCATTTTAATCTGGGCTCATCTAGTTACTCTTACTTTTTTTGTAAGTGCCTCATAAATGTAAATCCTCATTTATTAGACCGTGAACCAATAATTTTACTACACTGTTTACAACTCTGCTAATCTGTTTCCCCAGGTAATCCCAGATCCTCAGCCCTGCTGTGAGACATCTTCTTGACCTAATCTAAGCCCTGACACATCTATTCTGCTGAAACAATGAAAATGCCCTTTGTTTTTCACGGTTCATCATAAAACTCTTTTAATGTTTTGCTCATCTGATTGGTGGAGCACATTTTCAGTCGCTATGTTGAAAAATGTGTCCACTAGATGTCGCTGTGTCTATAGTAGCCTTTTATAAGAATATATAATAATTAACTTAATATATAAGTTATTACATTATATAATTATATCTGTATGATTTTTCACTATTTCTGAGATGTAAATATCTATAATTTGTTTGGGATTAAAAAGGATTCTAAGAATTTACACCATGATTTATCCAAACGTATGAGGTAAACAACTACACTTAGGCTAACCACTATAAAGCTGCTTTACAAACCTTCAGCTTCCTGTACTGTCTTTTCTTTCTTCTTGCTGGCTCTCTCAATATTTCTTTTGTTAGCATACTGTAGCATTCTCTATGGTAGCCAACATGAATTGGCACATCTGGAATGTGGCCTTCTGTGATTTTATATTTTTCCACAGCTTTTTGGGCGATTTGGCTTTCTTTTGTATTTAAATTCACCCACTCTAAAGAACATTGTACAAACTTGATCCAACTTGTTACTGAAAAGGGTATGATGTTTGTTGATGTACAGCTCGTAACATGCACACAACACTCCATATCCAAGATAATTCGTGTCAAATTTATGTTAGATATATAAATATAACGTTAGGCCTACAATATAAAATTATCGCTATGTCACTCCCGCCCATTTCGGGGTCCTAGTCTGGCCGTCTGCGATTGATTAGTATTTTTAATGACATTAAAAACTACAATCCGATTGGTTCAGCTACTAGAGCTGTCCCGCAAATTGCCTAAGAAGATTGACAATCAAAACATACGTTTGTGAAAATATATGATCAAACCAGAATTGGCAACAAATTTTATTTGACTACATATAATTACTTAATATCGTACATAAAAGAAGCGTATACTCTATCGATGGAGATCGATCAACAACACGAAAAACGCGTTCGGCCCACCGTCTATTTGAGGGGTTCCATTTTCCACTAAATAGCCTACTTTGTACTAAATTCTTTCCCTATTCTTATTGCTATCCACCTTTCAGTTAAAAAGCTTTTAATCCAACTATACATTTTCCCTCTTATTCCCATCTGAAATATCTTAATAATTAGTCCTTGTTTCCACAACATTTCGTATGCCTTCGCTACATAAAAAAATAAAGATACTATACACTGTAAAATATTTCCAGGATTTCACAATATATAACTGTAATATTTCACAGGTAATTACATTATTACCACTTCACAGGCTTTAACTGTGATATTTCACAATATAATACCGTATTTAGACTTTTACTGTGAAAATAATGCAGGCGCGGGGCTTTTACAAGAAACTACTGTGAATTCCGTAATTTTCGCGCTGCAACTGCGTCATCTGAGCTCCCCCGGAGCTCCCTGGCCTGATCTCCTCCATGGTCTCACTCGACGGATTCAGTGCGGTAAGTGTTTAATTTCAAACTTTGTCAATTTGATGACTGTTTTTAATATGAAATTGCATGTTATTTAAAAGTATGAACCAAATTAGCGTTAGTTAAGTTCTGTTTCATGTTTTTGTAACTTAGCTGGAGCAGATTCGCGTCTAGGTTTGAGCGCGCAAATTTGAATGATCAGACGTTGGTTGTGTTAATAAGTGTATTAGTAGTACCGTATTAAGTTATTAACTGTGAGGCTTCACGTTAGCTACACCGTCAAAATTGAACTTTAGCTTTGCTTAATGCTTTTCTTAGTTAACGTTCGTTACTCTAACAGCGTTCTCTCTTTTCCCACAGCATTTTTCTACCACCGGGAAATAAAGTTATAAGGTAAGCTGTGGCCTTAATGTGTGTATTATGACAGTTATGATCAACTAGATACATTATAGTGTTGTGGATTTGTGCAAAGGTGGAATAAATTAATCTCAAATTAGTAACGTTAGCTAGCTGGGCGTCGTCCATATTTTTCTGCCGTGTGTGAAACGGAGCAGCCGTTGTCTGTCTCGTCAACAGAAAAAATAAAGTGCATTTTATTATAAAAAAGATATAGGTGATAAAATAAATGTGTTTATCACTGAATTAGTGGAGCTTCGTTAGCTGTGCTATTCTAAAGTAAAACAGGTCGACATCTGGAGATATTAGGAGCCATTTTGTCTGTGAACGGGTAATAATTCTAGGAGGAAGAGTGCAAGCAGAAACAGCCACATGGAGATGGACTGGCAACAGGCTCTTCCTCCATCCTCTGCAAACAGTACGTGTAAATGATGTAAATTGTTGTGTGCAAATGCATTGCCTGGGTAAATCACACACATCTAACTTTGTTGCAGGACTATTCTTGACTGTGTTTTTGTGATGTAAATGTTTTTTCAGTTGCTGTTAAGTTATTTAAATGGTTGCTGTTTAATTGAATCCAAGTAATGTCACCTTGTTAAAACTGAGCTAACTTTAGTTTTGCTCAGTACTGCAACAGCAGTGACCCACTGAAGGTGATGACTGGGAACTGAAACCTTTTTAATCCCACTTGAATTAATCTAACATCTTTCTTCTCTGTCTTTTTGTTTATATGTGCTTCTTGGGCATCAACCCAGAGACAGGTACAAAATCAAAGAGGCAGAGAGGACACATAAACCAGCAAGTCTGTACACTGATCAGGAAGCTCATTGACTTTGAATGGATGTCAGTCTAATGTAAGTTGTGTTCCAACTTCAGAACAGACTAACGAAACACTGTCTCTGTTTTAAGCTAGAATTAGTTAGCAGTAAGATGTTTACTTAAGCTATTAAAGGGTTAGTTCACTCAAAAATGTAAAGTCTCTCATTAATTACACTCCCTCATGATGTTCCAAACACATAAGAATTTTGTTCAACACAAATTAAGATAATTTTAAGAAGTCCGAGAGCTTTCTGATCCCGCTTATAGACTGCAATGTTATAACCGCTTTCAAGCCCCAGAAAGGTAGTAAAAACATTGTTAAAATAGTCCACGTGACTACAGTGGTTCAACCTTATTGCTATGATGCGACAAGAATACTTTTTGTGCGTTTCGCACTATTAAGTATTTTTGCATCGCTTCATAACATTAAGGTTGAACCACTGTAGTCACATGGACTATTTTAACAATCTTCACTACCTTTCCGGGCCTTGAAAGTGGTAATAAAATTGCTGTCCATGGAGGAGTCAGAAAATATCTTAATTTGTGTTCCAAAGATGAACGAAGGGCTAACGTGTTTGGAATGAGGGTGGGGTTTTGGGTAAACTATCCCTTTAATCTGTTCTACGAGTTTAGACAGGCTGCAAAATGTCTAAAATTCATTGTTCTTACGTTTATTTGAATTAAACATGCCTTTTCAATGTTATAGGTTATTGATAGGTTAGAATAAAAACGTCAAATTTACAGACGTACTTTACAATAGTTTTAAGTGTAAATTTACATCACATTACTGGCTTACTGAGTTGCATTACTATGTACGCATGTCATGTAATTTTTGCTTAACCTGTTAAGCTGCAACGCCACTTTTGAAAAATCCCCAGAAATGACATACCCAAACTAAAACAGATACAGTTCATGAACCCTTTGTACTAAAAGCACAAGTATGATCTCGTTTGAAAGCTGACACCTGGCAGTTTATTGTAAATGTAGAATTAATTATTGTCGTAATGACAAAAATTGTTATTAATAGCTTCAAAGTTTTGTAAAGTTATTAGAAATTATTTTTTATGAAACATCCTCATGAAAATAAAATTGAAATTGGCACTGGAGCAATCTAGAAATGCACTACAGCTAAAGCCACATGTCTAAACATTTTATGTTTAAAATCTGAAGATAATAAGCCCAAAACTCTGTATTTAGTTAAATGTTTTTCAAGACCATGTCATGTGACTAACAGTTAGGGCTAGCTAGCATGTTAGCTTAGCACACCATCAATACACGACAATATATGAGATTAAAACCATATTTATGCTCAAAACGTACTTTATAACTCAAGCCGAATGTTTTAAATAATCTTCTGTGATCTAATTTAGCTTCAGATAAAAAAATCAGACAGAAAATATATTATTTGATAGTATTATGCACAATGATGAAGTCTATATAGATTAGCATTACATTATAAATATAATCTATTATTATAAAAATACCTGGCATGGCTTGAAGAACACAGGCAAATCAGATATCATTGCAATCATGTTTATTGTCTTCAAAACATCTTTTATCTGCATGATTACAGCCGATCTCTGTTAGCTGTGTGTGTGTTCGAGGCTTCCTGGAATGTCACATGATCATGGCTCTTCTTCATGTGCCATATATGGACTATATTACTGTGCATATAGTGCCCTCAGGCTATTGGTATGAATTGAAAAACACTGTGAATTAGAATACCAAACGCTCATAAAGATTACATTGACGCATTTGGGTATAAATTCAATAAATATTATTCCTGTCTATAGAAATATGATGTGAATCTAAAAGAATCTATCAATATTTCTCCAAATCTGCACATTTTTGAGCTAAAGCCCTGAGGGACGTTGTTTTGTGTATCGCTGTCATGACGACAGCACGGGAGTTTTTTATGAATGGGAGCGGCTGACGCGCATAATTCATATTAAAGGTATCGACTCATTTTTTCATTTCATAACTCCTGACACAAATTAAGACATAACTGTCACTATAAGTTTCTCAGAATACAATAGTGGTCAAATACTGAAACTTGAGTCTTATATCTTTTTAATGATGTATAGTTTGTCAAGGTATAACATTAAATCTGATAGTAATTTTGAATTAAATAAATAAAAAACGCTTCAGTGCGCCGACGCACTGGTGAAGCTTAACAGGTTAACCTCAATC
This sequence comes from Squalius cephalus, assembly GCF_949319135.1. Taxonomy (NCBI): domain Eukaryota; kingdom Metazoa; phylum Chordata; class Actinopteri; order Cypriniformes; family Leuciscidae; genus Squalius; species Squalius cephalus. The sequence continues at coordinate 20,945,653 of NC_137128.1, forward strand.
ATGTTACTTTCAGAGTCCTCTGGTTTGTTGATTTAATATTAATTGATATAGTACTATTCACATGATTTATCTGATTTATCATGAGTTTTACAATTGTAATTTCTTAAATTGTGCACATTTTAGGATTAGTTTTACAATGCGAGTACCATACTTGCAGGTACTTGCACCACAGAGTAACTTAAACTTTTTGTCTTTCTTATCTTTTGTAGATAGTGGACAGAACCAATACTATGGAGGTGCCTGCTGCAAGGGAAGGAGCGAGACACCTGCAACCCTCTCTTTTCCCACCTTTTTGTCTTTTCTTCCCTCTCTCACTCTCTCTTCTCTCTCTCCTTCTTTCTCTTTTCAGCTCCTACGTTGTGAAGTACCATTATCACATAGTAAACACATGCACAGTGCACACACAGACACACATTCCTGTTACCCAGTGTTTATTCCTGTTATTAAATTGTATTTTTCAAGTACCATTATCACATAATGGTAAACACTGTAAACACATTCACACACATATTGACAGACATTCATGTTACCCAGTGTTCATTCATGTTACCCAGTGTTCATTCATGTTACACAGTGTTTATTCCTGTTATTAAAATGTATTTTTCTTCTAAAAAAAATAAAAGTTACACCATTGTTTTTATCAGTTTTGTTTGGTCCATCATTTATGCTAAATCACAGTATAGACATGGTTAAATACAGTAATTCTACAGCAGCTTACTGTTAAATTACAGTAATATGATAGACTAACTGTAATTGCACAGTAAAATACAGTAATTATACAGCAGCTTACTGCTAAATCACAGTAATATGACGGCATAGTTATTGTGAAGTCACAGTAAACAGCTGTCATTTCACAATTATTTACTGTAAAAATGATACGGTAACTTACTGTGAAAGTCATGCAATTATTAACCTGCAATTTATTGTAAATTTACAGTGAAATAATTAACAGTGTAGCCTACTTTCTTTATTAATTTGAGTTTTTCTAATTTCACTCTCTAAACATAGAGCCGGATCTTTTGTGCTTCGTCCCTTTCTAAATCCGCTCTGATAATCCTTTAATAGTTCCCTTGTCTCTAAATAATACTTTAATCTTTCATTTATCATTTTTTCCATAATTTTCCCTACATGTGATGTCAGAGCAATCGGTCTATAACTTTCTGCCAAACTCGGATCCTTGCCTGGTTTACATATGGGGACAATAATGGATTCTTTCCACTGTTTTGGCAAACACCCCACTTCCCATACCTTATTATATAAATGTAATAATATTTCTTTACTCCTATCATTTAAATTCTTTATCATACAATAACTTATTTGATCATTCCCTGGCGTTGTTTTTTCAAATTTTCTTATAACATTATTCATTCTCCTATTGTAAACATCATATTTATAGCACTTTTACTGCCCCTATCATCCTGTATTGCTTCTACATTTTCTCTTACTATTTTCTCCTTCTGCATCTTTTCCTCGTTACTCAAATTACCATTAGCCTACTATGCATTTTAACAAACGTCCTTGCCAGCAGCTCTGCTTTACCTTTGCTCTCTATTACTACTTTCTCTCCATCTTTCATTATAGGATAACCATACTCTTTTTTTTTTTATTGCCTGACATTCTCTTAATCATACCCCATACTTGATGTAATGATGTACTTCTTCTTAAAGATTCACAATACTTCCTCCAAAAATTATTTTTAACTCTCTTTATTGTTTTCCTTACTACAGCCTGCTTTCTTTTATATTCAATTAAATTCTGAAAGTTATGTGTTTTTTTCAAGACTTTAAATGCCTTATTTCTATCTTTAATTACCTTTGTGCATTCTTGCGTCCACCAAGGAACTATTTTCTTTCTATTACTACCACCTCTTTTTGGTATCAACTCTTTTGCTGCTCCTAGAGTAATATTACTTATTTCTGCTTTGAGATCTTCAATTCCCTGATTAATACTAACCTCCTTTAATTTTCCTTCAGTTAATATTCTATACTTGATCCAATCTGCTTCCTCAAATTTCCAACTTTTTTCTCTCTTCCTTTTTCATGTCCCTTTCTATTCCAATTTATGTAAATATAGGATAATGATCACTCCCTATAGTGCTTCCTTTAAATACTTCCCAACTACTTGTCCCTACCAGAGACTGTGACACTAAAGTAAGATCTATTGTGGTTTCTGTACCCTTATTTAAATACACCTTTGTACCTGATGCAACCGCCCTGCATGTCATGGCGCTCTTGCAGGTCCACCAGACCCATGCGCTCCTGGACATGCACGAGGGTGGTTCTGACCCAGAGATCCTCCGGTCAACGAAAGAAACCGCACGTTCCATCGGTGCGATGTCCACCTTGGTGGTCCAGGAGCACCACCTTTGGCTCAACCTGGTTGATATGAGGGACACCGATAAATATTGGTTCCTGGATGCCCCTCTTTCCCAGGTTGGGTTTTTCGGCGATGCGGTCAAGAGCTTTGCCCAGCAGTTCTCGGCCGCCCAGAAGCATACATACCTTCTGCGGCGTCCTCCGCTCCCGCGAAACCTCAGCAGCAGCAACCACCTAGGTCTCAGTGTGCAACAAGCCGCAGGAAGTCGACCCCGCCCATCCAGGCCGCCGCCAAACCATCCAGGCCGCTGCTCCACAATGGAGTTCCAGAGCAGAACTAGTGCTCCTCGCGACAGCCCCTCCCTGGCCCATTCCTCTGAGAGAGGACCTGCTCTCTCTAGGGCACCCTATGGCACCCACGTCCAGACCTCTGGAAACTCCATGTCTGGTCCCTGGATGGGGCGCGGAGGTTCTAGGTGACCTACCCCAGGCGGTAGTTAACACCATCACTTCCACTAGAGCCCCCTCTATGAGGCGCCTCTATGTGTTGAAGTGGAACTTCCTCACGAGGAGAACCCCCGAACTTGCTCGATTAGAGCCGTGCTTTCCTTCCTGCAAGAGGGCTTGGAGCAAAGGCTGTCTCCCTCCACCCTTAAAGTGTATGTTGCCGCTATCACCGCACATCATGATGCAGTTGAAGGTAAGTCGCTGGGAAAGCACGACCTGATCGTCAGTTCCTGAGGGGGTCGAGGAGACTAAATCCGCCTCGCCCGCTCTCTATACCCTCTTGGTATTTGTCTCTGGTCCTTTCGGCATTTCAGAGCCCACCCTTTGAGCTTTTGCAACCAGCTGAGTTAAATTTCTGTCCTGTAAGACAGTACTCCTGCTTGTATTGGCCTCCATCAAGAGGGTAGGGGAATCGTGACTGGAATTCGGCCAGGCTAACTCTCACGTGATCCTGAGACCCCGGCCCAGATACATGCCCAAGGTTCCTACCACTCCCTTCCGGGACCAGGTAGTGAACCTGCAAGTGATGCCTTCGGAGGAGGCAGACTCAGCCCTGGCTTTTCTCTGTCCCGTCTCTCTCTCTGTCTGTACGTGGACAGAACGCAAAGCCTCATGATCACAGATCAGCTCTTCGTCTGTTACAGAGGCCAGCAGAAGGGAAAGGCTGTCTCCAAGCAGAGGATAGCCCACTGGATAGTGGATGCCATCGCCTTGGCTTACGAAGCCCAAGGTGTGCCCTGCCCGCTCGGGTTGAGAGCCCACTCCACTAGGAGTGTTGCTTCTTCCTGGGCGCTGGCACACGGCGCCTCGCTGACAGACATCTGTAGAGCTACGTGCTGGACGACACCTAACACATTCGCTAGGTTTTATAGCCTACGTGTTGAGCTGTTTTTTTCCTGTGTGATCGCTTCAACCAGACGGTAACACAGAAGTTCCCACTCTAGTGTTGGCTTGCTGCGCCACTCCTGCTTGCACCTCCACATGGAGCGGATACGTGCGATTTTTGCTCCAGTCGAGTTCCCCACTCAGGCGAACCCTGTGAGTTCCTCCTACCCCTTCGACAGTCGGACATTGCGGAGCTGCCGACGCCAGGCCTAGTGCTCGTATGTTTGTGTAACTTGTGCTAGGCTGGGTTCCATATGTGGTGATCCCTGCGGCGATCCCATATGCGTATTCTTCCACGATCAGCTCCCTGCAGTGAGCCCGTGTCTTTCTCTTGGCAGAGTCCGCTCTGCTGCCACTGTCCGGTGTAGCCTCCCCCTTCTCAGGCTGGAGCCACCCCAGTGACATTCCATATATTGCACTGCCCCTCCGGCCAGTCCATATGTGTATTCTCCACATGTTACCTCCCTTCAGGCAGGATGTGGCTTCCGCAGCATCCCTCTCCCCTGGAAAGGCATGCCTACCCAGTGTTATTCAAGAGTTCCACTGTGTGGGGTATAACGGAACAGCAGTTTGAGCTCCCACTACGCAGGCCTTCCGCCCCAGCCAGTTGGGGGTCTGAGAGTCTTGCGTAGGGCACTGGATGTGGCAGCAACCGTTTTCCATGGGATCCCAATTACGTCGTAAGGGAACGTCTCGGTTACTTATGTAACCCTAGTTCCCTGAAGAAGGGAATGGGAGACGTAACGTCCCATCGCCACCATTGCTGACCATTGCTCTATGGCCATTACGATCTCGGCTCCTCAGTGAAAAACAATGTGTGCATGCGCCCACTTCCTGTTTATACCCTTGCTGCGGGGCAGGGCGCGTGAACAGTTGATGACATAAGCTAAGAAAAGCACTAACCTATCCATTGATATTCCTTTATTTTCCTGCCCTGAACCCATTCCTGCTTCAGTCGTATTTTGATTAACTTAATCTTTTCTTCTTTCATTGTTACATATTCTCACAGCCTCTGCATATGTTACTTTCTGATTTGATTTTACTTGCTGAACCTCTACTGCCTTTTTCCTGACTTCACAGCCCCCACACGCTGCTGTGTGGTTCCCTCCACAGTTACAACACTTAGCCTAATTGTAACATTGCTCCCACAGTCTCCATTATGCATGTTCTCCTCCACATCTTCCGCATCTCTGTTTCCCTTTACATACACATGCAGTATGTCCATATCGCTGACATTTGTAAAAATTCTTAAATTCTTCCGTCATAATCTTTTTCCTGGCGTCTCGGCCTTCTTCATCCTCTTCTAATGCTCGTTTATTTGGTCGACTGACTGATTCTATTTTCTTTTCTCCCTCCTCCTTTCCTACTTGTACTCCTATCCTCCTAACCCATCTGCATATCTTCATCCTCTGATAATCCACTATAGCTTGCCATTCTGATTCAGTCACAAATCAGGTTATGCCAGGAAATCGCAAACAAAACAAAATAAAACAAATATAGCAATTTTCTAAGAATTTTGATAACAAAGCGTTGTCTTAAAAATGTCGCGCCACCCGCTCCTACAGCCCAACTCCACTTCAAACTCCATCCACCTGTCTTATCATTTAATGATTAAGCTTATCAATGGCAATTTCAGCACAGCTGTGTTCAGTAATCATGCGAGAAGATGGTGGTGAAATCACTGCCTAAAAACTCACCCGATGCTAGCTGCTAGCTGTGCGCTGTATGGATTTCGTGTCCGCTGCACAAACGCACACTTGGCTTCCTTGAAAAACAGTTATGCGGCCTCAACATGATACGTGTTGTAATTAAAGATCATGTGCACTACACAGACACCTGTTATAGTAGCTACAACACGACAACAAACAAACACCTAATTTTTCCATTATATTTTTCTCTGTCTGTTTGAATAAGCACTGTGATTTGAAGGGTCAGAAGCTAGTAAGCGCTCTCTGTGTGTCTTTAAGAATTTCTGGTCGTGTTGTTCAGATGAGCAGAAGGAGAAATAGTCTCGAGCACTTCATATGAGGAGTGCTATTTGTTTAGCACCAGTGTGTATTAACGGACACCACATCGCTCATGGTTCATGAGAAGCAGAGAAAATAACAAAACACAGAGCAACATCTGTCTACTACACAGTTTCTCCGATTTCTCTGTTTTTATTGATTTTCTTTTTTGTACCGTGCATGTCAAGATATGTATTCATTTGTGTCATTCTCTGACAGAAAGCCCTGTATCCGTTCAATTCAGTAATGATGTACCGTAGTCGTTGTGGAATTGCTACTATATTTGGAGTTCTCCACTTGCCTTTTGAGTAAACATTAATTAATTGATCATTAATTTTAATGAAAAGTGACATTCCTACTGCCTGTACTGCATGAAGACCTTTGTTAGGTCTTGGGGTTTAATTGAGGTTTAAGCTAAACTCTGCAGGACGGTGTAACTCGAGGTGCCAGATTGGATCTCTTGTAATGGCTTTGCAAGCTGTCCTGTTCTTTAGATTTCAGTATGCTTGCTGAGATTTAGTTGCCGGCTTCATTCAAATAGCTTTTTGTTCTACCAAAAAAAGGTCTGTTTTGGATTTTTCTCTTCAGTGTAAAGGTGCAAGTGAGGTGTTTCTCAATCCAGCACCTTTTTCTTATCACAGTTTGCTCACATTTTACCCAGGTGAATTTGGAACCATCTCCAGGCCCAAAGCTTGAAGCATCTGCCAAGTCTTTCCACCCCAGGGCGAAACATCACAGATCTCCGCTCTCTGCACCAGAGAGACCTCTGCATGATTTCTTGTTTAGTATAAAACTGGGGCAAAGAAAAGACCCTTTCAGTAGATTGTTGCATTATAAATTCATGGTCTTGCTGTTTATTTATATTTAAATTGTTAGCCGAAAAATGCTTAATAGTGCATTCAGAGTTGCTTTCTCCAAAATGGGGAAAAAAGTAATTAGAAAAATCTCTACCTGCAGTTTTGCAAAACTCCACAAACATGCATTTAATTAACTGCAGTTTGTAGCTGAAATGAACACTAGTGCCAGTCAAACAGCAACTTTTTTTTTTTTTTTCACACAAATTTTGATTATAGGGGCACTTATCGATTAATAGACTTATTTTTGCACAGATACTTGCACAATACTATGTTATGAATTGACTTGATTTGGCTTATGACCTCATAACACTTTTACCATAGTGCATGATTTGTGAACAAATAAATTTTTACACTTGCATTGCTTCATAATTTGGGTTTTTCTGCATGGTGTAGTAAATTTGTTTGGTAGCTCACCTGCTACAGCATTGCACTTTGCTGGTTGGCTTTCTCAGACACAGAATGTGACTAATATACTTATTTCAAATTGTGAGACATTACCAGTTTGATTAAATCCAGAGGGTTAAACATAAGAGTCACCTCTTTTCAGTCAGCCATTTTTTTGTCCTCCTTGTCCTATTCATCCTCTACACATCCTATGGATGTTTACAAGAAATATGCAAAAATTGTCCTCATATATTTGTCTCTGCAAAGCATCTGATTTTGAGACATTTTTGAAAATGAGCTTAACAAAACCCATTTGATCCCCAATCCCCAGTGCTATTCATGTCTACTGTTTCGTTAGAAAGTGGAATCTCACGTGGAACAGCTGAATCAGGAAGGTAGACCATTCTTGCCTTTTGGTGGGCCTAACTGTAACTTTTATATCAAGACCATAATAGTTAGCTTGAACAGAAGGCGTTGAACATGCCAAAGAGGAGGACTATGTTTTCGGATTTAAAAATCTGTGCTTTAGCTGCAGGCCATGAGAATACTTGAATGTGTTGAGGATTGCTGTGTCCCCCCTCCTCTCATTCAGGCTCACTAACCTCAGGTTGTTTCCCCAGTTGGACTGTCCTCATTTAGAGATTATTACTGCAGCTAGAATGGTTTAAAATCCCTTAATGACTTCCTACAACTATTACATTGTCCCTTTGTTTTTTCCTTCGGAGATCAGCAAGCTATCAAATACACAACACAGCTAACGAGACAGTACTAATGACTTTATTTTGATAATAATATCTTGTATGCAATGATATTGTAATCCCTCAAGGTGATAACAGATGCATTATGATGTCTTGACTTAATGAATGTTGTGCATGGTTTATTGGAAAAATTGAAAGACCATTAACTGACTGAACATGATTTCATGCTAGAAATGCCTTAACTGATATGTGATTTTAAGCTCTTGATAATAAAAATCTATAAAGATTAAATTTATATAATCAAATTGCATAAAGATGCCAGCGAATTGAACAAAAATGCTCCCCAAAATCAAGATAAATAAAACTAAATTTATTACGCTTGTCAAGATTAAGGTGAAAGTGTATTTTGTGGCATTACATTTAGATCTTTTCACATTGGATAACATTTCTTTTGTGTGTGTGTGTGTGTGTGCGTGCGTGTGTGTGTGTGTGTGTGTATGTTTGTTTTTTTGCAGCATTGAGCATTATAACCAATCACATACGTTTCTGTTGATTTTATTAATGCAGTAGCTAGTCGGAGACATTTATATCACTGCCGAAAACAAAAGAGTTTTGTTCAGTGCAAACTCTCACTGACTGAATTCTGAACTCTCAAATTCTCTCATCTTAAACAACAAATTGCAGATTCAGTGAAAAAGAGATTTATTTTGCAGTGTAACTTTTTGCAGTGCTTCAGGGATAGGGAACTTTCTTTGATCACTTTCTGTATATCATTTATTTCCAATCTGAATATCCGTTTTGTTCTTCATGCTACTTAAATAACCAATGTGAAGTATTTATTTTCTAATGCTTAAAAAGCAATTCATAAACGGTTCTTAGCTTGTTTTGTCTGTGTAGCCAGAATATGATGTGCTGTTTCCCCAAACACAAAACATTTCTTTATGTATTTTATTAATTAACATTAATAGTCATTATTACAATATCAAGAGCAATAATCGACAATGATGGCCTTTTGTCATAATATTGCAGCCCTGTAATGATTTTCTGTGTTTTAATTTGATAATTTATACTTTATGTAGGCTATTTATGACCGCCGCTAGCATAGCTAGCGAAGCGGTCATATAGGGATTGTCAAAGTTTTTTTTTTTTTTTTTTTCGTCATCTACTTCCTGAATTTTTGGTCAACGATACCAGGGACACCGAAACACCGGGGAACATGAAATTTGGTGGGCATGTAGCCTCACTAGACTTTTACGGAAAAATTTCGTTTGGTCCCCGGGGATGCAGCATCAGAGTAAATGTGTAAACCTGTTACCCTGTGTTAAGACTCAGTTAGTCAGGCAGAGGCAACGTGCCTAACATCTCCATGAAATGTTATGTTTTCCTCAAACTTATCATTCTCTTTCTTTTCAAATATTTAAAATAAGGTTTTTCATAGATCAAAAAGACTGTGTTTGAGCCTCAAAGGCTGACATCACAAAAGAGAGCAAACAATTTCATAGGGACTGTGAACATGTATGTGTATCTCTATGTTTTTGTATGGGCAAAGCGCTTCCAAAAGATGAAATACTTGAAGCTTGTGTGAAATTCTGATACCACAAATTCCTCCATATCAGGATTTGTAACACTGTACTCACTTAACTTACAATACTGAAGCAGTCATAAGTGGCTAGTGCTATATTTTACTGCATTTCTCATGTTTAGTGTGTAGATTGTTGGACGTTTGAGGTTTTGCCTCAAGTATTTTAAGTATTAGTAAAAATAAAAGTATTTATTTATTTTAAATTCACTATATTGTGTTAAATACACCATATAGTGTTTTTGACACTCCAACAAATAGGATGCTGTTCTGCCTATCAGCCTGGTGTTCCTACCAGACCTTTTTAGTAGGCCTATACTGTGACAAGGCTCAGTCTAGGTACAGCTAGAGGCATCTGATACTTTTCAAAGGTCTTTTCCCTCTGGTCTCTGATTTTGGACTTCCTTCTCCTTGTACAAGCAGCTGGAGACCCTGTGAATCATGGCTTAGATGCATATTTATTTGTGATTTTTCTTTGCAACTACTGCTTCACTAATGTTGGTTCACTAATGTTTTTTTGTGTGTGATTATGTGTTCCTTTTAGAAAGGAAGTCACTTCAGTTCTTTCCCGTCCTGGTCCTTCTGTTGTCAAGCACAAGGCTGTGGCGACTAGCGCTGGAGGTGATTTGTGGTTTCAATGGAAGCATTTCCACAGGGTGAATCCCCACGGGCCTTCCATTCCCCAGCATGCTTGTTTCTTCCAGTCAAGTTTGCGGATGAGTTAGGCGGCTCCCCTGCGGGTGAACTTGATTTCTCATTCGGTGCTCGAGATGAAGTTTTTGCAGCATCAGAATTTTTGCCTTCTGACATGGAAGACTCACCTGGGCCCCACCATCAGGTGCGGTTGTGTAGACTGAGTTTGATGCAAGCCTGTAGGTTAATGTCATCCCTGACAACAAGAACTTGCTGCGCTGCAGGAACACAGACATGCACAAGGCTAGTCCCGACCCAGCGGTCATGCAGGAACTGTGCTTGGCAACCGATTTCGCTCTACGGCTGATGAAGGTCACAGCTCTTGGTCCGCATTTGGTCCGGTGAGGTCCACCTTTGTGGTCCGGGAGCACTACCTATGGCTCAACCTTGCAGAGATGAAGGATGTCAAGAAAGGGCGCTTTCTCGATGCCCCACCTTCCAAGGGGGCCTTTTCAGTGAGACCGTGGAGAAGTTTTGCCCTGCAGTTCTCAGCGGTAAAGAAACAGACAAAGGAGATAAAATATCATAGTGTGATTCAGCCGCCAGAGCAGGCCACCAAGGTCCCACACCCCGTCTGCCCACCGACGAGGGCATATATAAATTGCCAAGGTGGTTTATGCAACTCGCCCGCCATCTCCTCCAGCAACTGAAGTCTCATATCCCAGGCGAACTCAGTCGCACAGCGGACACACTCTCTCAATGAGTGAGGCTTCAAATAGTGGATATTCAATCCCCAGGTGGTCCAGCTGATATGTAGTCGATTCGGGGAAGCACAGGTGAACCAATTCCCATTGCCCATGGTGGTATTCCCTGACTGAGGTCCCTCTTGGCACACAGCACACAGCACAGACATTGTGCAAAGTCAGGGAGGACAAAGAATAGGTCTTTCGGGTAGCGCCAGACTGGCCCACCTGGACTTAGTTCTTGGAGCTAACACTCCTTATGATAGCCCTTCCCTGGCAAATTCCTCTGAGGAAGGACTTTCTTTCTCAAGGGCTGGGCACAATTTGGCACTTGCGTCTAGACCTCTGGCACCTCCTCCTCTGGCCCTGGACGGGACGTGGAAGACCTAAGTGGACTATCACCTGTGAACTATCACTATCACTCAAGCCATATCACTCGAGCTCCTCATATGGGGCGGTTGTATGCTTTGAAGTGGCATCTGTTTGCGAACTGGTGTTCTTCTCAAGGTGAAGACCCACAGAGATGTACAGTCGGGTCGGTGCTTACATTCCTTCAGGAGAGGTTGTCTCCCTCCACCATAGCGGCACAACACGATGCAGTGATTATCAGGCACCAGGGGGTTAAATCCTCCACACCTTATTCCCTCTTGGGAGTTTTGCTGGTCTACAGAGAGACCCTTTTGAGGCCCTAGAGTCAGTTGAGTTGAGTGTCATCTTTGAAGACACCCCTCCTGAACGCGTGTTCTCTTGCTCCAGGTGTTCTCTTTCAGAAAAACATACCTAGGCTAGGTTGTCCCTTGCAAGCGCTACCTCGTGATGAGACAGACCCAGCTTTGTTGTTGCTGTGTCCAGTACGTGCCCTTAGGGTTTACTTCGATCTCATGGAGAGCTTTAGATGCTCTGGGTAGCTCATTTGTTATAGGGGACAGCAGAAGGGGAGAGCGGTCTCCAAACAGAGGTTGGCCCATTGGATTGAAGATGCAATTTCTTTTGCATACCAAGCCCAGGGCAGGGTCGATCAGCCCGTTCTCATCCCAAGGCGTCATATACTGACGCTTTTGACATTTCGTCTACATCCAACACACATGGCACCCTTTATCGTCAATATGAGACGCAGATAGATATGGGCCAGAAGGCGCCTCCTAGCGGTCTAACCCTAACCCTACCCCAGACCTAAACCTACCCATAACCGAACAAAGCTATCTGCGTCTCATATTGATGCTAAAGGGTGCCATGTGCGTTGGATGTAGACGAAATGTCAAAAGCGTCAGTATATGACGCCCTAGGATGAGAATGTGTTGGGTCGATGTTGAAAAGTGGTATGATTAAGAGATGTAAAATATATCTATAAAACTGTAAAAAATTAACTATATAAATATATTTATGAAGTTAATTATTTATTAATATTTTACATTTCAATAGTTGTAAATATGTAATACATTTGAGCATCTACCCAAACATACAAAAAAGTATGTTTTTGTTTCTATAAATGCTACACACAAATATATATCGGTAACAATGAGACAAGGCTGGCAAAGCTATATTTGTGAAATTTCATGTACTTTGTGTGTCTTATTTTTTAGTTAAGTTAGGTGTTTGCTAGCTAACCACGTTAGCAAGCTTGTACATGTTAAGTGTTGGCTGATTAGCCTGCTAACTTAGCTTATACACTTGACACATGCAAATACACACGCAAATTGACACATTTTTGACAATATATTATTTTCAATATCTTACTTATGCTAAAGCATATAAAGTATGATACTATTACACATAAAAATATAAAAGGATGAAGAAAATGTTTTGTTTTTACTTTTAATCATCATGATTCAACTTTGAATCAGATGCCCAATTTACAGTGAAGTACTGTCAGCCTGTTGTCATTTCATTAAATGCTTTTTGAGGTTTAAAGTTTAAGATGATATAAGAGAACAAGCTGGATTATCTTGCGGCCTTGTCCTGTTAATGACACTGTGTGTGTCATGTTCATTGTGACTCAGACTGCACCCAAACTCATTTGGGTTAGGTGAGAAGAGATCTTCGAGACATACATGTCTACGCTTTTGCACCTGTCCTGAATCTGTCATTGGTTTAAATCAGTTCATCCAGAGTTCCCATGACACAATGGCATGGAATTAGTTGCAGTGAGGTTTACAGAAGGGTCAGACACTTCTTGGCAGTGGTGAACAGGGCTGAATAACACACAGGATATTATTCAAAAGGTGACTAGATTGAAGGATACCGACACTAGCAAATAACTGTGTCCAAACTACATCAAGAGAATCAGGTTTCATGTAAAGCAATTATGTGGCAACCATCCAGTCCTTCTGTCTGGAAAAATGTGTCAGTCAAAGATTAAACCCTTGTCAACATCTTCACTGATCTGATCTGCGGTTCATAATGAGTGCATTGATGTAGTGTATCAGATTTATACCTGCTTATTTGTATACCCTTTTACACCAAGGTCTGTCACTGATACATTTACAGTGCTGTGTCTCCTGAGGTAAACTAAGAATTTCAGCAGTCATTAACAAAAGTTATAATAATAATCGGATCAGAAGAAAATATAATACAATTCAAGAGCAAATTGCTAGTTGCATAACAGGGTAGTTATGGATTTTGATTTAATGTTGAATTATTCCACTTTTGCATTTCCTGTGTTTTGATACTGTTTAAGAGGTGGGTGGGTGTGTGTGTGTGTGTGTGTGGTGTGTGTGAGTGAGTGAATCTATCTCTGTCCACTGTCTTCATCGTGCCATATACATATAGTCCTCTACACTGCCATCCACAAAATTTAAAGAAGACAATTACACAAATCAGTTAAATTATTTCCTTAAAAAAACTTATGTCAATAATACATATATTTGAGCCTAAAAGATTAAATGCTTTGTCATGCAAAGAGGACTCAACAGCAAACTTGCAGCTGGTGTATAAGAAAAATGTAATAAAAAGAAACTTGATTAACATTTAAGTAGACCCTCATGAAAAAAAAATATATATATAAATCTATATTACCCATTTAAATGACCATGCTAGAAGAATTGTTTATCTAAAGCCCTATTCGGACGGGACTAGTTTAACATGGAGAGGTGGGGTAAAGTAATAATTACCAGAGCTTCTCTGTGATTTTAGTGCCGTCCGAATGTGCCATCTCTGTAATCATTGCGGACAATGTCAGTAAAGATTACGGCGACTTTTACCTTCTGTAAAAAGGTCCTGAAAAATTACCTCAGGTAATACTAATCCCGTGCGAATAAACCTGCTGTAAATATCCTCGCTGTATCCTCAAAGTTATTGCCATCTGCTTAAGCTTTCTGAATAATATTGAACTAGCTTTTTACACTTTCTGAATAGAGTGGTGTTTGCAGAATTTGCCACAATGCTAGGGTGATGTAGGTGGTTACCAGGGTGTTGCTAGACAGTTGCTAAGGGGTTATTGGTGGTATATTAAAACGAAAAATATGAAGGAGAGAATGACTGCTTGCTGAAGCCATGTTTGCTGGTGTTCTGTTGCAGGTCTATGACTCCTTCCCCTCTTTCTCTTGCTCTGTATCTTGCACTCTCATTGGCTGTAGGATGTTGGCAAAGTAATTTCCAGTCAAAACACATTTTACACTGCATGATGTCGCAGACAGGGCCAGATATTTAGCATGCTAATCATTTCAGGGGCATCGGCAACGCATTGGCGTTTCAGTCAGATTGCGTCTTTGATCATACACAATACACTAGTGTACTGTAGTGTTACTCACATGAACGAGGAACGAATTGGCTCCGATTTTGAGCATTTTGAGATTTCCACAAAACTGTCAGCAAGTGAATATCAGGGCTAAAATCGTGCAGTGTGCACCTGGCATAAGACATTTTTTTTTTTTTTTTAGGTTTGTTGTTTGCTCAATGAGCAATAGTAATATTAATGCTTGCCTTAACAAACACCACTTATAGTTTCTAACAAAAATTCTCCCCTCTGACATTAAGAAAGATGATTTCATGGCTCAACATGACTGTCATTGTGTGTGCAGAAAAACATGAGCATTGATTAGGGTCCAGCAGTGTGTAGCACACCATTAGAACGACATTCATCCATTATAGATAAGCTTATAGTCACACTACCCTGATCCCATGTTTTGAGTCTGGCCATACATATTTAACACACACTCACAGGTTGGCTGTCACACATGTGTCTCCACCGTAACCCCAATGATGACCCAAAATAACAACACAAGTGTCACAGAAGGTCTTGACAGTCGAGAAGGGCAGTATATGAAAGCCATTTTTAAATGTAAAAATAACTCATTGAGGATATTTGCTTTGATAGTCAAATTCTGTCTGTTACTCCAACAATGCTAATTCAAACCTTAGCTTTTTGAAAGTTTTCTTCACTTAGTATATGCATGGCTTTCATGCACATTGAAATCTTATTGACACATCTTTTAAGCTCCTTTTGCGAATAGTAGAGAAAACCTTAGAGAGACATGCACATGGAAACCCAACCTGCAACAATACATCAGAACATGCTAGAAAAGGGAAGAGAAAGAAACTTCAGTAAGATGACCGCACTCTTTAGTCGTTCTACAAAATATAATTTTTTTAAATAAAACAAATGTACTTGAGGAGAAAAATTATTTAATTGTAATTGTTCATTTTTTAATAGTTTGTTTTCAGAGAATATATATTTAAGTTATTTAGTTCTTACTACATTGGCAATTTTTTTTTAAGCATAAACCACTAAATTTTGTTAGAATTTAATGCAGTGATCCACATGGATGATTGAGTTGAGTTTGAGAACTGGATCAGTCTATGTCTGGATCAACAGATTCATCCAAAAAGAAACCAGCTTTGAAGAATGATTTGTTGATCTGATCCAGTTGTTAGATTCAGCTTACCAATTTATAATGATCTGGTTCTTGAGTTACAGCTTGCAAGGTTATCTGAGAAAAAAGGCTTCATAAGGCCTATAGCGCTCAGGTCATACTGTTATCCTTGTTGTGTGAGTTGTGTACATTCTTATATACACTCAACAGAATTTTAATTTTTCTGTGAACTCTCCTTTAAGGATGTTTGGATACAAAACATGACCAAAAAACTGATAATTCAAGAAAATGTATATTTTTGCATTAACAAAGCAAGTTGGACTTTTCACAACTTTGAATACAAATTGAAGCTTAGACGGATGTTGAGCAGACCTGCAATTACCTGCAATGAGATCCTGTGCTCGTTCGAGAGAGAAGAATTGCATCTTTAATTCATCTGTATCAGAATTAACTGGAGACACAGACTGGCTTGACCATCTAATGCACAGGTGTCAAACTCAGTTCCTGGAGGGCCACAGCCCTACAGAGTTTTGTTCCAACCCTGCTTCAACACACACACACCTGCAGTTTTCAAATAAGCCTGAAGGACTTGATTACCTGATCAGGTGTGTTTAATTAGGGTTGAAGCTAAACTCTGCAGGGCTGTGGCCCTCCAGGAACTGAGTTTGACACCCCTGATCTAACGCATCTGTCCTTAAGCAGACGTCTAACTTACTCAACTCCTCAGTGTAAATGGAGCTTCTAATGGATTTTGTTGGTTTGTTCTTCTCAGGTGTAGTTATTTTAAAGGTCTCTTGGGCTGATGTGCTTTAATAAGATTCTGTCTAAATATTAGCAGCAGAACATTCATCAACTCTCCCACCAAGTAGTGGCAGTTTATTTGCTTGTAACATGAGGAATCTTCAGCACCATTAAAACAGACACAACTCATTTTTAAGAGAGGCAAAACATTCAAAACTTTTCACACACTGTTGAATATTGATGTTCCTGTAGATCAGGGGTGCCCAATCCTGCTCCTGCCGATCGACTGTCCAGCACAGTTCATCTCCAACCCTAATCAAACACACCTGAAGCAACCAATTAAGGTCTTCAGGATCACTTGAAAATTAAAGGCAGGTGTGTTTGATTATGGTTGGAGATGAACTATGCAGGACAGTTGATCGGCAGGAGCAGGATTGGGCACCCCTGCTGTAGATCAACTGGAATGGGCCAATCATAGATTAAATCTGTCTCTGGAGTTTTTGGGGTTCTCTTTAGTTTTCATTTGTATACATTTCACACTTGGTTACAGGTTTTGTTGTACAAGAAGAGATAGCACAATCGTTGTACTATTATTAATCTACTGAAAATCTGTGAATGTGTGTTGATAAAGAGGTGAACGTACCCTGCAGCTGATCTTCATCTCCGTTCCAGAAAAAGATTAATATGGCATGAAATCCAATTATATTCTCTGCTCCTCAACTTTCAAAATTAGTCTTTTCCTAAAATAATCATTTTATATAATAAAAATACAAATGATTACCTTTCTGATTAGAGGGTATAGAGAGTTTAACACTGATTTCAGATCATCCAGTCTGGGACTGTGTAAGAATGAGGGGCCTTAATTCATCCGGAGAGCTGACAGGAACCACTTGGGTAACTGGGTCTTAACTGAATTTAGTGAGGACCCAAGTGACCAGAACCCACTTGCCCTTGATATTCTCGCTTCGCTTGAGAGCAGTGTAAAATTAATACAGTGATTTACTAAAATACTTCCATTTGTAGGGGAATCCGCAAACAGGCAAAATTAACTGTGAGAAAATCCTTATTACCAACTGATGACTGTAAAATTTGTTAGATTATTTAAGGAAATGTGCTGCATTAGGTCATGGCAGAATGAATGTGAGTAGAAAACATTTAAAGTTGGCAGTATATCAAGAATGATGGAGTAAGCATTGGCATCAAAGTGTAGTTGATCATAATAGTGTAATTATACTGTTGATGAACAATACAGAGTACGGAGCCCCCAAGGGGAAATGGTGATGTGAGATAGAAGGCAAAATGCTTTCGCATGAAAACGCCAAATTTCACTGGGGTTTTGCGAGCGAATGCGAAGTTTTACTGGGGGAACGCAGTAGTTTTGTGAGAGAACATGAAGAATTTGAGAGTGAACACAAAAGCATTGGGAAAAAAAAAAACCTCCTATATATAGCAACGAAACAACCAGAAAACACTAATCATTTGGCTCATTTATGAGGCCACAAGCTTCTGTGACAACTTGATTTCCCATCATTGTGGAACGTAAAATGAATATAAATACATAAAAAAGTAAAAATAAGCAATACCTACAGTGTAACAAACTAAAGAGAGTATGGATTAGTAGTTGGAGTAAAATAATGCACAAAAACGTACAAAAAATTTTGCGACTATATTTTTACTATAATGGGAAATACGCAGAATTGGATGCAAATGATGTTCGATGTCTGAATTTTAAGATGTATTACAAATAATCAGCCAATGAAAAATTCTGTAGATAAATGTAAGCCAGTGAAGTTCTTGTATAATATACAGAGAGCTAGTTTATAATAAAAACACAGGTCACAGTGATCAGCTCATTTGAGAACCAACTAAACATAACAAATCAATTAGTTATATGTTCCATGCAGTTATGTGTGCTATGACTATCACAGTGCAAGCAGCAACTGCTTGGTCTGCAGTTATACAGTTTAAATTTGAAACATCCTGTTTGCTGAAGTAATTTACGGGAAAAAGTGGTCTATGTGGATAACTGATCTCACCCACTGAATGAAGTGAATAGGAAATTGGATGCTTTGTACTTCAATTGTGTCAGCAAAAATGGGCAGTCGATATTACCACAACAGTCTGCTTAGATCTAGGCAATTTTTCATATACTGCCTGAAAAAAAAATCGAAATGAATCCATTTTTTTACTCCTTGCTTGATGGGCTCTTTTAGCGTGGTACGGTTTAAGATGAGACGCACTAAGTAAACAGCTGTTTGCCCTTCTTTTTGCCGGACTAAAGTGAAGATGGAGTGACTACATCAAAGTCACACATTAAATCAGGTGAATGGATAATTAATGCAATGCATATTTTCTTTACTTTTTTAAAATGCATGGAATAAATAAAACAATCTCCACCTGATTTAGGAAGTGATGTCAAAGAGTGTTTTATATTATTCCGTATTATTGTATGTTTATAGTGCCATGCTTAGACGAAGACAGCGTGCAATAACTCCTCTCAAACGCAGCCTTAACCTTTGCAGTGGTCACATTAATAATGAATACACTTGGCACACATGGAGACAGTTCTTTGCATTTAATAGGCATAAAATATAAATGCACTATAAATTCTGCACATAACCTCAGTGGCATTCAGTGGAATTTGTTTACTAAAGTAGCCAGCGAATAAAAAGCTATTACATATGTAGAGTTGCCGGAAAAGTGGATAAATCCGAAGGCTTCACATACTTTTTCCTTCTCAGATGAGCTGAATTCTGCTGAAATCACAAACAGCATTTTCAACTATGAAAGTGAGGTATATGTAAGAGATCTGTGATGGTGCAGCAAGGGAACTGAATAATATTCTAGAAAATAATGTATAGAAGTACACACTGCATGGCACTAAAGTATGGATTTAGGCAGAAATAACTGAAATCCCTCAGGAATTCAAACGAGGAACTTCAACCAGATGCTGTCTGAAGCTGCTGATCAGACCGGCACGGCAGTTAGGAGACGTTTTTGTCTAATTTTTCTTTTCAAACCTGTTCAGTATGTGTATATTTTTGTGATGTTCAAAGCATTACATTTCAGAGGGATTAAAGTCAGTCTGTTTCTTGAGTTTGAACTTCTAAATTATTGATTCATCCCCAAGATTACATCAATGTAATGTTGCAAGTCCTGGATTCTTTATTAATTTTAGATCATATAAATACATCTTGATCCTCTGCTGTATAGAATTTCCTGAGACTTTTCCACAAACCAGTGTTTCAATTCACTGGTGTCTTCATTGGACAAAAAAAAATTGTACGTCCTGTATAGCGCATCCCCATGGCATTACTATTTCTTACATATTTAACAGGTGGAATTAAGCTTGATTTTTATTTAAGTATTTGGTGTTATTTAAGGTTTGGTAGAATATTTTTTGTTTTTTTCAACTACTGTATATGTTGCACTCTTAACAGGACTGCAGTGACATAGTGGGGCATCCAGATACCATTTACCAAGCCTTACAAAAGCCTTACTTTTATTTTTTTATTTTATTTTTATTTTTATCTTCTCTGTCTAATGAGCTTCTATAACTTTCTTTTGAAATCCTTGAACATTTATTTTTGATCAGGTCTCATCGCTCTAAAACAGAATATGGAAGTGCAGGTATCCAAAATTGGATTATTTTTGTGATATGGAGCTCTAGGTTAGGAGGTTCACATCATTTTTTTTTAAATATTCACTCGCACAGCTTTTTAGTCTGCCTGTTCATTATATTTAGTGTCATTTTATGTGCGTGTATGTCAGAGATCATATAGTCAGCTTGTCATTATCACGAGCTAAACGCTGACAGGGATCAGGATCAGGTCTTGTGTCGCCCTGAAGGGGTATATTTTGTGATAATGACCAGCTGGATGCATTATTATACTTATTTCACAACTACATGCCGCCTTCTATGAAAACGGTACTCTGTGGTGTTCCATTATTTCCATTACTTAAAGCATTAGAGGCAAAAACTCAATGTTTTTCTTAGATAACAACTGCATATATAAACTATTATCCAACATAAAAGTAATAGTTTTAAAACCATCCTTAATTTTGACCTGTTTCACAGCAGAGGTCTTGCCATTTTTTACTGTTTAACAATTAAAATCATAATCTTTTGAACTTGTAGTAAAAAAAAGATTGTAGTAAAAAATGTGATAAAATGAATCACTAATTTTTAATTTACATAGGTATTAGTCTGTTTCACTTTTTGTACATAGCCCTGTTACTGTATGGCAAAGGCTTTGTTTTTTCTATACCAAATAAATTGCTTTATATTAAATAAAGTCAAAATTTATTGATTTATTTAATTAAAAAATAAGGACCTTTGGGCACATGCCAACGAAGACAGGATGTGCCACTGGATGTGCCAATAAGCATAGTGACATGTGCCATTGGCTTCTGTGTGTCAGATGCCATGTCACTTAATGTTAAAACTGCTACTGAAGAGTTGGGGAAAGTGCCACTTAAAAAATAGGAGATTAGGAGAGTCAGATTATGTTATTTCAGAGAGCCGTATAATAAAGCATACTTTCTGAGGAGGCAAGGTCTACATTTGAATTTACTTTATATTAGGCGTTTTTTTTCAATCACATGTCTGATGTGAAACATCTGGGACTTCACTAACACCGTTATGCAACTATTACATGAAACTACTGCAGCAATCCAATTTATATAAGTGCCTCTTGAGCTCAAAGTTTCAGTGAGTTAAATGAAGGTAAATGAAGATCTTCTTTTCTGTACTGGCCAAGAGGATGACCTCGTACATGACAGAGAATGGATATATCAACACTGCCATCCAGAAAGGTGGAATTCCAGGCTTCTCTGGATGCCTGGAACACACCGGAGTTCTCAGTCAGATGATCCGTGAGGCTAAAGCCTGCAAGGGCAACCTGACTGTTGTCTGGTTGGATTTGGCCAATGCCTATGGATCAATCCCGCACGCCCTCATCCATGCAGCATTAGACCACTACCACATCCCGCAGCACATCAAAAGAATGATCACCAGCTACTTTGGTGGAATCCAGCTACGATTCAAGGCGGCCAATTTTACAACTCAGTGGCAAAGCCTGGAAAAAGGTATCGTAACTGGCTGTACAATCTCCCCTATCCTCTTCATCATGGGAATGAACCTCCTAATAACAGCTGCGGAGAAGGAAGCACGGGGGCCAAAAATGGAGTCAGGAATCCGACAACCCCCAATAAGAGGTTACATGGACGACCTTACCGTGACAACCACAACCCATGTGGAGGCGAGGTGGGTGCTAACTGTTCTGGGCCACATGGCAACGTGGGCCAGAATGAAGTTTAAGCCAAAGAAATCCAGGAGTTTGGTGATCAGGAACGGGAAGTTGACCAACAGGTTCAAGATGCATGTGCAAGGGGAAGTGATTCCATCAATAGAGGAGAATCCAATCAAGTGCCTCGGAAAGTGGTTCGATGACTCACTTACTGACAGGAATAACATAGCCAGTACGGAAAAGCAGATGGAGGAATGGCTGAGGAGGATCGAAAAATCAGGGCTCCCTGGGAAGTTTAAAGCTTGGCTCTATCAACACGGACTGTTGCCAAGACTCATGTGGTTGCTGACTGTGTATGAGGTCCCGATGACATGCGTTGAAGGAGTGGAGAGGAAGATCAATAAGTACCTCCGAAAGTGGTTGGGAATCCCTCCAAGCTTCACTTCAGTAGGCCTCTACATAAGATCAGGGCAGCTCCAACTTCCTCTGTCATCTGTAGTTGAGGAATTTAAAGTCGCAAAGTGCAGAGTCGTAATGACATATAGAGACTCACAGGATGAACAAGTCAGACATGCAGGCGTCATCACAAGATCAGGTCGCAAGTGGGCAGCTGATTCGTCTGTTGCACAAGCTGAGAGTATGCTGAAGCTACGTGATGTCATTGGAGCACCATGCTCTGGAAGACAGGGTCTTGGAACCTCACATTTCCAACAGTGGAGGAAGGCAGGAACCAGTGAAAGAAGAGCCATGATTCAAGAGGAGGTAAGGAACCTGGAAGAGGAAGGACGAAGATCAAGGGCAGTGGACCTAGCTTCTCAAGGGGCCTGGACCAGATGGGATCTTCCCAAGAGGAAAATTACCTGGGCGGACCTATGGAGACTGGAACCGTTCCGAATCTCCTTCCTGCTGAGGTCAGTGTATGATACACTCCCAACCCCAACAAACTTGCACAAGTGGGGCATGAGAGAGGACCCATTGTGCAAGCTTTGTGGGGAGAGGGGCACCATGGCACACATCCTGGCCGGGTGTAAAAAAGCACTCACCCAGGGAAGGTACAGGTGGCGCCACGATAGGGTGCTCACGACACTCGCCCACACCTTAGAGCAGGAGAGGAAAAAGAAACGCCAGCCCCTTCGGAAAACAACTTCAATCCAGTTTGTAAGGGAGGGGGAAAAGCCACCAACCACAGCAACAACAAGAACCAGTCTGCTACAAAAGGCCCAATCATGGGAAATGAAGGTCGATCTGAGAGGAAGGCTGCAATTCCCCCAGTTTGTCCAGACAACCCTGAGGCCGGATGTGGTACTGTGGTCTGAAGAGGGAAAAAAGATCATCCTCATAGAACTTACAGTCCCATGGGAAGAGGGATGTGAACAGGCCTTTGAAAGAAAGAACGCCAAATACCAAGACCTGCTGCACGACTGCAGGGGGAAAGGATGGCAGGCTTGGCTGTTCCCGGTCGAGGTTGGCTGTAGAGGATTCCCTGCTCAGTCAGTGTGGAGAATGCTAACAGCCATTGGAATAACAGGGAAGGAGAGAAAGGCAGCAGCTCGCAGGATGGGGGAGGCAGCGGAAAGAGCCTCTTGCTGGTTATGGAGCAAGAGGGAGGAGTTGAGCTGGAAGCCAGGAGGGGAAGATGGGCAGTGACTTGGCCACCACTGCCGACCCACCATCGGGAGGGTGTTGCGGATAAGGGTCGAAACACCCAATGAACGATGGGTACCGTCTGATGACATCAACCCCTCCTGGCCAAGGCTACATTCACTTAAGGTGAATGAAGGGGAGAAGCATTTACGAATGTATTTGTAGCTAAGGTAGCTTCTAATCTCTTTGAGGGAATAGGTTGATTATTTTGACTGTGAAAGGTGACTTTTAAAAATTCAGATGAAAATTTCATATTAAAGGGATGGTTCGAGCCAAACCATGACCTCGAGCCAAACAATTTTCAAGTGATCCTGAAGACCTTAATTGGTTGCATCAGGTGTGTTTGATTAGGGTTGGAGATGAACTGTGCAGGACAGTCGATCGGCAGGAGCAGGATTGGGCACCCCTGCACTACATCCTTATGCATCGCTTTCTGCCAGGACTTTTACGGGCTTTTCCCAAATCACGGAAGTGACCTCGACGTCCTGGTTAGCGGTAGCATAAGCCGTGTCAGGCAAGTGTTAGTTAAATAAACTCCTGATGTACTTAAAAACTTTCCAATGCCTCGTTTTATGAGTACAGAACCTATTTGTACTACTGTAGAAGTTTGGTACCATTTCGGACATTATTAGTGGGGTAATTTACGAGATACATCCTTGGATCCATTAGCGCCTGCACTAAGCCATCCGGCTGATATCTCTAAATAAGCTCTAACTTTAATAATGTTCGACCAAGGGAAAAAAAGCTTCTGGGGGGGGGGGGTGTTTGGCTCGAGGTCATGGTGCAAAGGTCCCTAGGTTGAAATTACTCCGAACCATCCCTTTAATGTAAGCATGATCACACGCAAGAAAACAAAGTTTGTAACAAGAAAAAAAAAGAGACACTGAGATACATATTAGGATGTGCGCTGCAGATATTGAGGGAATAATAGTAGGTGAGGTTGTACTCTGAGCTTTTGAAATGCAAACTAGTGCTGTACAGTGTGGAAATGATGGAGAACTTTCTCTGTGGGTCAAACCAGAACCCACAGCAGAGCCCAGTATAGAGGGGGAAACATATTCAAGCTGCAGTGTGAAAGTGTTCAGCAGATGAGTTACACTCAGCACAAGCCAATGAGCTAAACTCATATAATATATAAATATATATATGTGTGTGTGTGTACATATGAGGCTCAGCCACTTCAGAGTCTTTTTTCCTATGACTGTTGAGTGCCAGATGAACTGCGTCTTCTAGGCTTCATCCAGGGTGCCAGTTATGCGTATGGCTCCGTCTACGCCAGCATATTAGAGAATATCCAACTTTATCTAGTTATAAAAAACTTAGTTTAAAAATGATATCTGGCTTTTAATTGTATATGTAAGCTGGGAACTGAGGCATGCTGAATGTGTATTTGAACCTTATTATATGTATTATTCCGTAAAAAACAAAGAAATATGAGTCCCCCCAAAAATGTAAGCTAATGATATTTGAAACTTTAAAATGAATCAGTTTAAGCTGTTCACAAATATTGATTGTTTCACAAATTATTCATTAGAAAATCTGTTTTGGAAACCCTATAAATAGTACCATAAATTTTTTGTATAGTCCAATAATTCTGGAAAGGTTTTTTTTCTGACACTGTCAGTTTACTTAAATCTTACAACAGATCTACATTCATGTCTAATGATGAGAGATATCCTGTTAAATATGTTTTGTTGCATGTCAAGTGTTTGAAGTCTCACAAGAGAAATTGTGAGTTTCATTTCTTTGCAGCTATACAGAAGCCTTGAGAAACTCGCTACCTTTTGGAAACCCAAGAGACCAATTTGGTCCTGGCTGAAAGCTCAGAGGAAAAAAGGCTTGTGAGTGTTTATGGCTATGGAAGCTGCTTTCTTAGTATCAGAATATACTACAGAATCAATTTTAGAGTAGGCAGGCTGCACTTTATTTTATAAATATTCACAAAATAAACATTTAAATTTAAATATATGTTGGCTAATTTCTTGGCTTGTAATAACTGCTTTAATGAGATACTTGTATCTGCTTAAAAGAATGCATGATTTGTATTATCTTAGAATTGTACATTTCAGACATTACTTGGACACAGTCCAAGGTAATAAACTCTGGTAATAAACTCCAAATTGTAATGTAGACATGTATTTTCTGTAATGCTGCTTTGAAATTATATGTATTGTTAAAAGCACTATACAAATGTCAACTGAATCGAATTTAACTGAATTAAATTCTGCCAGACTGAATTAGCATTTGAATTAGGTCACCCCTTCTCTCAAAAATTCCACCAAGGAAAATGAGTACTTTTTATACAACAACCAATTTTGGCACTATCTTGCATCACCACTTGGCGTACAATGTAAAATCTAGGTCTTGTTGCAAAACTAATCGAGAGGCAAAAAAGTGTGACAGTGAAGTTAAACCCATGATGCACTGACAACAACTAGACAAGATATTCAGAACAGTATGTGAGATAGTAAGTAGGTCAATGGCAAATAAGACTGTCTTATAATTTACTGTTTGTATTTATGTTGGTTTCATGTGATTTTAAAATGTACATACAATGTAATATCAACAGAAGTTTATATTTAATGACTCTAAAATTGTTGTGTTGTAATCAAGTAAAAAGTAATAACATATACCTGTACCGGGGCTGTTGAAGCTGAGGCAATTATCAGGATCCAGAGGCATAGGCGATCCTATGATCCTGACGAGCACTTGAGGAGGAGCCAGGGGTGCCGGTGGATTGAGGTGACTCCGGAGCGACCAAGGACAAATGCGGATCCAGAGGGAAGG
Source organism: Squalius cephalus (assembly GCF_949319135.1). NCBI lineage: Eukaryota > Metazoa > Chordata > Actinopteri > Cypriniformes > Leuciscidae > Squalius > Squalius cephalus. The sequence goes on from NC_137128.1 coordinate 20,971,492, forward strand.
AGGAGCCGAAGGGGTGGAGGGACGAAGCACAGCAAGAGGCCTGGAAGTCCATGGCATATAGGCAGAGCAAAATCTGACCAAGGTGAAACCAGAGGGGGCGAGGAGCCAAGGTGGAGCCGACTGGTCGATGGGCCGAAGTGGATTTACGGGAATGGCAGAGCTTGTGCCCAGAATCTCCGAGGCAGATACAACTTGAATTGGTAAATCCAATGGTGGAGCCGAGGGACTGAAGGGCACCAGCAAAGACGGGCCGAGGGGCCGACAAGCCTGGGCAGATAAGGTGAAAGAGGGAGGCAGGGTGGGTGTATTATCCACAGCGATGAAGTCTTAGAGCTGGATAGGATCAGGGGTGATGAAGGCTTTAGGTTGGGCAGAATCAGCAGAGGAAGGCTACCATCATCCTCAAGCTCCTCTAAACATCCCACAGGCTCATGTGTAGAAGTCGGCTCACGCACCTGGTCAGACTGGGCGGCGACTTCCGTGTCCGGGACGGATATGGCTGCATGCTCTGGCTCCGTTGTGGGCTTAGGCATAGGCTCAGGGTCCATGGTGGGTGTCAGGACAGTATCCAGCTCTGCGGTGGCTCAGGCTCTGCAGTGTCCATTAATGCTGGCATCAGCTGAGGGTAAGCGCACTGCAAACATCGGAGGATCACCTCTCTCCAAGTTCCTTTCTCCATGTTTGGTAATACCAGGGGGACTATAATAGTTAGCCCTTGTCCAATACAGAGACTTTAATTTCTGATCATTAAAGTTCATTTGTACAGCCAGGTCACAAAAGCAGGCAGAGTACTCCACGATAGAAAGGTGTTGCAGGCTAATTCACTGAACTCCCTGAACTGAAATCCATCTTTTCGTTTCTGGTATTCAGTAAAATTTTATCCCAGGGATGAAGAAAGTGGGTGAAGTAGACTCAAATATGCAACACATTCTCATACCCAAGACGTCACTTTTTGTCACTTTCAACCATGCTTCAATATCTGACGCTCAAAGCACCCTTTAGCGTCCATATGTGACGCTTCGGTTATGGGTAGGTTTAGGCGTCATGTAACTGACGCTTTCGAAAGCGTCAATATCCGACGCACAAAGCACCCTTAGCGTCAATATGAGACGCTTCGGTTGGGTAGGTTTAGGTCTGTGGTAGGGTTATGCGTCTCATATGGACGCTAAAGGGTGCTTTGAGCGTCAGATATTGAAGCATGGTTGAAAGTGACACAAACAAAACGGTGCCATGCACAAACAATACCGGACAATGGCCATAAAAAAAAAACAGAGGAACTTAAATACACAGAGTGACGATCTTAATTACAAACAGGTGTGCCCGTTAAATGAATATCCATAGTGGCGGTAAGATAGAAAAAAGGAAACGGGTAACTGAAAGAGAAACAAACTAAAAGTCCTTGAAAATTGAATGAATACTCACTAAACGTGACAGTACCAAACTAGCATTTAACGCTTTAAAATACTTTTTGTTGTGGGTGTACACATATTAATCATTATTATATAACGTTTTTATATTTTGAAAAAGTTTTTATATTTGTTAATGCTTTTTAAGTGAAAAATTATTTCTTAGAAATATCACAAATTGTTTAATAAATATCAATAGTGAAACTATTCAATAAAGGGTTCTTCTCAAAAAATGTTGGCATTATCACCCTGTCATTTCTTTTCTTTTTGCCCCCCAAAAAAATCACAATTATTTTTCAATTCAGAAATTAAAGCAGGTTCATCATAGAAGTAGTTTATTTAAATCATTGTTTGTGTGTTTTGGAATAAATTCATGTATTTGTAAATTAATTAATGGATCCAGACAAACATAGCATCATGACATTGACCCCAATAACACAAGCAAAATCCGAAGACACCACACAGAGAAATCAATACTTGTCTGGAATTATAATCATTTCATGTTAAACCCATTTCCATACAGTATGACTTCCGATACATGACCACAATTGGAGATATCATTTGTAGCTCATTCATATCCTCCAGATAACTGTACTCCAATTACAATAGCTGGGAGGGAGGCATAGGATCAGACTTGACTCAGCACCTGGAATACAATGGCTCAGGGAAGTAAATAAAACGCATATATTTCATCAAAACAGTTAAGGTAGTGCATTTCTATCAATGTTTCTATCAACTAGGTTGCACATGAGGATTCAAGTAGATAGGCACATATGGAACTCCTTAGCTTTTGGTCCCTTGAATCCTCATGTGCTCTCTATGTTGTGGCTGCTCTTCCTTTCCTTTCCTCTGTTTAAACTCTCTGTTTTCACTCTAAGGTAACAGACTAAGAAAGTTCCACTGAGAACGCAGCATGTAAAACTGTAGCATATAGAGTTAGCATCAATAAATGGCCAAATTAAAGGGATAGTTCGGCCAAAAATGATATTAAACCCATGATTTACTCACCCTCAAGCCGTTCGAGATGCATACTGTATGTCAATCATTTTTCAGACTAACACATTTTCAGTTATTTTAGAAAATGTCTTAGATCTTTCAGTTGTTATAATGTGAAGCTATGGGGTCAACCTCCTTCAAGTCCCAAAATGTGCATGCATCCTTCACAAAAGTAATCCATCCGGCTCCAGGGGGATAAACGAAGGCCTTCTGAGGGTAATCCGTGCGGTTTTGTCGTAAAAATATACATATTTAAAACTTTATAAATGAAAATATCTTGCTTCCGGCAACGGTCGACGCTCGTTCACGGCAGATGGATGCCGGTGTATGACGTAGGACTACCCTCAGAAAGCCTTCGTTTATCCCCCTGGAGCCGGATGGATTACTTTTGTGAAGGATGCATGCACATTTTTGGACTTGAAGGAGGTGGACCCCATAGCTTCACATTATAACCACTGAAAGATCTAAGACATTTTCTAAAATAACTGAAAATGTGTTCGTCTGAAAAATGATTGACATACAGTATGCATCTCGAATGGCTTGAGGGTGAGTAAATCATGGGTTAAATATCATTTTTGGCCGAACTATCCCTTTAAGTAAAATAAAACCGAATTCAATTTGTTTTTACCTTCTCATCATACATGTAAAATACAAAGTGAGAAAGATTCGGTAGCTTGAAAATAACTTGTTACACTACCTCGGATCCTGTGTAGATAGACTTTTGACTATTGACAAATCAATGGGGCAAATTAATGCATTTTTTGACTTAGACTACTAGACCAGAACTATTTCATTGAATCTAATATTTTAGAGGTCAAGAAGCGTCAATACCTGGATTTGAATAACAGCGACTGATCAATGTAAGCCATTTGAATACGACAGTTACTGTACATTTCTCAGAGTTTCCGTAGTTTTCTCCTGGTGTTAGTCAGAATGTTAATTACAGACAGACTTGATCTGGGATAGCTGAAGCCCTGCTGGGGATCTGTGTGTGAGAAACATTATCTGGCAAAAGTAAGACTTTCCTCCGCTATCTCCTATCACAGGAAGGGGCTTGTGTCACACTATCACCAAGGCTCTTATTTTTGTACAACATTATACTGTTTCGTTGACGCAAGAACATGCTGCAGTGTCCGCTAATACAACCGTTGCAATCAATAGGCTACAAACCACGTCTCATACCTATGTTGTTTTCAGTTATATACTGTACATGTTTCAAATGTCTTCAGTTGAATCTTTTTATGTTCATACATATTTACACATAAGAAATTTGCTAGGAAAAGCTGTTGAAAGTGGGAGGATTTTTTTTTTTTTTTTTTTTTTTTTTTTTTTTTTTCTGAATACTTAATAGCTTTAAATCTTAACCACTACTGGGAGCTGTTAACTAAATGTACAAAGACTCTGTGCAGTTGACAAATGTGAGTACAATGCAGAATATTTTCTGCATAGATTAACCTAAAGTAAGATATTGGACCTGAAATCAAATGATGAAATATTGAGGTTAATTCATTAACACAGCAGGTTTTTAGAGCACAGACTAATACCATTGGGACATGTGATGTTACAGTTTCTTTAGTGATATTTGAGGCTACACCACAACTGTAATATTACTTATAAGTTTTTGCACATTTGTAGTGATTCTAATAATGCTGGGATGAATATATCTATGCAGGTTGTTTTTTATACATAATATATGGCATATGTTTCGTATCTTATGTAACAAAAATAATTTGAATTTTGATCAAAGGATAGTTCAGAGGTTTCCATGATTTGGCCTAAACAGACTTGCGCAAGCTGTGCGGAGGAGGAATTATGCCATCAAACCATCAACATCAGCATTAGCTTTCCTGAACTACGCACCACGAAAGGTAATTACTGAAGCACTTGATTTTGTTATGTGTGGACATGCAGTCGCAGTGCAACTAGAGCCAGCAAAATCCAATAAAATTTAGAAAAACGTATTATGATTTTGGATTATGTTGCAAGATGGGCCTTTATAAGGGTTGAACAACATGAACAGCATATTTCTTTTGACAAAATATAGAAAAAATTATAATGTTCAAAATTGACATACAATACATGATTTCTGTCTTTCAAACCTAAAATTCAACTTATTTTTTTAATATACTTAAACATCATTTTAAAACTACTCAATCAATTCAATCTACTCACAAATATTCACTAAAGAAAAAAGTGACATGCAGCACGTACAATCATTAAATAACTTGCATAGTCAAGTGATTAATTATCTCTGTAAACTTTGTCCTAAGTACCACCTGACCTCACACCAAAGGCAATGAAAACGTAATGAATTAGAAGAGTACTAGCTCTCTGATTGGCTGGTGTGGAATGATGTCACTCCTCAGACAGGAAGCTCTTTTTTTACTTAGAAAAAAACGTACTGCTAACACGAACTGGAAATATCCTAAATATCAGTAAATTGCAAGTTAAATGTCAGAACATTAGAGACGCTCATGGCATCACATACAGTTTAGTGGGTTTTTTTTCACAAGACAATGGACACACATGGCTAGGACTCAAACAGTCTCTGGTGTTTGAGACTCGCACACAGATCGAATGTCTTTCATCCTCTCTGGGAGCATTGCTGTAATTGTCACTTTGTCTAATGGAAACAAGTCATGTAAAGAGATCTGGCCAGGGAGACTGAGTTAGGGCTGAACAAGACAACAGGCTCATTCACAAAACCACATAAAAGTGAACCCCTGTGGTTATGATGCAATTGTTTTATTCTGAAGATTCAACAGAAGCCCATTTCTAGTAGGCCCATTTTGTCGTAGACATTTAAGCCACACTTAAAAGTATATATCATTGCATTAGATTACAAAAACTTAATATTGCATCTTTTGTTTGCATCGAATGCAATGAAATTCATATTTTAAGGTCACAAAAAAAAAAAACTATAGACCACTCTCTCATCTATCAAGACTGAGGCAACAGTTTAATATGATGATTAGGCCAACAATGTCAGCTTGAAGCTCTGAAAAGAGTCACACTCAGCCTTGATTTCAGCACGATTGTATTGCTACAGCAATCCATTGCTGTGTGATCATTATCTGGTCGATGGACCAGAACTTGAACTCCATTATATCTGCAGAGTGATCTGATACTTCTCCTAGAGGAAAAAAAAAAAAAAAAAAAAAAGAACTATACATTAGTGTAGTTGTAATTTACTTGTGAAACATTCTAGTGCTGGCATGTGTGTGAAGTATGAGAGGAAAGGAAATGATTACAGATCTGCAGTTAGAGAGAGACTGGATCAGATAATGAGATTTAAATGTGATATGGGTATAGAGTGGAAAAATGTCACTTGAAACTTCTCAGAAAATATCTCCTGCAAAAAAAGAAAACATACATTGTAGATTAGTACATTGAGATATAAGTAAATGTAAATTATTTATAATTACCTATTCCCAAATATTAAAGCAGTACAAAACATAATAAAAGTCTGCATAATTTCTTTATATTTCAAGTTCTGAAGTCATATGATGATATCTTATTGAACACTGAAATCTACACGTATGCCTTTCTCACAGTAAAGTTGTGGATAGCAATCTATCTAAAAATTAATTCTTATGATATGTTGATTTGAAAACTGTGTTGGTTGACTGGTTTGTCTCAGTGAGAAGTTGTTAAATTTCTACACGATATTTGACAAGGTTAGCTCTTAAAAATGACAAAGTCTGGCATTTGTGACTGATAATTCCTCTTTTCCCTTTTCTCCCCAGCATATCTGCGGCTTCAAAAGTGTTATACCACAACAACAATACATTTATGTGCAGCTTTGACAGAAAATTAAATTGAAAAATAAAAAAAACATTTACATAATACAAAAGACTTCACAGAACATCTGTGGTTTCCCCATACATTAACATTGACACAAATCATGTGAAGCGTTATCTGAAGTTAATACAGGAGTTCAATAAAATTCACTCATAAAAAATATTTTGGATTCCCTTAAGAATCTTTCAGTGAACAGTTCTTAAAAGAAGCATTTTTTTAATAATCTGAAGAACCTTTTACCACTGCAAAGAAACTTTTGGCAAAGAAAAAGTTCCATGTTCTTCTTTGAACCATAGATGCCAATAACGAACCTTTATTTTAATAGTGTAACTATGAGTATTCTATTTGAAATGGCATGTATGCAGTAAAATTCAGATTTAGAAGTTTATTTTTATAACTTTATCGACATGCAGTAACTTATTAACCCGAGGACCAAGAATGGAATCAGGTATTCGTCAACCCCCAATAAGAGGGTTCTTGGACGATCTTGTGATGACCACAACACTTGTGGAGGCGAGGTGGGTGTTAACAGTGCTTGACCACATGGCAATGTGGGCCAGAATGAAGTTTAAGCCAAAGAAATCCAGGAGTATGGTGGCCAGAAAAGGCAAAATGACAAACAGGTTTAAGATGTAAGTGCAGGGGGAGGATATTCCATCAATAGAGGAGAATCCAATTAAGTGCCTTGGAAAGTGGTTCGTTCGATGACTCACTCTCAAATAGGAACAATATCAAGAGCACTGAAAAGCAGGATCGAGAAATCAGGACTTCCGGGGGAAATTCAAAGCATGGCTCTACCAACATGTGGCTGTTGACAGTCTATGAAGTATGAAGCCGTTCACAACTGAATGGAAAAGAAGGTCTCGATGCAATTTCAAGACACTTTTAAAAGATGGAATATTTTTCATTTGAAACGCCTTAAAAGAATACCAAAAATGTTTTCTGAATGTGGCTGTAGTGGCAGTGCTTTAAAAGGAGATATAAAAACTTTTCTGAGAGGGATTTACCATTCGATGGCCAGATGAACTTTAGATTCAGACCCTATACCTGTCTGATTATGCTGCACAGTTTGTGGACTCCTGCAACTTAGCTGACCTTCAAGTTAGCATTAAACCTTCACAAATGATCAAGACAACAGTGTGTCTGTTAGCAACACAGGCTGCATCAGCATTTTGATTTAGTATGATTTAGAAGTCACACTTCTGATTTGTTTTTGATGAATGCTGTTCTAAGGTCTGCTTAGCTCATGAGAGGTGTGCACTAGGCTATATCTCAGTATGACAAATCTTTTTTTTTTCACCTGTGAAGAGAATGCTATATATGAGCTGAATCATTTCGCAATGGATTGAGGTGAAAGTGGAAACTAAGTTTTGGCTGAATTTCCCATACACTTTTTGAAAGATATTGTAAGATCACTTTAATATAATAAACATATTTCCAACTGAACATAACCACTTGAGCTGCAATTAGTCTCCTGAAATTATGACCACAATGAAATGAGATCTCTATCATCACTTTTCTTTGAAATAAACAAAATGAAACAATATGAGCAATGAGCAAATTCAATGGAAAATTGTTTTTTGTACTTCTAATTAAACTTATGGAACACTGAGAGCAGAAGAACAATTACTTAAAAACAAGATAAAATATCTGTCTAAAAGGTAGGAAAAAATAAACAATTCAAAAGGAAAATAAGGTTATTTTCCGTTGGCAGATTATTTTTGAAGCACAAACACAATTTTGATAATTCCTTTCAAAAATGTATAATCTTATTATCTTGTCATTTTGCTTTTCAATAAATGTAGCCTACCTTAATTTAAGAATGTTGACTTTAGTATGTAGATCATTTGACTGGTCAATGGATAGCCTATATGAAAAAGAAATCTAGAATATAGGCTGTAGTAGGTGGTGGTCATGAATTAGAGCTGTTCATTTGACAACTTGTTATAAAACTAGAATCTTATTGCATTTAAACTTTTTTTTATTTTAGTTTCATAGAGATTAGTTCATCAGATCTATACAAAAACGACTAGGCTACACTACACATTCTTTATTATTTAAATTTTAGTAAAGTGTCAAAACTGTATAGTCTATAAATATGCTAACAAATGCAATTATCGGCGATTATGTAATGACCAAATGTTAAATAGGCTAAATCAAAATATCGTAATTTTTACTTGTTTGTGTTAAGTCGTTACTAATTTAAAGCAAGCATAAGCCTTTAGATCAAAATGATTTTGATATCGAGATAAAATCAGTCAAGTAGCCTTCGCACTGCAACATGCGCTGAGGAGTTTGCGGTAGGCGGTGCACCAGCCGCTAAGAGCTTTTGCTATTCCAGCGTTTCAACAGGAAATCGTGGTCTCAACCCGCGCTGTCATAGCTGTCACATCTCCCGCAGGTACGTCACACTCACCACGCGTGTGGTTGTGAGAGAGGGTCACTCTCTTTCACAGGGAAACTGTCTCAACACCTGCATCAGATAACGCGGGAACAACTAGGCTACTCACTCACACAAACACGAGCTGATAAACATTTCATTGAACTTCCTCGGAAAACGAGACTTCTGGTATGAAAATGGGGTTTTTTTCTTTCTTTTCTTACACATCCCAAGCTTTAAAAAAAAAAAAAACGTAATTCCATGGATTAACTTCCTCTTTTTCTGTCTTAAACACACCGTTGAGGGATGAACTCGTCTGCTGGAGCAGGGAATTACCGGAGGGGTTCATCCAATGGGGATAAGGTAAGCTGTTGATTTCATCCAACTGTTTCAAGACATATATTACAACAAATTAACATATAGTACTTATAAGACCCTCTATGTGCATTTTGTATGTGTGACATAATTGACAATCTGGTGAACATAATTCTCATTTAGCATTTGAAGCAGCTTCAATATCCATGTAAATCAATCACTTTGTATAGCCTATGCCCTTTCTTTATATAATAAATGGTGATGAGGAGAAAGACCGTGGCTATAGCCTATGTGAGATTGAGATAAAGGGATTTTCATCACAAGAAGGTCAGGTGTTAGGTTTCCCTCAGGTTTTGTTGTTTTGTTCTGTATTACTGCACTTAATTTAACATTGAGTTTCAGGGGACAGGGAAATTGTGTGAACTTGATGGGATTTATGAAGTGAAAGTCAAAACCACCTCAGGACTGTCAAAAGCCTAGCAGTCTGTCCCACTCCAAAAGCTCCCTATGGAGGATAACTGTTCTTTGATGTTGAGGTTAGAGGCAACATGAAATGATTGAGGTGAATATTACATAAGAGATATGGAAGTTTGAAATGTTATATAAATTCAGTGGAAGACTAAATGTTGAATGTCCCTACCCTCAGGTGGACATTTGGCACCTTTTTGTTCAATATATTTTTATACAGTGATAGATGCCTTCATATTGAAGAGTCAGTTGTCTGTCCCTATTATCCTGGAAATCCAGACCTAAATCTAAAAGATTAATGGTCTGGCGTAGACTAATGAAAATCGGCAAGCTCGAAGGGTGGCACCAAGCATGCAATTTGAAAATCTCACTGCACGCAATTGAATAACACTCCGACCAATCACAACAAGTTATCGCTTAGCTACCAGCGGAGCTAACTGGTAGATTAGACTCTTACCGTATCTGGTCGGCAAAAAAGCAAAAACGCCCTTCTTGCAAAGGAACGATTCGAGCGCCGTCTTCTGTTCCTCTTTTAGAGAAAAGGTCTAAATCTTTCATTGTAGCGGCCAAAGCCGTTTCAAACAAATGGTGTTCATCCATAGCCATCTTGCAATGTTTACTAATGACTTCGACGTTGCACCGCCTATATCAGATAACCCGATGTGATTGGTGCAGCTCAGATAGAGGTGCATATTTAATGAGCATCATTACTCGACATCAGAGTAACTCGCTTGTGCTCTCGCGAAAACATATTGTGTAGCAAAGCAATCTTAAAGCCAGCACTTACAAATCTCAAGACAACTTAAGTATCTGTTTACAGACTATTGTCAGTAAGAGTTTCAAAAAAACATTGTAAAGATTGAAGTGAAGTAGTTACTGAATGAGGAAATACAGTCTATTCATATATCTGAACCAGGCTCAATGCACCACAACATCCAGGCTTAAAACATCCATATAGGATTCTGTCAACAAATCTACTTCACTGGACAGGGTTTCTCTGGTCTCCTCATCCTCTACTTTTCCATTATTCTTCCTTCCAGTCATTTTTTAACTTACCTTTGGTAACTTAGGTCTCTTTTAGTCCAAAAAGTATTCAAAGATGTGTTGCTGCTCAGTTTGAATCTGAGCAACACAAAGTGTTATGCTGCTTATACCCCCCAGTTATTCCTACCCTAATTATCCTTATCATCAGAGTTTGAGTTATTGTCTTAATATTTCTGTGCAGAGTTTTTCTTATTTTGTCATGCCGCTGTTTTCTGCAAACACCTCTGGGGCTTTGTCCTACAAAGTTTTAGGGTTTTGTTACATCACAGCAGCGAATTGCCAATATCCTGACCCACATAAAATGATATTTAGTTCATTGCTCATGAAGATGCAACTGACTGGAGAAAACATCAGTCAGAATTCACTGAAGTATCTTTTTTTATTTCTTTTTTTTATTACCAGTTCAGTTTACTAATTGTTTTCACCCACTGGATATGAACAAGAAAAGCTAAGCTGAGGCACCGAGGGTGTTATACATTTCAATGTTTGTGTCTGTGAAGCAGATGTCTTCAAGTTTTTCAGGATATACGCTGTAACATACAGTACACTGGAATGTATTTTTCTTCTCTGTGTTTTAATGGGAGTATAAAAAGAAGAGTAAACAAGTTTTTTTGTCATGGTCTGCATTGCCATTCTGGACATCTTTTAGAGAGTACTGGGGTCCAAAGTCTGTGGAAGCTGCAAACTAAACAAAGTGCGCCCTCTGCTGGCAGGATGTGTACTTTTTAGTGCTATCAGAGCACTGTCCAGTAGTTCTTGTTATAATTTATTCAGTAAAACAGGTCTTGTTTACTTTGGTGTCAAGATCATTATGGATTAAAGTTGTGCAATTTGAAAGTTACAAGAATTACTGAGCCAATCTCTGATTTTTCCCATCAAAGGGCAAAGGACAAGGACCCTTTATACCCAGTGAGGTATGTTAAACACTCTTCTTCACATTTTTTGTCTTTTACTAGATACTGTGTTGGATATGATATGAAATGAGTCATAATACATCAGAAAATGTCTTGCAGTCTCTCTTTTTAAGTTATCAACGTTTGTTTAAAACAAAAAAGTTTTTTGATAATGGCAGTGTTCAGTTGTCCGAAATTTCTATAATCTTTACTAAGGCAGACCATGATAGGTTTACAGGTGGTCTCTTTTTGCAGTTTTGTTGTGTAATACAATAATGTGATATTTAATAAAAGGCAAGTAAAGACAAGATCTTGGAGTGACTGGGCAGTGGAATTATGTAGTGTGTTTTCAGTGTTGTTGGCTCTAAATTCAGCTGGAAAGGCTTGCTTACTGAACATCTAAAAGCTATACTCAAAGCATGTTCATACATTTCAAAGAATGATTCTAGACAGCAGCTGACATTTGTTTTAAAGGGATACTCCACCGTTTTTTCATATTAAACTATGTTATTCCCTTAACTAAGACGAGTTGATACATACCTCTCTCGTCTCAGTGCGTGCACTAAATCGCTCTGTCTTGCGGCGAAACTTTGTTAGCACTTAGCTTAGCCCAGTTCATTCAATATGGGCCAAGCAGAGAAGCTACCAAACACCTCCACGTTTTCCCTATTTAAATACAGTTACTCGCGTAGTGTAACTCGACCTAGGACGGTGACACAAAACAAAACGGTGCGCTTTTCTAAGCGTGTAAAATGGATAACTATATTGTATGGCGGAATACCATAGCAAGTGCTTGTGAGCACTTCGACTTGGCGCAGTAATATCTTCACTCGTGAAAAATCCTCTCACCGGCCCCCGCTCCCTCTAGTGAAGATATTACTGCGCCAAGTCGAAGTGCTTACAAGCTGGTGTTTGGTAGCTTCTCTGCTTGGCCCATATTGAATGAACTGGGCTAAGCTAAGTGCTAACAAAGTTTCGCCGCAAGACAGAGCGATTTAGTGTGCACACTGAGACGAGAGAGGTATATCAACTCGTCTTAGTTAAGGGAATAACATAGTTTAATATGAAAAAACGGTGGAGTATCCCTTTAAATCAGTGTTTTTTAGGTCATTTAAAAGTATATTTAGCATGTGGCAGTGAGTGGTCAACGACGCTTTGTTGATTTTACCCAACTGTATCAAACATAATATGGCATGACAAAATGTCACAGACCCCCTGACATGTGCAACATGTGGAAGTCCAAGAAAGAGTTATGCAAGAATCACAAATGTCCACTATGCAAATTCCTCTATAACAGATATTCTGCTATATTCGCAACATTGTCTCTGCTTTTTACCACTGGATGGAGGTGGTGACCCAAGACAATGCACAGTTTCTTCTTATTACTAAGGAGTTGTCTACTACACAGACCTCTGCTACATAATTTTAATGAGCCTTCACTTTGTTGTAGAATAAAATGCTAGATTTTATGGCAGTTGTCAAAATTCTGGAGCAGGAGGATGGAGCAGCTACTAAAGCTCGGAAATGATTTAATAGTGAAAACCAAGCGTGAAAACATAAGTGGTAAAAAATGATGTAATAAAAACATTCAGGGCTTTACTAAAATGTTTAGAGCGTTAAGTACCATGAGTATCAAACATTTTCTGCAAGAATTGCTTGTTGCAAACAGACATTTCAGAGGGATTAGGACACATGCAAACCCTTCATACTTTTGCGGCCCAAGCTTCTGGAAAACAACAATACACTGGCAGAAAAATTAGATGTCGTATATATACAGTATATGATGTCGTCATATCTGTGATGTTAATTTATTGTTGATTTTAAATTCATAAAGGATTGTTTCTTATAGTTACATCATATGTTTGATTAACAAACTATGCAGCTTGAATTTGAATAAAAATGACACTCACTTTTGTAGCTTCACTTTTGACCTGGTCTTTTTTTTTTTTTTTTTTTTTTTTATCTAGATTGCTGTATTTTAGTCAAATATTTTGCATTTAGGTTTTGTTTGTGTTTTTTTTTTTTTTTTAATTATCATGCCTTAATTGAGTTTTCAAAGAAGCATTGAACCTGTTCTTTAAAGGTCCCCTAATTTTTTTTATCCCTTATTTTCGAGCATCTCTCCTTAATGACCCTGCTCCTATCAGCAGAAGCCTGTCTGCTGGAGTTCTGAATGGAAAAGCTGTAAAGTATTTTTGGATGCATCTAAATCACGGCACTGCTTGGAATATATCGCCACGGTATAGAGAGAACCCATTATGCTCTCCTGCAGGAGCAGGATATGTTATAACTCACTCAGAGTGCTGCAGCAGATTTGTGATAGAGAGTTTGGATGAGCTTCCTTTGCTGAAAAAAATGCTTCCTTCGCCCTCTTCTGTAAGGAAAAATACTTTGCGTCTAGACAGGAAATCTCTTTGCGAATTTGAAATATACAAAATGCACCTGATTGATAACACTTCAAAGAATTTAACACAAAGTGTTTGTATTATAAACCTATATTTTTCAGGTATAGCACAATCCACCATGATGATTACAAACAGTAACTTTTTTTTTTCTTTGTATTTGTCTTAAAAATGGTTTTGTTCATGTGAAAGTTTTTCAAACTCTGGTGTAGTTTGCTACTGCATATCAGAGTTAATAATGATGAAAGCATTTTTCTCCTTTAAAAGGTGGTTTAGGGTTGTGCTTCTTAAACCTGTCCTGGACATTTGTATGTCTCCCTTATTGGACACACCCAATTCAAGTCTTTCAAGTCTCTACTAATGAGCTGATGAGTTGAATCAGGTGTGCTAGATAAGGGAGACATAAGCTGCGTCCTAATTCAGAGGCTGCATCCTTCAAATGTTGACTTATATCTTACTGAGATGCGATCTATGCATAGTTTATACTATTTATTATATACAGAAATGGACCACGGTGAACATACTGTATTTAGACAGTTTGCTATAAGTTTTTAAAAAAAGTCTAGTACAAACGTTACAGTCACTCATCACTGGCAGCTGTCACTTTGAAGTTCACGTCCTTCGAAGGATGCAGCCTCTGAATTGGGACACAGCAATGGTTTGGTTTGGCAAAGGAATGGTTTATGTAAGATTTTACAATTTGGTCAGTGATAAACCACATATGTATGACATATACTTTCCATTTTTGCTGTTCCCCATCACACTTATAGTACAATACAGTCGTTCTCAAACTATTCAGCCCTAGTACCACCTCTTACAAATCAGAGGTGGTACTTGGCACATTGTGGTTCCATGAAGAACCTCCCGTTCCACAAAAGGTTCTTTTTAGTGGAAAAAAGTTATTTAGATAGGGAATCAAAATGGCATTGCTACAAAAACCTCCTTTTGGAATCTTTATTTTTTAATAGTGCAGTCATCATCAATGTTTTTTTTTTAGCCGCAAGTTGAAAGACTGAGCAACAAACATAATATATTTTTTTAATTTATATTATTATTATTGTTGTAGTTCAAATAAATCATGCTGCTTTAAAGGATTAGTTCACTTCAGAATTAAAATTTCCTAATAATTTACTCACCCCAATGTCATCCGAGATGTTTATGTCTTTCTTTCTTCAGTCGAAAAGAAGTTTTTTGAGGAAAATGGTGGGGGGTCCAAAGGACAGATTTGAGAAGGAATGGTTTATGTAAGATTTTACATTCCAGAATTTTTCTCATAGTGGACTTCAATGGCAACCAATGGGTTGAAGGTCCAAATTGCAGTTTCAATGCAGCTTCAAAGGGCTCTGTGCGATCCCAGCCGTGGAATAAGGGTCTTATCTAGAGAAACGATTGTTCATTTTCAAAAAATACAAAAAAATGTATATACCTTTTAACCACAAATGCTCATCTTTCAGAACTCTGCGATGCATTACGTAATCACGTTGGTTTTCATTTCTTTGTCTCTAGTGTTTATACACCTTGTGTTTCAGTTGCTCTTGGTCTGTTCTCATCATTATTATGGTGTTCTGTTACCCATGTTGTGTAGTGTATGTGAAGTGTTAGTTTGAGTTTATTTGGATTAAAGAAATCACTGCTGTAATTAAATCCAGCTTTTTTTATTTCAATTTCTGGTTTTGCAACCCACTGTGACAACTGCTTTTGGTCTGTTCTCGTCATTATTATGGTGTTCTGTTACCCATGTTTTGTAGTGTAACTGAAGTGTTAGTTTGAGTTTATTTGGATTAAAGTAATCACTGCTGCAATTAAATCCAGCTTTATTAGTTTTTTTTGCAACCCAGCGTGACAATTATAGAGTAGGGATGGCTTGGTACCACTTTTTCATCACAGTAGTGCAGGCTTGACTATCTGCTAATGCCAATATTTTTTTTCTTGACCAGTTTTGAATATCTATATGTCATTAACTTGCCAACACATTGCTTTTTTTAAGTGAAAACAGAAAAACAAACACATTAAACATTTAATATTCAAATATTTCATTCCTCTATTCCAGTGCTCTTACCTAACAGACTCTAACAGTTCTTTTAAACAAAAGTACAGACCTTTTATGCTCAGAGTATACATGATAATGGGAGCATTGGAATGTCTTGGGCTGCTTCCGAAAGCTGAAAAATACGGATGTAGGAAGGCATGTCCGAATCCAATGCTTATATCACGTCCTGTCTACTGAGATACCTTCATCTTATTGCTTTTCAAAGCTCTCTCTATTTTGTTGTAGATTACTTTTTTGTCCTTTTTTTTAGCTTAGTATTAACAACCGTAATGCTCAATATCAGATTTCGATTAGTTTCTGACTGATTACATATTACAAATACACATTACGTATGCACATACATTACATATTACATATACACATTACATATGCACATTAACATTCAGACATTAGAAATAAAACATGGATAATAGAAAGTGCATTTTAACGATTTACATAGTTTGCTCCATGCTACCTGAGGGCACCATGCATGCCACTGGTAATACATTTCTTTTAGCAGCTTGTCTCCAATTAAAATGTGTTTGGTGAGCAGCTGGTATTCTTTGCATTTCTTGCATCAGCAGTTGACAAATACAAGTGCCATTCTGTGTGCTGCAACTAACCATGATTTCTTTGATTTATTGAGTAACTGGATTTTTTTTGTTTTTTGACTTTTATTTTAAGTCCAATTTTATTGTCTGTATTTTAATAAATGTGATTCCACATCCAATGTTTTCATCCAAACAATGTGCAAATTTAGGGCTATTAATACAAATACAGCTCACTCTGCAACCTTTTTCAGGCACATATTATGTTTATAGAAATGTGTTTTAAACGTCTGTAAAGTGACATTAGTGACAGAGATGATCCCTACACATTGCACAGACTAGACTAATTAATAATGGATTTTGTTGTTGATCATTTTCATTATTGATTATCTTTTTTTGATCAATTAGTTGTTGCTGTCCTAGTGTAAAGTTTTGGTGGTAGATCCAGGGGACAATAGTGACATAGTGAAACAAGCATCCTGTTGATTCATTAAAGCATCTGCAGCTGCAGCTAGACCTCTCAGTAGAACAAACAATCACACAGAATTTTTGCCCAAAATAATACTTTAAAGGCCTTTGAGAACAGGTGAATGAGGCTGAAACCACAGGTTTAAACAGCCTTCAACAGGCTGATGAATAACTTTGAATGAGTTTTATTCAGTTTTTGGCTCCTTACATTTCCTGCTACTGCTTAATGTACAGTGCTATAGAGCGAAACATAATGCGATCTTCACTCTTATTATGCTACAGTTGTCAGCTGATAAAGAGCATGACTTGATTTTGACAGATCAGACCATTTAATTCTCTCAACCTTTTAATAGTGTTACAAAAGGGAAACCTAATGGAATCAGTGCTTTCTGTGAAATCTATCACAGAGGCTGCCTAAATACATGATAAACTCAGAAACCTTTCTTCAATCAAACTCCAAAGTGTCATGTCTGCTGCTCTCTTCTCTCCACTCAGTGGACTCTATTAACCGGGCTGAAGTCTATCCAGTGCAGGATTCTGTTATTTTTATGTGCCATCTGTCTTTCTGAGCTGATGCGGCTCATTTATGATGCCAGTATTCATCCAGTGCCTGTCACTGCCCTCCACAATTTACACCAGAAGGAAAGGTTAGCTGCCATCATTTACTTTTATTCACCAATCTAGATAATGCTGAGTCTTTTAGATTTGTATTTCTCTCTTCAGGTGCAGATGTATAGTCCTCTGGACTAGTTCTGATAGTGTTGTTTCTCTACAACACTCTACCAGTTTATGTGCTATTTTTCTTTCTTTCTTGCTTTTTTTTTTTTTTGCAGTTGCTAGCCCATATATAATTAAATGATGCACAACATTAATAAGTGCTGTGTTTGTATTACCTTGGATTCTAAGATATTACACATTAGACCTATACTTTTGGCTGTGTGATGTCACATTTGATCCACAGTAAATTTGAACCATTCCAGACTAGTCTTGATTTGTTGCGTTAAAAGAAACATTGTAATTATTTAGCTCTTTACAAATCATGAGGTCATTTCTTGATCCCACTCCCCTCTCTTCTGTCCAGTTTTGATTAAAGGCAAAGGAGTAATTATAATGTTTAATTTTTGGATGTAATGACAGCACTTTCAAGCCCAAATCTTTCCAAACATGGTCTTATTCGTTTGAACCGCACAAACGGGTAATTTGACCACACACACACACACACAATTTTTTTTTTTCAACTATTTCGCTTCTTTAGGTACTATTACTTTTTGTATTTTATATCATTAGTGCTGTTCTTAGTTTTAATAGTGTTATTATTTATAATCAATTTATCCTGCAGGTTAATATAGTTTGATTACCATAATAACTGAATGGTTCTGGGCTTGTGTGTGACACGTCTTTATCATAACCAACATAAAGAAGATGGATGCATATAGATTTAGATTTGCATGTTTAACATGCATTCTCATGCTCCTCCATTCCTAACATTGCAGTAATTATACCCAACACTTTATATGTTTGAAATTCAGTGGCGTTTTGAGTGAAAAATAACTCAATAACTCAACAGCAATATTTATGCTCTAAAATAGTGTGAAAATATTCTTAATCCAAATAATAAGCTTCATCCTTAAAGTGAAGGATTACCTCTGAGCTTACAGGGGAACAAAAGTTCTATGTTCTGCTTAGCTGCTTTGGTTAAATGGATGATTCAGTTGTGCTTCTCTTTGATTGTGCTAGTGGCTAAGTCTCAAATTTGACAGTCAGTATAAATGAACTCTTATCTTATCCTTGTGCTGAATTTTAACTTGTGTGGCTGCCTTTGAGCTGCCAATAGCTCCTCCTAAATCATTTTAATAGTATGGTAAAGGGATATGGCATATTTTAGAAAAATATAAATACTTTGAATCAGTTATTTATGCATACAACATCAAGACCAGGGGCCGTATTCACAAAGCATTTTATCTTAGGAGTACTCCTAAATCGCACTAACAGATTTTAGCTAGGAGTTTTCTCTTAAAAGTTATTCACAACGCCTTTCAGACCTACTCTTAGTAAAGAAAAATGACAACTCCTAAACTAAGAGTGTGTCTTCGTTGCTATGGATGACGTCATTACTCATGCACGAGCTTGACTGAAGTGACCACCTTGATTGGCTGATGATTGTAACGCGGGAATGATTCCAAACACCTCCACTACGATGATGAGTGACAGGTGACAGGTCTGAGAATGTGTGCGCTACACAAGTAGTGCGAAGGACGGAAGATGATGAATAACTGAATAAATAGCCTAAATGAATAAAGAGTAAGGCAAAACAAATAGCCTAGTAGCCTAATGAAACATATGGATTGATGCAATATCTTTGCAACATTATTGAATTAATCTGTCACTATATGCCTCTGCCTACGTTTGCAAAGAGAAGAACATTTTAATTTGATTCACAATGAAACATTACAATTAGTTTACATGCAATGAGTAGCCTAGTTTTGGTTGTTGTTGGTGGCGTTATTGCATCCCTAGTTATGCCTACAATGCAAAATTGTTCCCTCGCGATTGGAAGCTCCTGTAGCGCCGCATACACATTTCAAAACATCGCAACATGAAATGCCACAAAAAGCGGTTTGTGAATAGGTCTAAGTGAGTTAGGAGTCCTCTTGACTTCTTTTAAGGTGTCCCAGACTTAGGTGCTACTTTTAGGGCTAAAATGCTTCGTGAATTACTCTTAGTCAAAAAAGTTAGGAGTCCTAAAGTTACGAGTGACACGCCCATTATTTTTAGGAGTTGCTCCTAAATTCGCCAGTTAGGAGCTACTTTTAGCCTTAAAATTCTTTGTGAATACGGCCCCAGATTTCTAAGAACATGCATTTTTATATAAAAGGGGAACGAGAAACTAGAAACAACCACATACACATATTGAATTGAACAAAAAACAAAAACAAAATCTGCGACTGTTTCTTCAATGCAGATTGAAAATTAAATCCGTGAAAACGGCTGTTTTAAAATGTCCAAAAGCTAAATGTTTTTTTTTTTTTTAATTAAAGCTAAATAAATGGGGCCAATTCACATCCACTGATTTGCAGCATGAAACTGAAGCTGTGAAAAATCTCATTTTGAAATACACAGCACTTATTAGAAATTCACAAGATGAAAGAGGAATGGAAAATGTAATGGACAAAAATAGTTATGAAGTCTAAGAATTATCTCACAAAAACAAGACATTGGCTTCTAACTAAATGTCAAATATCATAATATAATATGAAATCATCTTGACACATTTTGCATAAATATTTGCTGTATAATTAGTTCTGTGTTTTAGGTAGTGGGGGAATAGAAGGGGGGAATCTCCTCAACCACCACCAATGTGCAGCATCCACCTGGATGATGCGACGACAGCCATACTGCGGCAGATATGATCAAAGTCTTATTTCATGATATGAGTCATTTTAAATGTCAGTGAAATTTCACAATTATCAGTACTTCAGCAAAAACTAATGCTAGGTTAATTAATGTAAGTAAAGTCATTAAAACAGTTACAGAAGACAAGTAAACTGCCAGCAATACAATAAGAAACAAGTAATAAAAACTCAGTGAGTGTTTTAGCGCAATTTTCTGACGTCATGGGATCACAACACTAAGAGATAGTAAATCTTTTCCTGGATTTTTTTTGTGCGTTCCCGAGATTAGACCTTCCTTAACATAATGCCGAAAACCCGAAGTCTCTAGGTGGTCTGGTTGAGGAGTAGATAGAAGTGCAAGATTGGTGCGCACAGACAGAACAGAAATCATGAGTTAACAATCGCAATTTTGTCCGGTGGAAAATTGCGCTAAAAAGAAACTAAATTACAAACAAAACCGACAAAAATTGTAACAGACAAAAAATACAAATGAAATGAACAGTGCTTTAGGTTTTTCAGGAAGATGTACTAACAGTGGTATTCAGATAATTAATAGCCTACAACAGAAATTGAATATAGTAATCAAATGTAAAATAACACTGCTGTATACATTACATATAGACTAATCCTTATTAAAAATACAGTTGGACAATAATGACTGCAGCAGGTTTATTAGGCTTCTGTCTTTTTCAGAGCTAACGCACAGACTCAATATACTGTTACACACGCTTTTGCTTTTTCTCAGTGTTTACATTCACTTTAGACATAACTAACTGTTTTTACGAGGATAGTTTCACGTCAATAATCTTGATTTCATAATTGTTGGAAGCCAAAATCGAAAATTAATTGATTAATTGCACAGCCCTAGCTACAGGGTGATATGGATGCTAGCAATTTCTAAGTTGTTCTTTGATGAACCCTTTGACTCATACGATCACACCGATGTGATCGGTCTTGGCTGGTCCCTGGAGTGTACAATCACTTTAGTGTGATTAGAATGTTCAGTGCATCATGTGATCAACTGCTAAATTCAAATGTGTTTTTGCGCTTTGGCTGGAGCTGAGCCAGAGACGGACGTGCTCAACGCTTGTGTTGCAATTGTGGTGCAAACTAACATGCCTGTGCCCATTGCACGTCATAGATAAACTAACATGATCATTATAAAGGTTTTTAAACATCACTTACACTTTTTGTTAATGACATAGCCAAAAAGTTTGAGAATATTTTGAATAAAAAAAGGAAAAACAAAGTAAAAGCGATACTCCTGCCATACAGGCTATTTTGGCTGCGTGGTGTCACGTGACAAGCGTGGCACGTCGCCATGGAAATAATAAGGTGATACGTTCTAAAATAACGTCGCCTTAAAAAAACTCACACTGAGGGGTTAGCTAGTGTATTTTAAACTTACATGTGAAAGGGTTAGCAGGAATATGAGACTTCTGTCACTTTAATGCACAGTTTATGCACGGTTCCAATATACTGTTACACAACATGTGTTATCTTTCTCAACTATTTACGTTCCAAAACTGACAAGTTTAACTGAATACTCGCCAAGACTGGCATTTTGACAATTTTGTATGTATTTGACTGTTTAAGCGCAGTAAACCACTCATTTTGGTACTTGTGACTCGCGAGCTGTTTGAGAGGTGGCTTTATGTGTGCGCCACTTATATAGATCAGCGGTGCACACGCTTTTGGTGTGAGCGTGAATTTGGTTTGTTGTTCCGAACGCTTTCGTGGTGGTTCCCCCGCAGTTTACTTTGGCCTTAAAATATTTCAAATTGCGAACTTTGTGTCTTCTTCACTCACAGTGAAGTATTTCCAAGCCAACGACTTGTTTACATGCAGCTGTTAGTGTGAGCGTGGCTGTGACGATATTGCCTGCGCCGCTGGCAACATAACGGGCCAGCTCGGAATCTGAAAGACGTGACACTGACCTTGCGGTCACCGGTCCGGGCAGAGCATGCGGAAAATTGGCTGATTCCGGTCCCTGGCCAGTCAATCGGTGCATCTCTAGCTCTAATGTTTTATGAGGTTGTCTGCATCTATACTAGTCAGGAGCAGTCCATATTTTGGACAGATGAGAAACTCTAATTCTCAGATTACATTTTGAAACCCTTAACCAGACTGATATGGAGAAAGGAAGAGTTGCACTACCCTCACCCCAAGAGGGAAAAGGCAATATTTTCAAGATGTCTACTTTATACAGTGAGGCGGTCAAGCAGAACTCAATCAAGACAGACTCAGTAGCCTTTGTAGGCCTGTTGGGAAATATCCTAGTAGGCAGTGGCTTGTTGCCTCTGTGAATTTGTATGGAGTGTCTTCAGTCATTCACGGTCAGTGTCAAAGCCCCCCTCCCCAATGTCCATGGTCAGACCTTCAAACAAGAATGTGTTTAGAATTGAATGCTTTAATACTTTAATACGTTTTATGTCTTTCAGTACTTGATAATAAATATGCAGATATAACTAAGATATTTAAAAATCTAATGTATTTATAAACTTGTGCTCTCCAGATGTGTATAATAATTGTGTAATTAGATGATGAATAAATTACTAATGTAATGTAATTACTATATTTTCTGCATCCTCAACTGGGTGCCCAACAAGCTCGTGGAACAAGTCTGCCAGCTGGGTGGCATCAATAACTCCCATAATTTGTGTCCATACTTGGCTCTGACTGGGAATTTAAAATCACAGAATAAATAAGAATCGTTTAGCTCAGTCTTAAATGCAGACCAATCTATCAATCCATTCAATTTTTCCAGAGTGTTAAATCCAATGAGGTAATCATCAGTCATTATGGTCCTGCTTTAGTGGAGAGGTCAAATCAATAGCACCTTATAAACACATACAATCTTGTGAACTCTAGCAGCCTGCAGATGCTGATAACTTCTTTACCAAAGCCCTACACCATCTTTAAACTGACCCTAATGGAGGATGCTGTGCAACACTGCCTCATTTCATATATCACTCCTTATGAGATAGCCTAGAGGGTCCAAGCCTGTTAACTGTGCCCAGGGAGCAAAATGAAAAATAACCACCACCACCATGACATACAAATTGCTGCTTTTATACCCTTCTATTTAATTTTGCTGGTGGCCCAACTCCTTCGAGACAGGAAGTGTTATATCAGTCTTTGTTAATAACAGAGTAAATGTTATTCTATGAGTTTTTGTGATCTTGTTGAAAATGGTTTGTTCACGAGGCAAACCTGGAGACAGTTTAAAAAATGTAACTCTCTCTGATAGACAGATAAATCAACTGATAGTCGACCATATTGCCATTGCCATTGACATTGTTAACATCGACATTGGCTAATAACCTTGCCCACTTGCCCTATTAACAGAAATGTAAGTTTCCTTCTTTTTTCATTTCCCAAATCTATTGACAGCCTTGTCAATTGGTAATGCACACATTTTAGTTCATTTTGATTCAATACCTTGTTCAATAAGTATTGTATTTGACCATCTGTATAAAGAGTTCACATGATCAGTGTCACACATTTACTTGTTTGATTAGTTTGTTTTAAATTGGTCAAAATCCTAAAACTTGCTAAAATATTCTGCTATAAATATATTTTTGGACCACATACTATCTTGTACTTATATAACTTCACAAGTTGTTTTATAACAGCATTTTTCTTACACTCAGATATCCACACATACACTTGCACATTTCATTTGTTGCACGTTTTGGATGTGTTTATATTGCATTACAGCACATCTTGTGTCTTTACACTCGAAGTCAATTAAGAGCATGCTAGCCAACTATACTGTCTACTTTAAATAAAACTCTTGTCTTTTAATGAATTCGAGTCTACACAGTGCCACTTCTCTCTCTCTACCCCTCTCCTGTGTCCAGAACAAATCTTCTGGAGTCAATGGGGTTTGTGTAATAAATTCTTTATTGGGTGTCGAAACCTGGACAGGGCGTGTGCGAGGCAAAGATACTCCGTAAATGAAATTGCATGGACAACAGGGATGCCAGCACCCTGTCTGCTGGCAAGGAGACTTTACCTCATGACAGTGCAGCATAAATATGTCCTTGTGGATTTGGGCGCATGTATTTCTCAGCACTAGGACTGGGTGAAATGTCTTATAAAAATATATTTGAGCTTTTTAGCAATATTCAGTATATCCCATATTATTTTGTTTGAGCTGAAATGGCTTTAATTTGGCTTAAAAATAATCTCACTAAATGAACACAAGGAAGCATAATTTTACAGGGGTACACAGTCCATGTAAGCTGCTCTACATACCCAGTCCATCGGAGTTAATGAGTTGTGGACTCTCTAATTATTATTCCACTATAAATTACTATAAGTTCTCTTGTCATTTTAGGTGTAACATAAAGCTTACATAATAAAATATTGGTAATAAACTGGTGTTTGGTGTTTTAAGCACCCAACGGCGCCTTCCAGGCAGTGAGGGGATGGGTAGGTTTAAGGTTGAGGGTAGGGTTAGCTGCCTCTAAGGAGCCATTGCGGGCTTAAAACACCATCGAGCTAATAAACTGTCCGCCATTTATTTATTTGCCAAACAACTGTAATTTTCAGGAATTTCGGGAAAGTGGATCCACAACAGCTTTGGCGCCTACACTCTGCTGTTCTGCATCATCATCATTGTTCCAGGTTCTCATTGGTTTGATGGCATATGTGGGATTCCATGCGCAAGGAGAGCGGTCCACAAATCGCTCGCCCATGCGGAAAATGTGCTGTTGCTGCCAGATCTCGATCACTGAAAATTACATTGTATTTGATACAAAACTAACTAGACTAAATTAAATGGAAAAAAAGTAATGACTGAAACTATTTTCATAGTATTTCATTTTCTCCATAGGGAAATAATTTTTTTTATGAAAACTTAAAAGACAGACAAGTACAGTTTAAAGTCCCCGTGAACCGGAAGTTGCAAACTACTTTTCTCCAGTGTTATGACGTATTTCCCAGTGAAAAGGAATATTGAACAGAGGGCAGGGTTTTACTCCAGCGCTCCTCCTCTCCATCTCTCGCTCATAACAGACTAACGGTTTGAGGGGAGTGGTTAAGCGTTGCCCAAACCAATTCCTCAAACCTACGTCATCAGAGAAGGTCCTCCAATGCAGAGGGGAGGGGCATTTTCAGATTTTGATTAAAGATTACCATGGTAAAAAATTTTTTTTTTAAATATTTTCTTGCACGGATTAATTGTTCACCACAAGACTAGTAATATGCGCTAACAAAGTAAATAGGGTCAATTTTGATTTCATGGGGACTTTAAGTACAGACCTGCAACAAGCAGGCCTACTCTAACTATCCGAGGTTGTTAATCTATAGGTCTATTCTGTTTGTTATGGTCAACAATGTGCATTATTTCAACTTATTTTTTTAAAGAATACTTATATTTTATATATTTTATTATAGTCCCACAAGTCCATAAACAAAGTCCATGATGATGCAAACAAATTGTTGAATAAATTCATTGAAATTGACACTCTGAACTCTTACCAACTTACCAACACTATTGTTGCTATTTAAACCCAGCCATAGTCAGTTTACATATTCATACTTTTTCCTTTAGTCTCTAAACCATTTGGCAAGGGCTGCTGTCACCTGCTGCTGTTTTTATGTGTGTTTTGTGAAATCTGCCCAGAATATTTAAGTGGTTTACCCTCACGCTTCAGTGGGGCAACCCAAGAGAGAGGGAGGGTGAGAAGGAGAGAGAGACTGCGTTCGGAGGAGAGGTGAGGGAAGAAGGAAAGGACAGAGAAATTGACTGAGAGAAGAAAAATACAGCTTAGAGCAGCGGGTGCCGTGGAATTGCATACTTCGCTCGGGGTTCTGCATGTGCAGCCAAGACTGAACATATAAGAGTGAGAGGAAGGACAAAGTAAACAACAGGAAGGTAAAACACGCTGTACCACAAGTGGACTTCCATACTTTGCTGCACTGCCAATCCACAATGTCAGTTCTTATTGTCACTCAATTGAAGATCGACACCAGCACTTCATTTAGAAAGGTAAGGCCTTGTATTTGTAGCATTTATGTCAGACATTCCATAAACCGCATTATACAAAACTGCAAGCTTGATGTTTGTGATTTTTACAAGTTAAAGCCTTGTGAAGAAAATATGCTAAAGTACAAAATGCTTTGATTGCAGAATTTGGCCAGTGTATACATTAGGGACCCATCAAGAACATTCTCCATGTTGTAAGACATGACAAAACTCTTGAAGTGTACAGCTGAGAGAACTACAGAAATTAAGGTTTGATATGTCATGATCATAGCAAAGCCTATCTCAAGGAGTGCAAAAATATTTTATTGGATATGGATGCTCAAGCATCTTCAAGGACACTTCTGTTAGTTCTATATAGTTAAACTCTTCAATTGCTAATTGAATGACTTTTTCTGTACCGTCTCAATGTGCCAGATTACTTGCAAATGCACACAATTTTTGCTTTAATAGAGGTGGACTATTTCACTTTCAGTCAAGCTTTTTAGTCTCCTGGGCCAATACATAATAGCATGCATACAGAGACACATTCAGGATAAATACTTCTTATTGGACCGAAGGCTGAAATGCATTCTGCATTTAGACTCAATGCTTATCACACCCTGCAGCACAGGCGACACTGATGCACCGCACATCAGTGACGGTGTTCACTGTTTGCTACAGTAAAATCTTTTTAGTGTTCACCTGAAGAAAGTGACCCTCTGAAACCACCTCTAGCTTTAGACTTGAAGAGCATTGCGTAACGTTCTAATACATGCGTCTAATCCTTGCACTCTCTATAGTCAAGTCTCTGTCTAATTTACTCACTCATCATTTACTCCCACAGTCTGCTCCATATCATCCTTGGATAAGTTTCAATTTCCCTGGCACCTTATCTTGGACATTTTAAAATTGGATTTGAAGGCTGTATGATGTGCTCTCTCTCACGAGAAAAAAAAAAAAAAAAAAAAAAAAAAAACTTTGTTCAGTAAACAGAAAAATCTTCAGTAAGAACACATCCTCATTTTCATGCTCAGTTTCATGAAACTTACTCCAGAAAAGAGATTAAAGATAAAAGTGCAAGTCGATAGGCATACAGTATATGGAGGTTCTGAATGTCGTACTGTAGTTTTTCACTATGCCCTGTAAGAATAATAATGACCCATTCTTAACACAATTTTAATCAAAGCTTCGTAAGTAGTTATGAATAAATTGCCTGTTCTTGCAATCAGTTGACTCTGCAAAAGTGAACAATTTTCACATACCTCAGGTGCTGAGAGTAGGTTAACAAATTAAACTTCATGTTGGCCTTGAGAGCCTGAAAGTTTTAACAGTTTAAGAAACTTTAAAGCATAAGTTTTCTAAAGGTCACTTATAGCTTAAAGTGCTTAAAGCTGCAGTCCGTAACTTTTTGGGGTTAAAAATGATCCAAAATACATTTTTGAGCAAGTACATAACCAGCCAGTGTTCAAAACTATCTGCTTGCCTTAGCTCGATTCAAAACGGTAAGCTTGTAATGATGTTTTTAATTCCAGTGGTACTGGTGGATCCGTGTGAAATTCAAGCATGTCTTTGCGTCATTACGTCACATCTGCACACATAAAGAAGGTGTCTCGGCTAGTAGGCTATATTGCGTGTGAGGATGTTGGAGATGGAGATTTATAGCCTTTTCTCACAGCACTTGATATAATTAAACTTATCAATTTGCTGGCGGATCCAGAAAGGTTCAAACGACAAGTGACAACTGGAGATTCACCCATTGTAAAATGCAAAAGACTTCGGACTTTGGAGTGGCTACAGAAAAAAAGAGACTACAACCGGGCCCATGCGAAAACAAGGATAAATATCAGAAGGGCATTAAATGTAGTCACGCAATGCTGATGTTGTTAACATTAACAATTTGAGAACAAAGTATAATTTGCACGGTTTGAGGTGATATGATAAGCGATCGTTAGATTTAATCAGCATGATCTTAGTTGGGCAGAACAAAAGTGGATGTTACTTACTTGTTCAGATGACATTTTCCGGTAAAAAATTCCTATGTTGGTCATACTTCCAAAAAGTAGAATCTGGGATTCAGAATGACAGTATCCACACCGGCGAGGTGACTGACAGACGCACATTCTCCTCAAAACATTGGATTCATCCGTGCTGTGCCGTGCCGAGGCACAACCCGCGTAAATCATTTTTATAAAGCTTGTATATTTAAGTTAAGTAATTTCACTTAAATGACAATTAATAGGTAATTTGCATTGCCATTTAAGTGAAATTATTGAACTTAAATATACGAGCTTGATAAAAATGATCATTCTGGAAGAAAATTTCAGATGGCACTTAGAGGCTTTTGCATCTGAACTCTTCATATATATATATATATATATATATATATATATATATATATATATATATACACACACTCACCTAAAGGATTATTAGGAACACCTGTTCAATTTCTCATTAATGCAATTATCTAATCAACCAATCACATGGCAGTTGCTTCAATGCATTTAGGGGTGTGGTCCTGGTCAAGACAATCTCCTGAACTCCAAACTGAATGTCAGAATGGGAAAGAAAGGTGATTTAAGCTATTTTGAGCGTGGCATGGTTGTTGGTGCCAGACGGGCCGGTCTGAGTATTTCACAATCTGCTCAGTTACTGGGATTTTCACGCACAACCATTTCTAGGGTTTACAAAGAATGGTGTGAAAAGGGAAACACATCCAGTATGCGGCAGTCCTGTGGGCGAAAATGCCTTGTTGATGCTAGAGGTCAGAGGAGAATGGGCCGACTGATTCAAGCTGATAGAAGAGCAACTTTGACTGAAATAACCACTCGTTACAACCGAGGTATGCAGCAAAGCATTTGTGAAGCCACAACACGCACAACCTTGAGGCGGATGGGCTACAACAGCAGAAGACCCCACCGGGTACCACTCATCTCCACTACAAATAGGAAAGAGAGGCTACAATTTGCACGAGCTCACCAAAATTGGACAGTTGAAGACTGGAAAAATGTTGCCTGGTCTGATGAGTCTCGATTTCTGTTGAGACATTCAGATGGTAGAGTCAGAATTTGGCGTAAACAGAATGAGAACATGGATCCATCATGCCTTGTTACCACTGTGCAGGCTGGTGGTGGTGGTGTAATGGTGTGGGGGATGTTTTCTTGGCACACTTTAGGCCCCTTAGTGCCAATTGGGCATCGTTTAAATGCCACGGCCTACCTGAGCATTGTTTCTGACCATGTCCATCCCTTTATGACCACCATGTACCCATCCTCTGATGGCTACTTCCAGCAGGATAGTGCACCATGTCACAAAGCCTGAATCATTTCAAATTGGTTTCTTGAACATGACAGTGAGTTCACTGTACAAAAATGGCCCCCACAGTCACCAGATCTCAACCCAATAGAGCATCTTTGGGATGTGGTGGAACGGGAGCTTCGTGCCCTGGATGTGCATCCCACAAATCTCCATCAACTGCAAGATGCTATCCTATCAATATGGGCCAACATTTCTAAAGAATGCTTTCAGCACCTTGTTGAATCAATGCCACGTAGAATTAAGGCAGTTCTGAAGGCGAAAGGGGGTCAAACACAGTATTAGTATGGTGTTCCTAATAATCCTTTAGGTGAGTGTGTATGTATGTATATATATGTTGCTAGCAGTGCCATGGTTATGTAATTAGATTTCCATTGAGAACATAGACTGGCAAAATGTATACTTGGAATGCACTGTAAAGCTACACTTCATTTATTTCCATTTGAACGCATCTGAAAATTGGAAGACCAGAAATGCAAGCTTATGCTAAGACGTTTGATCTGCTGCATACGAAAGTTTATGTACTCTGACAGACATTTAACCAATTTGGATTTCACAAAAAAACACAGCATAGTTTCCAGTATTGTTGGGTCCAAGGTAATTTTGCATGCTTAAAGCTTAGTATTGCTGTTGCTTAAGTTGCTTTGGATAAAAAAAATCTGCCAAATGCATACATGTAAATTACGGTTTCTCAAACTCTGTCCTGGAGGGCCACTGTCCTGCACAGTTTAGCTCTAACCCTGATCAAACACACATAGCTGTGAGTTTCTAGTGATCCTGAAGACATTGATTAGCTTGCTCAGGTATGTTTGATCAGGGTTGGAGTAAACTGTGCAGGACAGTGGCCCTCCAGGACCGAGTTTGAGAAACCCTGATGTAAATATAGACTAATACTATGGAGCGTAATTTCATTGAAAATTACCATGAATGTTTATTGCTGCAATGGCAAAATGTGGTACCATGTTCTGTTTATACAATGTTTTTACCATATATGAGATTCATGCTTACATTGCTGGACAGAACTGCTTTACATTATAAGTACACACGAGTGACAAAAGAAACATTGATTAATGAAAAAATACATACAATTATTATATATAAAGTGGCTGATTGTGATAGATGTGGTTCATGAAGCATTTACAACACTAAACCATTATGAAAAGATGAAATGTTAGAAATAAAGCTTAGAGTTGACTTGGTTGTTGTAGGTAGGGAAATACCCTGGACAGAAGGCCAGTCCGTCACAGGACTAACAATCATACACAGACATACACATTCACACTCACACCTACAGAGAATTTAGTGTCTTTAATTAACCCATACTGCGTGTCCGTGGATTGTGGGAGAAACCAGAGCGCCCGGAGGATACACATAGCAACACAGGTAGAACATGTAAACTCCACAAAGAAATGCCTCAACCACAAGATGAACCCGAACTGGGACCTTCTTGCTGTGAGATGACACTGAGCCACCGTGCCACCACATGGAGAAAGTGAATTGATAGAAATGAGTGTCTCCAGGGCTACCATGATCATATGCATTACCAAAGACCCACTGACAATCCAACAATTAGATGAATTCTACCTTATCAAAAACATTCCACCAGCTTGTCTTACTTTTCTGCTTATTCAGCAACTGTCCATTTCAGTCAGTGAGGCAGCAAATTGAGATACAGCCCTAAACCTTGAAGAGATGTTTCTCTGTCATCCTATGAGCCAGGTTGGTATTGCTGGAGTATTTGTGGAGCGTCCTGACAGATTACTCTATTGATCTTAAATAGCTGAGGTCTGCTGAACTCTCCACAAAGATAGATGTTCATTTAAACACAGTTGACAGCTCAAAAATGAATCCACAAACAACCAACTCATCAAATATCAACCAGTTTACACCTGAGCAAATCTTTATTGTTGTCTGTCCTAAACGCTTGTGCATTTTAAAGAAACTGTCAGTGTGCCATTATTTTGTACTGGGCATTCACAACTTTTCAAAGAGTTCTCAAATTCAATTTTTCTTTTTCATTGATCATTCAATGTACCGTTTATAAAGCAAAACAAAGTTTTAAGAAAACTGTTGTTGTGTTTACAGTGTTTTTGACATACCAATCAAATATATGATATTGAGATTGATGCTCAAATTGATCAAAATCACGGAATAGTTTAATAGATAACAAAATATTTGTGATGTAAACACTCACAATTGTAATATTGGACACAATGAAGCTCCAAACAGCAAATAAATAATAATGAAACATTTTAACATGACAACCATTAAGGAAGCATGGAAATGAAGTACTGATTGTGATGAGAGATTCTGTCGCTCAGTCTTCTGCAGCATCCACAACATAACACCAAAAATTCTTCAAAAGGACTTTGAAATGCATGACTGTATGGGATCAATATTGCTGCATCTCAAAAGAAGCAAAATCTCAAGACTTGACTCATGAAAAAGCCAGTAGCGAATAGCTTCTTGATGCCCACAAAGCCATAAAAGAAATCTCAGCGATTTCTCAAAGCTGAAAGTGATGAGAATAAAAATATTCTGTTAAGTGCAGCCACAATATTTGTTCTGTAAAGTATTGTGTGTTATTTTATTAGATTAATGATTAGAGTTTTTTGGCTAATGTAAATGTAACATTCGAATTTTCCTCATCAAAGATCACAAAAAGATTTTCTAGACTTACATTTCAAAAGAAAGAGCCTTGGACTTTGCATAAAGCCTTGTTTACGTCAACCTGGCTTTTGGGTAAATGTGATTGTTAAAAGAGTTTGATGAACCATGAACCATGCAGACACTGCTTTGTCAAGCAGCATCCCTTGAGCTCGGGTTAAAGAGTTTATCATCTAGAAGCTATGATTAAGGTGTATCCATGATAGCAGCCTCAATTAAACCTGAACCCCTTTGTAACACCGAGTCCATGAATAATGCAGGCTATAAGTTGCAGCCTCCAGCACCTCTGTTTTGAGTAAGCACACTTCACCTGACTGCCTGCTCAGAAAAAAAATGGAAATTACATGCAGTTAAAGGGGAATTAATCGATTCTTACACAATATTTAATTTCGCTTGCTTTCTAGAGATTTTTGTGATACATTTGGGACCACATTAATAAGAACCGGATGTATTTGAGCTTGATTTGATGAGGTATGCGCTCAATGTTTATTTTTGTATTCAGAGTGTTCTAAACAAAAGCCATTTGTTGTTTTTATTTTATGGATTATAACACTTAAGCAATGGCATGCAGTTATTCAAAAAACACAAGCGTAGAATACTATGCCTAATCAGCCAAAAAGAAAGAGAGGGAGAAAAAAACCTTAAAATGACTTGAATGTGTAGGAAAATATTTTACCGTCATTATACCATTTTAATAAATGCAATATAAAGACACTTGCTTTTCCTTGTAGTGCTATTTACAGTACATTCGTGTTATGGAATGGTAATGCTTTTTCACAATTGTAGGCCATCAGTGTTGTATGTGCGTTAGAGTCCCTTAAAAGCCCTGGTGCATATTATACAGTATACAATGTTCTTTCTGCTGCTGCGAAAAAAGAAGAAATCTTTTACATAATCTTGTTTCTGTTGCTCCATATGGTCTTCCACTCAGATGTAGTTTTGTTGGTCCAGATATGGGTCATAAGATTAATATATTGTATAAAATATTAAAGTTAAAGGCACAATATGTAAGTTTCGCATCTAGAGGTCACTTATTTAAAACAATAACAAAGGCGCAGCTTGATGGCGGCGTGAATGAGCGTCTAATCATAGGAGTTGTCATCTTCACATCCACAGCCGCTCATTTTGTTTTGTTGTTTATGTATATTTTACAATTAAAGTTATTTTTAACGTACACCTCCTTCCCTGAACTTGAACTTTGTTACAGTTACGTTTGATCACTTAAAGTCACATTCTAATGAAAGTGCTGAATTACTACTCATACAGGTCACTTTATCTGACAAATTAAAATTGTGGGGCAATGCAGTGCTGTTTTACTTCATACAATCATACTAAAAATATATTTGAGTGTGTTGAAAGTTATGGCATGATTTTACTCTATGCATTAGCTTATAGTGTAGCTTTTGACACTTATTAGTTAGTTAGTTAGTTAGTATACTTTATTGTCCTTTTTCATGAAATTTGTCTTGGACTTAAAGTTGCATTAATACACAACATATACAGTACATACATACACATATGCACACACAAACCAATAAAAATCTAAAAGTGTTAACAGCATCAACAGTCCCTCTTCCCACCATATAGGCAAATTGAAATGGATCCAATAATGAATTTACACTACATTTCAATCTCAGAAAGGGATGTAGTAAAACCTACATTACTACATCTTACTATTTAACATATTAATAGATACAGGAATAAATGACTTTTTGTAACGGTTGCTCTTACACAATGGGACTCTATACCGTCTCCCTGATGGCAACATCTGATACATAGGAAATAAAACATGGCTTGAATCACTCACTATTGTCTGTGCATTTTTAAAAATCAACGATTCGTAAATTGATTGAAGTGATGAGTACTCTCTTACACCCATAACTTTCATTGCAATTTTCACAAGACAAGCAAGCTGTGATTTTAATTGGACCGAAAGATTGCGGTCAGTAAGCTTAATTGGCCCAATTTTAAATGGACCGAAAGATTGCGGTCAGATTGCGGTTATTGCACATGCAGTAAGCTAGATCGATATTAGTATTTCATATTAATAAAGGCTGGATGTCTTGTGTTGCTAAATGGCATGCAAATAATTTTTTTTATATATTGTATGGCAGAGAAAATGCTGTATTACTGTTACTACAAATAAAGCTCCTGATTATGACCATGTTAGCCACTTGACAAAAACAGTGTTGTCTTTAAGGCATCATAGGCATGGTACAAACATGTTACTCGCGGTAAATCAAGAAAACAAGAGATTCATTCAAACAATAAGACTAACCGTGTTAAACTATATAGCAATGATTAGCACGCGCTGGTGGAATGCGGAAGTTATAAAAGGATGCCGACACACAAAGAGAGAAGCTTCTGCTCCTCAGCAAGCGCTCTGTGTAAACTGTGTCTATTTGGTGTTGTTTGTCACTCATTTACCAGGCTCTTGCTCCCCGCAGCGTCTCAGGTCACGGGGATCGCAGATGGAGCTCCCGATCCCGACGTGAAGGATCTGGTGCACCAGTCTGCAAAAAGGGCGAAAACAAATTTGGGACCAGAATTTTGGGGCAGATGTCCTGTTCCCCTGAACAGAGCAGAGGCCCGGGGAAATGTAGACTCCTCACTGAGACGTGGAGTCCATATGGGAGAGGTTTGGCCCAGCGGAGGTGGATCTATTCACATTTCAAGAGACCTCCCATTGTCCGCTGTGGTTCTGCCTCAAGCATCCATCTCCTCTGGGAGCATTTCCCCCGATCGCTCTGCTTCCCGGGAGTTATAGAGAGGGTCAGTCGGGACGGGGTCAGTGTGCTCTTGGTAGCCCAGGTATGGTTCTCAGACATCATATCACTCCTGGCAAGCCCTCCGTGGGAAATTCCCCTCAGGAGGGACCTGTTATGTTAGTTAAAAATATCAAAATCACTTGACACCTTGATGTAAGCTAACTGCCACACTGAGCAGTGGCTAACTTAAGCTCTTTGTTTTCATCCACAGCAAATTTATGACAGTCTGTTGTACCTTTTTATAGAAATAGCTACATCCCAACAGTCATATTACAAATTCTGGCCAGCCCAGGTATGGTTCTCAGACATCATATCCCTCCGTGGGAAATTCCCCTCAGGAGGGACCTGCTTTCCCAGGCCGTGGGTACGATATATCACCCCATCCAGGTCTGTGGAAGCTGTGGGTCTGGCCCCTCAGGGGGATCAATACCTAGAGGCTGGTCTTTCAGTCGGAGTGGACGAGACTTTACTCAGCTCTAGGGCTCCATCCACAAGAAGACTGTACGGCCTAAAACGGAATGTTTTCCCCGTTTGGAAGCATGGTGTGGACCCAGTGGCTTCAGTGCTGGAGTTCCTCCAAGTTCGCTTCTCTGCTGGTCCTACCCCGTCCACGCCTAAGGTGTACGTGGCTGCCATTGCGGCTTTCCACGCTCCATTAAGTGATGGGCCCTTGGGGAGGCACCAGTTGATCGTACGGTTCCTCTGTGGGGCATGGACATGGGCTCTGGTTTCCATGGTTTTTAAGTAAAAATGGAAATTGAGGGTAACGCGGATATGACGTCATTGACAGGTGACGCAATGACACTAGTTAAAATTGCGGATTTCTCTGGATTTGAACATTGTTGGATTCACTATATTGTTTTGAGCAGTATGGCCATGTTTCCGTTTCCCTGGTGTTTCAAACTAAAAATATTTTCTTGAGAATATTGTTTTTGTTTAATTTGTGTCCTCAAGTTTACATAATTTTATTCTTAATATATATAATACCTCATTAACTAACAAAATACCTAATGACACCAGATATTATCACTGAATTCTATGAAATCTGCAGTGTTTGTGGTATTTGTTGGTTTGTTTGACTTCCCATTAGACACAGTTACAGTCATTGATATTATGAACATTTCAAATGTTAGTTAAAAATATCTAAATCACTTGACACCTTGATGCAAGCTAACTGGTGTCAACTTAAGCTCTTTGTTTTCATCCAAAGCATATTTATGAAAGTCTGTTGTACCCTTTTATAGAAATAGCTACATCCCAACAGTCATATTACAATACAGCCATATTAATGTAAGTTACTGCACGCATGAAGTACAGTAGGCCTATACTGTAACAAGAATGACCCAAAAATGTATATTCAAAACTGATGTTCAAAATCCAAAACTATTTGAACTCAAAAATACTTCCATTAAACATTTTAAAGGACCTTTGAACTGTTAGACAAAATCTCAGATTAATCAATTTCATTGCTGTTTTTAATTTAATTAATTTTTTTATAAAGTGCAGTCTAATTCGTTTCTGTAAGACAAGGACTACAAGAACAAAAGTTAATGTGCTATATCCTGCTCATTTCGCGGGGAAAATAGCCTCGAATTAACGGTTATGTTGATGTTCGTGTCCAAGTGCTGAACGCATGACGTGTTAAGTTCCAATCGATTTCATTTTCAAATGAAAATGTATTTGAGCGGTGTAATGGAAAGCATGAATGAACTAATTTAACGCAACCTGAGCTGTTGTATTTCATTTTACCACGGCGTGGCACTCCAGTACTGCGTATATGACCTTTCCAGCATTGTTTAGAAGTATAATAGATAGGTTATTGCTGAATATTGAACAGTTGTAATGGTCCATTGATTGAATGGGTGATATAAAGTCTACAGTTTCGGTCAGTGTAATTGCTCTAGCTAAGTGAATGTGAGATTTGAGAGCTGTGCTTGGTGTATATATGTTCTTCAGATAAATATCCTGTCAGTAGTCACTTCTCATGCAGAACGCGTCTCATCCACACACACACACACACACACACAGCTCTGCGTAATGCTCTCACTGTTGTCTTTCCATCGCTCGCCTCATCCTCTGAAATGCAGTGAGATTTTGTAAGCTCTGTTTGTTAAATCCGTTGACTCAGTACAGTTTAATATAGGCTGTTGTCGCTTTTCTGTAGACGGGCTATAGAGGAAACAACGTGCTTTGAATGCAGAGCAGACTTTCTCTAGTACCGCCCGGGCTCCAGTCAAAGCCATAAAACAGAGAAATTACTCCAACGGAGCGCATTCGAGATTCATTTAAATTAAAGGCTTCGTCTTACTGCCTTTCTTCGGAGGACATCAGGCTCTGGGCTATTCGAGAAGAAAAGCGGGTACCTTCTGCGGAAGAGGGACATTAAAATAAAACACATCTAAGGAGAGCAGCTGATGAGAGATCTCGCGCTTTGAGATGCTTTAGTGATTTTACCGGACTCATGGCTTCGCTTTACCAGAGATTCACGGGGAAGATTAATACCAACAATTCTTTTCCCCATCCACCTGAAGCCAGTCGTCTCCTGGGTGGACAGGTTCCCGAGGAGGATAATAAGGCTGGGAAGAGTCCTCATCACCCCTCATCCCGACCTCCGGTCCAGTTTCGCAAGAGAAACGCCTGCGAGGATGAAGACGTAAGAATCGCGCTTTTATTCCCTTTTTATACGCGATGACTCTGTTTTGTATTGGGGACGATATTTTGAACTTTTGTGTTTTTTTTTTATAGGGCACGCATAGGCTATAGATTGTTTTCCATATGTCACAAGAAATGAAACAGAAGTTAAAGTTGTTTTGCATGTCTTAGGCTAAGGGTTATTCTTGTTGGATTCACGTGCGATGTGAAAGTCAGAGTTGGTCGTGTAGTGCACTGAACGTCTGTTTTCAACCAGATGTGGCCCAAGAAGGTCTTAAACTATAACACAACTGTTACGTTTCCTGAGGTGGTTTAGTTCTCTAAAAGAAGGCTAAACAAATAATAACCAGCAGGGTGCTTTTAGCTGAACGCATAACATCCAAAGAGTTTTTACGATGCGTCTGCCACATGTTATTTTTCACTATTCACTGCTTTGACCTTCGATGACAAGAATGACGTCAGAGCCGATAAAGCGTCGCAAATAACAGCCTTGCAAAAAAATAAATAAAAATAAATTGTATGAATTTTTCACGCCTTGTTCCTCATAATGCTGTCACATCAGTATATTTTAGTAGTAGACTTTGCATATCTATTGCTGGTTTATTTCAGTCTTACAGACCATACTAAGTGCATGATTGCATTGTGTCTGTAGGGAATAGCATACTCGGCTAATGGATGATGTATTCATTTTTCTTCATTGAAACTGTCTAGACAAATCGTTCATGCTTTGCAGGGTCAAGGCCTACTAGAGCTGACTGCAGAAGGTTGTGACTCTCAAAGGTACTTACTGTAAAATACTCTAGACCACTGGTTATTTGATAATGATTTTGTTTTAGACTATAGAACTAAGACTAATGTTTTACATTACCCAATTGCAATTTTGATTGGTCACACGTTTGTTTTGGTACATTACATTAAATTGTTCTGAGAGCTTTCGCCTCACAAACAGCAACTGGCTCTTTTAACAAGCTTTGGATCCGACTTTTGGAGCAAAAGGACTGTGGATACTCTTAAGTCACGCTTCATCCGGTGACAGTCTGTCAGGGCAATTGGATTCTGCTGAATAATTAATGAACAAGGCAGTGACAATCAGCAGACAGTGGTCTGTCTCAATCAATCCCCCTTGATTGTGTTACCTGTTGTGTTTTGTAACTAATAATGGGTTTGGATAAAGTTTGTGTGAAACAAAAGTTTGGTCCAATGTCAGTTAAAGATTGAATATAATTTGAATAAATACAATTTGAATACATATGAAATGTCAGTCTGGCATTGGAACACATAGAAACAATTCACAGATATACACTATATTGCCAAAAGTTTTGGGACGTCTGCCTTGAACTTTAATGACATCCCATTCTTAATCCGTAGCGTTTAATGTGGAGTTGGCCCAAAGCCCACTCGTTGCAGCTATAACAGCTTCAACTCTTCTGGGAAGGCTTTCCACAAGGTTTAGGAGTCTGTTTATGGGAATATTTGACCATTCTTCTAGAAGCATATTTGTGAGGTCAGGCACTGATGTTGGACAAGAAGATCTGGCCTGCAGTCTCCGCTTCCACTCTAATTCATCCAAAAGGTGTTGAGGTCAGGACTCTGTGAAGGCCAGTCAAGTTCCTCCACACTAAACTCGCTCATCCATGTCTCTATGGACCTTGCTGTGTGTGCACTGGTGCACAGTCATGTTGGAACAGGAAGGGACCATCCCCAAACTGTTCCCACTAAGTTGGGAGCATGAAATTGTCCAAAATGTTTTGGTATGCTGAAGCATTAAGAGTTCCTTTCACTGGATCTAAGGGGTCTAGCCCAACCCCTGAAAAACAACCCCACACCATGATCCCCCCTCCACCAAACTTTATACTTGGCACAATGTAGTCAGGCAAGTACCGTTCTCCTGGCAACCGCCAAACCCAGACTTGTCCATCGGATTGCCAGACAGAGAAGCGTGATGTTGCTGTTGTTCCCAATTGCTTCCACATTTTTATAATATCATTAACAGCTGACAGTGGAATATTTAGTAGTGAGGAAATTTCACGCATGGACTTATTGCACAGGTGGCAACCTATCACGGTACCATGCTTGAATTCACTGAGCTCCTGAGAGAGACCCATTCTTTCACAAATGTTTGTAGAAGCAGTCTTCATGCCTAGGTGCTTGATTTTATACAACTGTGGCCATGGAAGTGATTGGAACATCTGGTGAGCTTATTATGTTTGCACACACCAATATTTGTAAAATCACAGCTCTTTACTGCTTTTATAATCTCATTCATTATAAAGACAAGAAACAATGAGCGCTTGTGCCCTTCACAACATAACTTCCCCTCAAGCTATTTTCATTAGCTTCATCTTCACACTTAATCCAATTCTCTGAAGCAAATTCTCAATAGCCGAAATCAATTTGTCGAATAAATCACTCTTTCTGTAAAACATTAAACAAGTTCAGGTAGTTAAGACACTCTTTGCAAATCTCATGTACTCTTTTTGCAAAAATCTAAACACATTTTTCACTCACTAAAACAATTTTGCACTGTGATGCACTTATGTTTCAAAACACTAAACACAGGCAGGCAAAAGTTAAACACAACTACAACACAGTTGTCATCATTTACACACAATGACTCAAAATTGTTCAAACTCGTTTCTAATGATGTGATCAGACTAACTGTACAAAATACAAGTCAGTTCAGAGTGCCAAAATTGACTCAAAATGTTGCACTGAATGTTGATACCAACAATGGATGGAAACAATATAAGAGGGAGAGGAGGAAGAGTGTGTGTAATAGGTGGTGAACGATGAGGATGAGGACGAGAAAAAGCAAGCTGTGGACAGTGTTGTCAAGGCTGGATCCGGCACACCAGAGGGGTTTTCCCTTTGCCTGGCAAGAGACGACATTGTCTGTGACGTGGACAAAGTCCTCAGGCTGGACCCAGCATGAAGACATGATGCTGAGCGAGAATAAATCTCTCGCTGACTTTGCAGTTGCACAACTCTTTTGAGTTTACAGTAACATGCTTTTCATTTAGAGTTTTTTTACTTTTTTGCTTTTGCAGTTACTGTATTTTTACAGTATGCAAGTGCTGAATATACAGACATTCAATAGGCCTATTCAGTACAATACTGTACTTGCAGCACATACAGTATACAATTTATTCACCTTACTACTTTGAGTTGTGATTACTATACTTTTTTACGTAGTTGCAAAATATACTTTTTTTTCTGTAACTGCATGCTTTTGAATCTGTTTTCTCCATTTTTTTTTATGTAGTGTCTAATGAAAGATCTGTAGTGTTTGAAATATTAGCCGCTTTCCGACCGGAGGAACCTTTTCACAGTTCCTAGAACTATTGGCTAAAGTACCCGGATGTCGGCGTGTTCGCACCGCAGGAACTAGGAACGATTTTAGTTCTAGGAACTCCATTTGTAGGAACTAATTTGGGTCCTACTTCAGAGTAGGGTCTAAACCAGCACTATAGGAACTACCCGTGACGTTAGTGTACGCTGATTGACCGAACGCACGCGGAACACCAGCACCCGCCATTTTTAAAACAGCTATAATGTAAACACACAGATTATAGCCTATATATTTACTCCATAAACTAACTATACAAACATGGAAAACAGTGATAGATGGGTCTCTAAACCTTTATGCTGAAGAGAAAATCCAACGCAACTTTGAAGGGACTAAGCCAAACATGATTATGTTTATCTGCCCAGCTAGCAACACTGGACATCAACCACACGGCATAGGCTAATAACCTTTTTTCATATACTGTCTACTTTCTATAACAGTTCTATCTAATAAGATATTAAACAGTACTGTTAGACAGATTGCTAACTAATAAACACAGAGAATGCGAGCATTGTTTGCTCTGGCGTTCTCAGCGCTGCCAAAATAAAGGTCCGTCGCGCTGTCAAAATAAAAGTCACCGTGCTTGCGTCACTCCCTTACCCCTCCTACCAGTTCCTATGGCCACTTGGCCAGTGCGAACGCAAACAGCAAAACCGAGTTTGGGGGAAAGTAGTTCTTAGAACTGTTTAGAAGTGGACAGTTCCTAGAACTAAGTTCCTGTAACTACTTGGTCGGAAAGCGGCTATTGACTTTATATTTTGACTAGTGTGTGTATGATTTGAAAGCTCAGATAAAATAGGTTTGAGGCAATTGTTTGATTTTGCCAGAAGAGTCAGAGCTTCTCTGAATGTAGTTTGAATATTTGGTTTTGTGTTTCAGGTTTTGAGAAAGTGGGTGATGGTATCGAGACATGTGTTTTAGCAATTCAGTAAAACTGTAAACTAAACATGAACTTTTAAAGTAGTATTTTCTTGTAAAACATGCTCTAGTAATCAAACTTTGAAATTTCGGCGTGAGCTTAATTTTTTTCAATTCTTTAATTATTTCTTCTGTCCTGGCTTGCAAAGACCTTTTGCAAAGATAAGTTAGTCAATCATAAGCTGATTTCCCAATAAAGCGTTAACACTTGCTCTGAAATATACATTATTAAAATGATTCTGTTCTCTTTCTCAATGGTCACACAATATGCATTGATGGGTAAGTCATTAGATGGTTAGGCTATCCATTGACTTGATCTATACAGGCTGTCAGTGTATAAAGTATCAAACCAGGTTTTTCATCTTGTAATCCCTTGCTCTGTTTGGCAGGGCTGTGAGCCAGTACAGTGACCTTAATTAATCATCCATAGGTGGCTAGCCCAGAATAGAGTGACATTCAAAAGGACAGAGGCCTGTGGATATGTTTCCTTTCATGAAGAGAACCATATTGACTTTCTCTGTATACTCAAGCAGGCAGGGGGCAGTCAAAGAACCCAGCTTTGCCTTGTGTCACAGTCCACAATGTGTGACAGACTGGATAAGATCAAGCAGGCTGCCTGAAGACAGGAGTTTGAGAATTACAAATCGTGACTTGCATGTTTCGGTTGAAGTCTCGTCATGTGAGCCTCAGGACCCAGTGAGAACTGCTGGTTTCTGTACGTTTCACTAGTGTACTAACTAAGCCACATGACTACGGACATTTGAGAAGGTCAATCAACGCAATCTTTTTAATTACCTCTCCACACACCAGTGAAAATTATAGTTGAAATGTCACATTCGATTGTAGGCTTACTTCTCTATTATGAATAATGCACATATAGCATTAGAACACTAATGGCATGTAAATGAGTATCACACAGAATTACATGGCCTATTCTTGATGCTTTACATGGAGTAAACAATTTGTCAAGCAGCCATACTGATAATGAAAAATATAATTACAATAACAATATTTTTGTATAATAAAATTGATCTTCTCCAAAAAGGCTTTTCTAAGCTTTACTGAATAAAAAAAAAAACTGTCTGGCTGGATGCGCTTATCTCCGTGCTTAGATCCATTCCAAGAAATTAATCTACATCTAATCTGGTGGTTACATCACATCTCTCCGGAGCATACTCAGGTCATCCAACCGTTTCAAAATGTGTTATTTCACTACACAGTAGTGAGTATTTTGCAATTGTTAAATATGGTATTGTGAAGAAAAACTATAGTGTTTCATAAACCAGTCATAAATTGACATTCATTTCTAACCATGTGATTTTGGGATACTGGAAACACAAGCTTATGCAAAGAAGTTTTTTATTTCACTGTGTGCAAAGTCTGACCTCCGAATTCATATCAAAAGATGTACATCCAATAGAGGATCTACAGTATAAGTCACAGATTGACCTCTTGATGTGAATTCAAAGAATACAAACTGCAGTCACAGGTTTAAGGTACAGCGGGAAATTGGTAGTTGATGGTATATTTTTACACTTTGAAGTCACAATCAAAATGGACAATTCTTATTCTTTATGGACAATTGCAGTGTTAATTATTTTGTCACAAAATCAAGTCCCATCCTAAATATTTTTCTAGTTTGGAAAGACGTTTAATTCAAAGATACATAGGGAAGAAAAGACAATTGCAGTTTCCATTGTATGCTTTGTATACAGCAATTAGAATGTTCAACTTTAATGCCTAACCTATTAAATGAGCTTTGTATTATCTTAAAAATATTCACACCAACAAAATTAAAATGTCAAACGGTGAAGGAAACACACTACCTGGAATCTAGAAGCAGTAAAACAGCCAAATCTGACCTACTGATTTTCACAGATTGACAAGCAACATTTGTTAAATCAATGTGCCGTATCATTTAAAAGTAGGGTTGGCAATTTTTGTAGAGGCTAGCAATAGCAAGCTAGCTTTGAAAGCATAAGATCCCACCCTCCTTTCAGAGCGTCTCCAAAGCCACGCCTCCTTCAAAACACATAAACACGTAAAGTAGGGAGCAAACTAAAGCATCACAAGAGACGGCGTTGAACTACGTCATGTTTCAATGCACATAACATTACAGTAATAATGAACATAAACATCTTAAAGAGTGCTGACCACCTACAGCCACCTGACTGCTGCAGCTTCATTTCAGCGTTGATAGTGTTGCCATTGAAACGCATAAATTCGAGTCACGAACCGCTCCGAGTATAACGTCACGGGTTTCCATCTCTTACAAATTACAGTATATGGCGTGAACGCAGCATAAGCTGGTTGTTTTGGATCAGGAGGAACTGTAAAAGACAGCTGCTGTTTCGGTTGCGGTGCTCGGTGACTGACGTCTGTCTAACTCTGCATAGCATGAAACGCACTGATGACGTGTGATGCCTCGCAGGCAGGTGTGCGGAGGTATGAACATATATACGCTGACAGGCAGGTAGGACATCATATCATCATCATATCAGACTCTAGCTGAAGAGAAAAATATGAGCACAGTGTGTGATGTTGATGAGATCTCTTCTGAATCTTTAGAGGAGAAAAATGTGAAACCCTTGGAGTCTTTAGTTTAGGAGAAAAATCTGAGCACACTGTGTGATGTTGTTGAGATCTTTTCTAAAACTTTAAAGGAGACCATTGTGAGAGTGTTAGAATGTTTTTTCTCAGGAGACAAGTGTGAGAAGCAGGAGACTCAAGCTAAAATCTCCATTTGATGTCAATGCAACCTCATTTATATCTAGCAGAATCATTTAAGATGTGAAAAGAGACTTTTTTGTGACAACCATGAAGTGCATGTTTCTCTTAAAATAAAATTGAAGACATCTGAAGACAAAACTAATACCTAAATGAGACGTAATAGAATCACCACTTAATATCCTGAGCTTAGAGATACCTCTGTGAGAGCCATAGCCTTGTGGGCAGCACATCAACATCGAGACACAACTGTCCTAGATAAAGGTACTTTCCTGCTCCTGTTCCCTTCTCACCTCTCCCATTGTTTCCTGTCTCTCCTCATGCTGTCCTGTCCATTAAAGGTGTAAACCCCCAATGGCATAAAAAAGAGCAACCTCAGCAAGACAAGAGATCTCCCATGTTTCTCACAGCCCACTCTCATTTTGGACTCCTTTC
Source organism: Squalius cephalus (assembly GCF_949319135.1). NCBI lineage: Eukaryota > Metazoa > Chordata > Actinopteri > Cypriniformes > Leuciscidae > Squalius > Squalius cephalus. The sequence continues at coordinate 21,016,436 of NC_137128.1, forward strand.
TCTCAGAAATTTCTCATGTCTCATTTGTGCCAACTTTTTATTTTTATTTAGAAGAAACATCTGATACACTGTTAATACTAAAATGAGAGATATTTGAGAATCACAACTAAGTCTCTCCTGAGCTTAAAAAGAGCAAATCTGCGCAATAAAATATTCCTAGTATTGAAAGAGATTGCAGCAAGAGAATAAGGAGATGTTCTATGTCTCATTTGTGTCTAAGGAATTTTAGGAGAAACATTTGAGACATTGTTGATACTAAAATTAGAGATATTTGAGCTTAAAAAAAGCAACCTCTAAGCAAGGAAATATCCCTATAATGGAGTCTTGAGAGAGATTACAGCAAGACAATAAAGAGATGTTATGTTTCTTCCACCATGTTCTCAGTTTTGACTCTTTTTCTCTCAAATATTTATCATGTCTTATTTGTGTCTACGTTTATTTCTCCTAAGGAATTTTAGGATAAACATTTGAGACACTGTTGATACTAAAATGAGAGATATATGAGATTCACAACTAAGTCTCCTGAGCTTAGAAGCAACCACTGAGCAATACATTTTTCCTCTGGCTGACTTTAGGTTTCTGTGTCACTTGCTCATTATCATCACACTTGAGTATTTTTCTCATGTTTCTTACTGTGATAATGGTGGAGCAGATTGTTAATGTTGAAATATTTTTTTAATATAAGTGTGAGAGACATACTATCACTGATACAATTGTAACTTTCTCCCAGAGGACTCGCTCATATAAATGCTTGAGAAGAGAAATGTTATTCTTAGCCCCCAATGTTCTCATTAAGGTAGACTTGACTTCAAGGGCGTAGATTTGGTTTGAACATTGGGGGGGTTGAAGTTTGGGTCTGCATATATTTCATGTGATCATGGTATAAATATTGGGGGGGTTATCCCCCCCCCCCCCCCCCACAAACTACACCCCTGCTTGACTTAGAAATGTGTCTCACTTTATACTTAAAGTAAGAGACAATGGTATGGCAAAACAAAGCGTTTGATTTTCCTCATCAAAAGTGATTGTTTCTTAGCTTTATGCTTCACACCACACGTGGATCACTGTGAATTCCTCAAGTGTCTATCACAAAGATCGGCCAACGCAAATGCCTAGACTGATTTCGTGAGATGAACAGTCTGGCTTCTTTGAGATAAATAGAAGTTAAAAATAGACTACAGCTGAATATGTTAGCAAAAAAAAACCTCCAAACTTTAAGCCTGAATAATAATCTCGTCATGTGTCGGAAATTGACTTTGAGTAAGTGTGGAGAGGAAGCTGATTGAAAATACTGGCTCTGCCTGTTTGAAATGTGACCGCGTGAAATGCATCATCCGAACAGATGGCAGGCAGCAGCGATCCAGGCCTGTCATATTAAGCCCCAGCTGTCATGGTGAGAAGTACACTTCAGTTTGAATGCGCAAACACTCCCCAATGACTAAATACATGCAACCATCTAGTACTGTTACAGTGTGTACAGCTTTGCGGTCCAGATAATTGCATGATAATATGCAAAAACACTTGAACCAAAAAGCATGAACATTTCTCATGCAGACAGATGTTATTTTATCTGTCTGATTTTTGCCTGATAATCAGGCCTTTTGAGCCCTGTTAGCAAGACAAACATCTGAGATGAGATTCCACGTTGAGCCGTGACTGAGTACACTGTAAAAAATTATATGATCAATGAGTTATGACAATATGTGTTTTACTTTGTTAAGCAATTTTCACCTTTTAGTTATACAAGTTATACAAGATTCAACTCATTTTTTAAGTCAGTTTAATGTCATTTAAGTTGAAATGACTTAAGTCAAGTCAAGTCACCTTCATTTATATAGCGCTTTTAACAATATAGATTGTTTCAAAGCAGCTTTACGGTGATAATAGGAAATTAAAGTAACAGAGATTGTTTTGACTTAAACATCCAAGTTGATTGATGTAAGGCAGTAACTTTTTTTTACAGTGTAGTTTAGAGGTTTAAAGTCTTATTCTTAGCTGAAAGCTTTATCAAGTTAGTACATTTTTTTGCAGATTCCATGTAGGATGACCTGCTCATGACGGTTAACCTGATTTCACCTAGTAGAACATGTTCATGGATCAACATATTTGTTGATCCTGGAACATCATTCCAATCGACCAATCAGATTTGAAAGACAAGTTTACAGTTTGTCAAGTTTAGGTTTACATATGTGCTTCAACATCAGTGTTATTCACCTATCATTTCCCTCTGATTTTCAGGATAAGATATGGGTAGGGTTAGGTTTAGGTTTAGCGGTAGGGATAGTGTTAGGACTGTGTTTTTGGACAGGAATGTTGATCAACAAAACATGCTGATCCAGGAACATGTCTTACTTTGCAAACTCACGGCGACCGCTGGGAACCAATGAGGACTGAACTACATCCTGTTCTCTTAATAACTATTCTTAGATACACGTGTAATACTAAAAGTGTTACATTTCTTTGTAAATTTAATATTGATGGAAATTAATCACAAGGATTCTGATTCTGCTTCAAGTGATAGTTCACCTAAAAATGCAAATTGTCATAATTGTCTTACTCTCATGTCATTTCAAACCTGTTTGACTTTCTTCTTCTGTAAGACAGAAAAGAAGATATTTTGAGAAATGTCAGTGTTTTTGTCCATACAATGAAAGAGAATATTTTGAGAACCACTGAGTATTTTGGCGCAATGTTGGAAGAAGAACGTCGAAAATGGAACAAACATCTCGAAAATCATTTGGTTTCAGTTTTTTGTTAAAAACCTAATGGAAATAGTATCAGAAACTGTGTGGTGGCGTTTCATTCCTGAAGTCAGTCTGTTTGAATGAAGAAGTTGAGTGGATGATTCAGTGACTCTCACGAAGAAAAAGTCCTTTTTAAGGAAAGTCTATATACTCTGTGGCCATATTTGCAACTCCTCCCGGCACTTCAGAAGGCTGCTGCAGTGATGTGTTGACTTTACCAATTGGCGATTGGCTCTTTTATTTAGAAGGCAGGACTTGTTCCGCCATATTGCGCTTTGCAGTTTCTCGCATTCAAAGTAAGATGAGTAAACCTTGGCATTCTGTCTAGAGCGTGCAAATTCAGACAAGTGGACTGATAGAAACAGAAACAGTTTATCTTCAATCAAATTCAAGGACTGTTGTATAAATAGAATATACAGAACAGTCTTTTTGTCAACCTAATTTCTAATGAAAGTTTTTGTGGCATAACTATGAAAAATATTTTTCGTCCATTGGTTTGCAAACATTAAAGGGGAACTTGGCAACTCTAGTCATTTCTTCGCTGATTTTCACTTTTGTTGTCGCATGTTTTTTTTCATATTTCACAATACTGTAGTAAAAAAACTCACTTGCGGCTCCGTCCTCCCCCTTTCTACCGCTGCTCATGTGCATTTGTTATTATCGGAGCTGGCCAACTTTATCGTGTGGAGCAAACCGAGGTGGTTAATACATCATACACAGTATTTTATGGCGTGTGTGTTTACAGTATGCTGAATTGCCGTAAAGCAGTTTGTGTTTCTCGCTCGTTCTGGGACGTTAGTCTCCATGTTGCGAGGTTGGTTTTCCGCCTGGGAACGCTAGGGGGAGCGGGGAAAGTCACAATTTTCACCAGAACAGGTTATTTAACCCATCCAAATGATTTCTAAACTTTAACAGAAAACAAAATAGTAAATCCACTTACAGTCAAAGCAGTACTGTAGGTTTAAAAGCAGAATTGTAAAGCTCATATTTTTGCACTTACATAATCCTTGAGTTTTTAAGCCATAAACTTGTCTAAATCATACTTTTGAGGTGGATGATTTTCTGGTTATGTATTACCAATAAACATTTTTGTGAGAAACATATCAAGAGGTCCCAGCTGAAGACAATATAATGGTTAATCTAATATACATTGTTTTCCAACTAAGCGGCCAGCTCTGCTTACAGACACTTCCTGTTTACTATATTTGTACTTCTACCACAATCAAATAAATGTAGATCTGGCTGTATTTAGATGTCTGTTCTTTTCCCCATCTGCCTATCAAATCAGTCTGAAGTGTCTCAAAGGTCAGCTGTTCTGTGCCGTAATGGCTTCCCATCTCTGCTTCAAAAGCTGCTCCCTCTTCCCTCCGTGGGTCCTCCGCCTCACCGTTGCCATGGTTTCTAAGGTTGAAAAGGGTGAGGCTGAAACCTGCATGTCGCCTCCTTTTTTTAAAGAAAAAAACCAACCTTTTCACGGATTACCATCTGCAGATGACGTGGAGCTTCACAAAATCAGCTGAAGTGGCAACTATGACATCACGTGGTTCGACAATATTAAGCTGCTAATGTGTCTGACGTGAGAATTTTTTTATCAATAATAAAGCGACCTGAACATGTGATCGTTTAGCACCCGAGGGTGGGAAAATGCCATTTCTGTAAATCAGTTAATTGCAGACATAAATAATTCAAGCTGTTTTTCACAGACGTGTGTGTGTGTGTGTGAAGGTGACAGGCACTCTCTACATTCACACATCGTGACTCTTCAGGTCTTTGAGGGCTTGCTGTCACTGAGCATTGATCTGCTTTTCCTGCCAAACTTCCCCCGTCCCACCCACCTCAGAGCCTCTCAACAGCCCATCAGTCAGCTCTTGTTCCCACCGTCCCGCCCATTGCTGCGTCGACAGCATATCTGTCATTTCCTGCCACGCCCTTGGGACGTGTTGGCAGGCCCTCAATAACAGCGGAGGAAAATCTCTCCTCGTTCAGCCAACCAATCACAGAGCTCTGAGGGACGTGAGCTGTAATTTTTGAAAAGCACACTGTGGGAATAAATTTACATTTGAATGCATTTAGCTTAAGATAATGGATGCTAAATTCTCTGTAAAACATGCCTGTCCATCACAGGTGACTACATTAATAATAAAAGCATTTAATAGCACTGAAAAATGTAATAATGATGCAGAAACCTTGAACAGTCATCGCCCTTCACACATAGAGATGAACATTGTCACATTTACTCTTTTTGTTTTTTTTAAGTCAACATGAAATGGCATTAGCAACCCATTTTACTTTCATAATGTGACATATAAACATTCAGTAAAACATCTAACATTTTGCCTTTGGAATCTAAACAGTTTTTCTTTGGAAAAACGTGCACTGATGATTGATCATATGATCAGGAATGCGTATTAACCCTAGGGTATCAACCCTATTAACCCTGCTGTATCATAGACACAAAGGCCTCTAAATTATTAACATGATCCACTTTGTTGAAGATCCTGTTGTACACAATCTACTTCAATGCCTTCTTTCATCTGACTGACTGTTAAACTTTTTAAGCCAGTAAAAGGCCTTTTAGTATAACATCCCCTTCAGGGCGTGGTAAATGTGTCTTTCTTCCGTGATATATTTACTGCTTTTTATAAAGTAAACATAAGAATAACTTTCAAGATGTTACTGTACTACAACAACTTAGATTTACTTGATTATCCATACATACTTTTTTTGAAAGATTATGTTAAAATGTGTCAAATATGATCGCCCCCACAATAAAAACTACAGAGCCTTGATCATTTAAATATCATCTTACTAAGACAAATGGTGGTGGATTTCAGCATATACATAATACAGATATATATACACAATTTATGTAAGTATTTTGCTATACTTCGATAATGCATTGATTTAGGGTGTCTTAAGGTTCAATAAACCATTCTAATTTTTTTTTTTCAGAATTTTTTTTCAGATTTTTCAGAATTTTTCTTCATATGTCAGGCTTTACACAGTTAAGAAAGCAAATAAGGGTCAGTTTTGATTTCATGTTGACTCTAATAAATAAATTATTAAGACTATTTTATGTGTCTTGCCTTCCAGTTTTCTCTGACAAAGCTCATGTTGAAATGTCAAGTTGCTTCTGGAGTCTTTCATAAGAGGTTCATATCGATGTGCCAAGTGATAAATCTTCATTTCTTTCTTTCTTTCTTTCTTTCTTTCTTTCTTTCTTTCTTTCTTTCTTTCTTTCTTTCTTTCTTTCTTTCTTTCTTTCTTTCTTTCTTTCTTTCTTTCTTTCTTTCTTTCTTTCTTTCTTTCTTTCTTTCTTTCTTTCTTTCTTTCCCTCCTTCTCTGTCTCTCTCCTTGCTTCTCTCAACCAGGGCTCTCTGTGGCTGGAGAACTTTCTCCAGAGCACTTCTTCATCCTCTCTGTGCTAAGAATAGCAGTCTGTTTACTTCTGTTCCACTTTCCTCCTTACTTTCACTGTAAGCTCTTTTCCCGGAGTTTTACTAGGCCAGCAGTGATGTACAACTCTGCGCTGTATAACTTTGGCCTGACATAAGCTGCCCCTCAAAACTTCTTCATCAGTTTCCAATTGTATGTATAATAGCTCTTTTCAAAGAAAGGACCTTGTGTTTTCTTAGCCATATGAAGAGGGCTTTGTGACTGTATCATGTGTTTTTGTGTGTGTGTGGGGTATACAGTATAGAGGTTCAGCTGACGTTTACGTGCTGTAAACAAAGCCCTTTGTTTCTGCAGCTGTATACATCCAAATAAGACCAAGGCTACAGTCTGTCAATGATACATTACTGTAATATGAATAGCCTATTATTTCCAGACCTGAGCATGAGATGCAAAACTGACTGAAGAGGATAAAATCACCACATAAATAAAAATATGCATAACCTTCAATCAGTCAAACCCTTTGATTGTAAGTATTTTGCTCCAATGCTTTTTTACTTAAATTACTTTATTAAAGTATATATATAATATATAATTATTATAATTATTTATAATTAGATATAATTATTTATATTTTTTAAGTCAGACCTGATAGTGAAAAAAAGTAGCCTACAAATATACAGCGCTATGTCTATTTATGTCTATCTACAACGCAGTGTCTATTTACATTAAAACCGTGCACCCACTTTGTTGGCAAAGGCTATTTTCACTAACTCGAATGAAGTATTAATGTATAAAATAATATCTGAAAAAATATTTACATTCTATTAAGTTTTTTTTTTTTTCATCTCAAGAATAAACTAATTTATATTGACTTCCAACTAGTGTTTAAAACGTAGAATATGGTAATACATGTCATAATTTTTCAAAATTGTGTTTTACTTTTCTGTGGCCACTGAGTTTTTAATACACTTGATGGACTATGTTCTAGTCTATACTGCTTTGTAAGGATGTAATTAGGGCTTGTCTGGTTGCAACTGGAAACTTGAGAGGGGCTCATTATCACTGGTTGATGTATAGTGTGTATTGATTTCTGCAGGGAAACAGCAGTGAAGTGTCCTCTTACTGCTGGACAGCCGCTGGCCACCAGGGGCGCCGCAGCCCCAGAAATCAGCAGCACATGTTGTTCTATTTTTGCAGCTGCTTCAGCCTGTAGTTTGGCAGTGTATGCATATTATAGAAATGCAGTCATCCATCTTCATAATTAAATGCACAATAAAACGTGTATTAAAGTCAACATGAAACCTACTTCTGTTTACTCCAGTTTATTTATAATGCCTCTTGTTGTGCAAGATGCATCTGTGCATTTATTAAAAATGTTGTCTTCATAAGCTCTTATCATTTTTAATCCCTCAAATCAAACAATTCCTGATAATATCAAGTCCAACCCAACATTTGCACTTCATATAGGTGTTTATTGCAAATAATATTTCATATCATTTTATCATATCATATATCATATCATATGAAACTGTTAGCATCCTTATGAATGAATGCTTTAAGTAACAAGGAGAAAAAGTCAACCTCAAAATGAAACCATACCTGACATTCCTCTAAAATAAAACAATTTCTGGGTTCAGAGTAAAACTATTTATAGCCGCTCACACCCTCAACATTGAAGAGGATTGATTGTGTCAGTAATGAGTGTGTCAGCGGCGTATCCCAAAGGCTCATATTAATGAGCAACAGGAATCTTTTTGTCCATTGGGTCATCTCATACAAGAAAAAAGACCAATTTCCAATTAGAATGACTCGGGAGTCAAAAAGCCCCAAGCAACGCTTTATCTACCACAGACTTCAGGAGTGTGTGTGTGTGTGTGAGAAAATGATGAGTGTTTGACTATTTGTCTTTCCTAGAGGATTTAAAGATGACTAGAGCTTCCATTCTGTTGATCCAAAAGTCTGAGACCTTTTCACATTTGAACGCGGAAATGAGCAAATCATTTTTTCAAGTTATGACAAAAAATAACATATTTAAAGATAAAAAAATAATAATCTAAAAGAAAAAAAAGTGACACAATTCCACAAGATGCTCTTTAGAGCGTTATTTCATATATGCTCTTAATACAATATGTAATTTTAAAAACTGTTTTTAATAACAATAATAATAATAAAGCAAAATAGAAGCATTTTCCTAGACTTTCTGACACCTGAATGCATCTATAAGTTTTAGGAATATTTTGAAAGTGAGAACTGTGCACAATGCAACCAGCAGGGGGCAGTGCAATCCTCCATGAAACTGGGAACATCCTTTTTTTATTTGAATAAACGGAATTAATGTAATCTGTTGTCTGATGCCATTTGAGTCATAATAGAAGATTGTGTACTGTTCATTTCCATTACATGGCAGACATTTTAACCAGTGTCGATTAAACAAAGCCGAAGCAGTAGTTTAATAATTCAGAATACCGTCAGTTTGAAATGTAGGGTGAATTAAGGGTGATTGGGACAGTTTTTGAAGGTTTCTTGCTATAAATTAAAACAACAGCCCAACACATGATACATTTCTGTAATACTGAAGATGTTACCTATCCATTTGAACATGAAAAAGGTTTATATTATAATGAAAGGATGTTTTACATACACTTTTATGTAAACTGAGCCAAACCCCTTGGCTAATATTTGGGTGATTGGGACATAACGTTTGGGTGATTGGGACAGCACATCTTTTCATTAACAAAATATTTTCATTAGCAAAGCCTTTAAGCTCTGTCCCAATCACCCAAAATCATGCTGTCCCATCCACCCAAATTGTGTTTGGGTGGATGGGACAAAATAAATAATAACCTGTTCTGAAAATAGAAACATGATATTAACACATTTTTTACTGATTTTGTATCGGTAGTGCATCATATTCATGTTTCCATCGAAGGTTTGTACAATATTGTAGCTATGACAATTTTAGGACCTTATTATGAAATCAGCAAAAGCTAATGTCATTTTCCTCGGTTCATGTATTTCAGGGTCAACTTCTTGTTTGATGCCTGCCTCGCCCATCTACAGGATGTCACACCAATAAGAGCATCCAATTTTGATCATGTGGTCTCACAGCTAGGGCTCAGCAAAAAAGTTTTTATTTTAAATCATTAGGTGAGAAAATAAACTCTGTATGTTATACTGTCCCATTCGACCTTATGTCCCAATCACCCTTAATTCACCTACACAAAAAGACAGAATCCTACATTTCTTATATTACTATGCAACAAAGTAAAGAAGGCCACATTGTGGAGTGGACACATTGTCTTTGCTGCCTCCCTTAATGTAAGAATAGTAACACCAAAGCTACATTGGTTGTCCTCACAGCGAGGGAATTGTGTTGTTCCTGTTTGTGAAGATGAAGCCATGTAGAATTAATGTGTTGTGCCACAGAAGTTGTCATTTATTGACTCTGAAATGATAGCAGAGGGTCACTGGGACCAAAGGGAATCAAACCGACCGCACAGCCTTTGGGTTTGATTGCTCTATTCTCTCCTGAGACAGTAAAACAAACCTCTGGCTGAGTTTGAATTAATTTTCTCATGTCATTATGTGCAAAGGTGAATTCTATTTTACAGTATATTAAACATACTGTGCAAATGATTGGTCGATGAATTATGATAAAAACAAATAGGGTAAAAAAATGTAGGTAACATTTTTGAAAGACAGTACTGCAAAAATCTGTTTAAAAATTATTATTCATAATGTTTTCTCATTTGCCAGTAAAACATAAACATCCATGAAACAAATTAATTTTACTTGCAAAATTTTACAAAAATATATTACATTTTTGAATAATAAAATTGAAAGCTATAAAACTAGTCAAAACTATACCTTAAGCATGTTTTAATACTGAAAGTTTACAGTTACAATTCATCAAATGAATGAATCTAATTTTATCTGTAAATGATAATGGATTTAGTAAATATTTAATTTGTAATTTTATGTTTCATTATGTTTTTTTATTACATTTCATTAGTTATTTATTGTTATTTACTGCAAATAGTAGGCAACATAATTATGCCGTGTAAAATACCTTCTTATGCCTTCTTATGGCAAAAAGAAACTCGTCTCATTTACATATGTAACCCTCGTTCCCTGAGGAGGGAACGGAGACGTTACGTCAGTGGATGTCGAAATGGGGGTTTCACTTAGAAGCCTATCACCTTCGAGTTCTACAAAACCAGACAATGGCAAGGAAAATGCCATGGGTCTGCAGAATTTGCATAGTGCAACTCCACCCCACCGCGTGGGTATAAAAGGAGGGACGCTGGCAATCTCGCATTATGTTTTCCGCTGAGGAGCCAAGACTGAACTCCAGGCTGGCAGAGGGACTTAATGTCTCAGTTCCCTCCTCAGGGACTTTCGTTCAGTCACTACGAGTTACGTCAGTGAATGACGAAATGGGGGTCCCAATTCAATCACGCCACAGCAGCTGTCTTCCAGTGCCCTGCGCAAGTCTGAGCTCCCTGTCCCTGTCCCTGAGACTAGCACGGACAAAGGGCTAGGCTTAACGCATGAATACCAAGGTACACTTGGGTGGCATATCCCAGGTGGAATGTGTAACACAGCACATCCAGCCCGCAGGGTGGAATGTTTCAACCTCGAGATGGCAAGAGGTGTGCCTTCACCTCTAGGGGGCATGGTCGACCCTGCATCTGGTAAGCCAAGACAATGGCGTCCACTATCCAGTGAGACAACCTTTGCTTGGAGAGAGCCTTTCCCTTCAACTTCCCACCATAACAGGCAAAGAGCTGGTCTGAGGTCCTGAAACACTGCGTTCTGTCTACGTAAGCATGGAGGGCACGTACTGGACAGAGCAGTGCCAAGGCTGGGTCTGCCTCCTCCGAGGGCAGCGTTTGCAGGTTCACCACCTGATCCCTGAAAGGAGATCACGTATCCAGGCCGAGGTCTCAAGATCACGTGAGAGTTAGCTGGGCCGAATTCTAGGCACGCTTCGTCAACCGAAAATGCCTGCAGGTCCCCTACCCTCTTGATGGAGGCCAAAGCAACCAGGAGCGCTGTCTTCATAGACAGGAACTTAAGCTCCATTGATCACAATGGTTTAAAGGGAGCTCTCTGCAGGGCAGATAAGACCACTGTGAGGTCCCAAGAGGGTATAAGAGGAGAGCGAGGAGGATTTAGTCTCCTCACCCCCTCAGGAACCTGACGACCAGTTCGTGCTGTCCCACCGTTTTTGACTCCACAAGGTCTTGGTGTGCAGAGATGGCGGCCACATAAACCTTCAGGGTGGAAGGAGACAGCCTTCGTTCCAACCCTTCTAGGAGGAAGGAGAGCATGGACCCGATTGGGCATTTTCTGGGGTCTTCTCGGCAAGAAGAACACCAGGTGACAAAAAGGTTTCACTTCAACACATAGGCATGTCTCGTGGACAGGGCCCTAGCGGAAGTGATGGTAGCCACCACCTGAGGTGGTAGGGTACTAAAACCTGCCGCGTCCCGTCCAGAACCCACACATGCAGGTTCCATAGATCGGGATGTGGGTGCCCCATCTCTGAGAAAGGAGGTCCTTCCTCAGAGGAATGGCCAGGGAGTGGCTGTCGCGAGGAGCACCAGTTCGGAGAACCATGTCCGGGTGGGCCAATGAGGCGCAACCAAAAGGACCTACTCCTCGTCCTCACTGATCTTGCACAGGACCTGTGCAAGAAGGCTCACAGGGGGAAACGCATACTTTTGGAGGCCCCGCGGCCAGCTGTGCGCTAGTGCATCCGTGCCGATGGTCCCCTCGGTCAGGGAATAAAACAAGCGGCAGTGGGAAGAGTCTAGGGAGGCAAACAGATCTACCTGTGTATCGCCGAACTGTTCCCAAATCAGCTGAACCGTCTGGGGATGGAGTCTCCATTCCCCATGAGGTGGCTGAAACCGTGAGAGCTCATCGGCTGCACGGTTCAGCTCTCCCGGGATGTGAATGGCTCAAAGTGACCTCAGATGCTTCTGACTCCTTAGGAGGAAATGGCGGGCGAGCTGTGACATACGGCGGGAACGTAGACCACTTTGTCGGTTGATGTCTGCTACTGTCGCCGTGTTGTCTTAACGGACTAGAACGTGTTGGTCCTTGAGCAACGCCCGGAAGCGGTGCAGAGCCAAGTGTACTGCCAGCAACTCGAGGCAATTGACATGCCAAAGGCGCTGGGGTCCTGTCCAGGAGCCCGCGGCAGCATGTACATTGCACATGTCAACAACATGAGACAACAACATGCCTGGGAAGTCGTTCTAAGGGCACTCTGGCCCGTAGAAAGGAGAGGTTCGACCACAGGGTGAAGGTTTGACGGTAGGCCAGAGTAACTGGTACTCGGAGCGTGCTCCGTTGCCATGCCCATCACGGGACTCGATCGCGAAGCCAGTGCTGAAGCGGTCTCATATGAAGCAGTCCGAGCGGCGTGGATGCTGCTGTGGATGCCATATGCCCCAGGAGCCTCTGAAATAACTTCAGTGGAACCGTACTCTTGCCCTCGAATTGACTCAGGCAACTCAACAGTGACTGCTCGCGCGCGCGCTCGCTCGTAAACTGTGCGTACATGGCGAACGAGTCGATTTCCATACCGAAAACAGAGTTCCTCTGCACGGGGGAGAGTTTGCTCTTTTCCCAGTTGACCCAGAGGCCCAGACGGGCCTGGTGCCAGAGCAACCTGCTCTCGAGAGTGAGCTAGAATCAGCCAGTCGTCGAGATAGTTCAGGATGCGAGTCACATCTGGAGTGGCACAAGGGCTACCTCGACGACTTTCATGAAGACGCGAGGGGACAGGGCTAACCCGAATGGGAGGACCGTGTACTGGTATGCCTGCGCCTCGAAAGCAAACCGTAGAAACGGTCTGTGTCGAGGAAGAATGTACGCGTCCTTCAGGTCGATCGCTGCAAACCAATCCAGTGGACGAACACATTCGATAATGCGTTTGGCTGTCAACATCTTGAATGGAAGCCTGTGAAGGGTTCGGTTCAAGACGCACAGGTCCAGGATTAGCACGGTCATATTCTGCGTCCTGACAGAGGAGGCCAGGGAAGGACAAGCGTTCCGCGGGGGTCTGCTCTGACAGGGGTCTGGCGACAGAGAGGGACGAGAGTGGCGAGGCGAATCGTCGTACACTGCCGTCCGCGGCCTCTGGGGGCTCAGAGATGGGGGTGTCAGTTCTTCCTTTAACCACATTAAGGTGCTGCTGGCCGTGAGGCCAGCAGTGGGGTGAGAAGAAAAGATTTGGGGGAAGGAGTGGCCCTGCTACCATCTCCTGGGAAGAACTGCAGCCCATCTCTGAGCAGTCCGCATTAGAAGCACTGCTTCGCCTGGCGTTTGGCAGGCTGCGGGGCTGGCGCGGACTGCGGCGCCTTCCTGCGGCCACCTCCACGGTGTGGCCCGGATGAAGGCTGCTGCTGGGGCCAGGCGGGAGGGGCGGGAGGGGTGGGAGCCGCAGGAGCAGACTGAGGCATTTGAGCGGGCGTCAGAAGACGGTCGCAATGAGAACATGATTCATCCACAAACGCTACATGAGCGTGATAAGCCCAAACATAATAGGCAGCGATTGTGCCCATCAGATGGCAAAACGAACCGACCGCACTGAGGCTTGCAGAGGAGTGAAGAGAAGCTCTTGGCTCCGGAGCAAAAGCATAATGCGAGATTGCCAGCGTCCCTCCTTTTATACCCACGCAGTGGGGCGGAGTTGCGCTATGCAAATTCCGCAGACCCATGGCATTTTCCTTGCCATTGGCTTGTTTTGTAGAACTCGAAGTTGATAGGCTTCTAAGTGAAACACCCATTTCGTCATTCACTGACGTAACTCGTAGTGACTGAATGAAAGGGAACCCATAATGCATTGCAATATCCCATAATGCAAACTCTATCAAAAAAGTCCTTCCAAGATGGCGGACAAACCATGAAGAATGTTGATTATAAATATAGCCTAGTTACAGCAATCAGTACTGAAAAGTATTGATAAAACTAGTTTAATATAAATTAAAAAAAAAATCAACATTATCCCATGTCTGTAAAGGCTGTGTAATTTTATGTTCATTAAAGTATTGTGCCATAAGATTAGCAATATGATAATCCAAGCATTGAAGGTACAAGGGTTCAAGCACACTCATTTTGTTCTCCTGCTTCCTTCAGTTTAGTTTAGCCATAATTTTGTTCATGTCATGTCTGAGTCACAACTCTCATGTTTTAGAGATCTCGGAAAGCACACTTCATACACCCTTCCTTAAAACAGCCTGCAATTTCATGTTTCATGTCATCACCAGCTGACAGTGTCATCACAACCGACAGTGGTGGAAATGAAGGCACAGAGATATGAGGAAGGCAGGCTCTTATGACAGAGATGACGTCGTCTTTGGTCACGATTTTGTACGCCATTAATCTCCATGGCTTTCAGGTTATTTTGCCATGCATTTGCAAAACACTTCAATGAGTCATCAGATGTGATTTAATGGAGATGAGAAATACATCGTACCGGAATACGTCGTACCGGATGTATTTATCTCTCAGAATAATCAGATCAATAATATGAGCTGGTGTAGAATCAGGGCTATGTGCCATTCAGAAATGAGCTGAAAATGCTTTTTGTATAATATATATTGTATAACTGTTAGTTAATTAATTGAAGTTCAAGTGTAGTTTATACACAAAACAGAAAATGCTTTTCCAGAAGCATTATTTGATATTAATAATAATCAGTTTTTAAAGTGCCACTAATTGTTATATTTCATATAAATTGTTATATTATTGTCAGCATGGGTTTAGGCAAACACACGAAGATGAAAATGAAGGTAAATTGTACTTTAAAGGGATAGTTCCCCCAAAAATGAAAATTAGCCCATGATTTACTCACTCTGAAGCCATCCTTGGTGTATATGACTTTCTTCTTTCAGATGAATACAATCGGAGTTATATTAAACAATGTCCTGGCTCTTCCAAGCTTTATAATGGTAGTGAATGGGTATATCTTTTTTTGGAAGTCCATCAAAGCGCATCCATCCATGATTAAAGTGCTTCCACACGGCTCTGGCGGGTTAATAAAGGCATTCTGAAGTGAAGCGATGTATTCGTGTAAGAAAAATATCCATATTTAGAACTTTATCGACTAAAATAACTAGCTTCCGGCAGATGGTCGTACGCAATGCAGACATGTCCAAATGATTCAAAAGAACGATTCGTTTATGAACTGGACATCACTAGAGTGATCAATCATGCAGCTCGTTGAGGAGAGGTGTGCTATTACTTTTTAAGTGATCAAATTTCCTGATGTCACCTGGCCTAGATAAAACGGGTGAAAAAACCCTATAGATTTACTTTGAAGGACGTCAGTTTATTAGCTCACGTATTCAGCTGGCCTCTTCTGAAATAAAGTCACAAAACAACACAATTCATCTAGCTTTAAGTTCTCCATCAGCATGGAGCAGCTCTCCTCTCGCCATTGGTGCACGCAGCGCTTTAGTGTCCGTGAATAAACTCTTCTCTTTCAACTGCACTGAATTTGTGGGACCTGCATTAGCAGAACTCACCAGCTGAACTCCAGGGGTTAGCAGGAGGAGCTTATCAGGGTGTTTAGACGTGTGGTTTTGTAATGCTGATACTTGCTGAAGTGTAATTGGAGCCTAATGGATTGGTAAGTGGTTTGGTGCTGATGCTGGTGAAACAGTTTGAAGCAGTTCTCTGCCAGCTAATGTGTGTGTGTGTGTGTGTGTGTGTGTGTGTGTGTGTGTGTGTGTGTATGTTTGCAAGTGTTGATCTGTGGCTGTCAGAGTCTGGACACCGCTGACCTGATGAAGGCCGATACTGTTCTCATGTGTCCCTGTTCCACTCAGCAGGGGTTTCAGGAGTCAACATGATAGTACTTGAGAAAGGTCAGTTAGTTTTACCGCAAGAATATACCATGTACTCTTACACAAACAAACAGACCTATATACCTTGTAACATTTTAAGTGCTCATTTGTCACTTTATCTAATAAATGTAACTGCTAAAAATACTGTATCTGTTGGAGTCTGAAACGGCATGGCTGTTAAAGGAATAGTTCACTTAAACATAAAAACACAAAGGAAGATATTTTGAAGAATGACAGTTGATGGACCCCACTGACTTCCATAGCAGAAAAAAAAAATACTATAGGAGTCAATGGGGTTCATCAACTGTCTGGTTACCCACATTCTTCAAGATATCTTCTTTTGTGTTCAGCAGAAGAAAGAAATTCATACAGGTTGGAAACAACTTGAGGGCGAGTAAATGATGACAGAATTTTACATTTTCCATTGACTCCCATTCAAACGCATGCGAATGTGGGAGACAGGAAACTCAAGCTCATGTGAATTGTGCTGTGTTCCAAAGTTCAAGTTTGGTGAACTGCGAATCTTTATCATGTAAAGACGTGTGGCCACTAAAACATTGATACGTCATGTTGTGACCTCTTAGCTGAATTAAAATAAGTAAACTTTTAATCTGCAGGATTGCAGTAGAGTGGAGTAAAATGTTATATGTTCACCTTTGATTATGTTTTTAAAAAGACGCCACATAGCTTGACATCATTTTATCACCATTGCCTCACTGTCCGTAGAAATTTTGCATGCTCAAAATCTAGCGTGACTGTGGCATTAGACGTTTATAACCTAGCTGTTAAAAAACAGTATTTATAAATTTAATAGAATAAAATAAAAGGTTTCAGGTAAAATTTCTGAAGCACATTTTTAAGACATTAAGTAAAATAATGCATTAGTGAAGGTTTATTATGTGTGGAGGCGCGATTTTTTTATTTAGTGATTTTTATGACTTTGACCTGTTCTGTTCTGCACTATTATCATCCCTCCCACATGTTTGCCTTAAAGTGGGTAAAGATACTGATTTCATGACCGTTTGTTCTGTTTCTCTGGTGCAGCCAAAGTGAGAGGAGGCAGTGAAGTAAAGCATTGGTTTTGCTCACAAAAAAGTTACCTATAAGTTTACAAGAGAAGGACGAGAGGAAAGAAGAACAGCTCATATCTTGTCAAACTATTACAAATAAAGAGCCTTTGTCTCGGCACTGTCCCAAAAAGTGAATAATGACTTCAATTTCAGTCTGTTTCACACACATAGGTATGGTGGTAAGCAAATGATGACAAAATTTAACGCGCAAGCACATCATTCAACTATCCAGAGTAAAACCCAGATCACAGAGAGAGACAAACACACACACACACTCAGACGTTGGGGATGCCTCTAATGTGAGTAGCTGGCAGGGTTAGTGCTGAGTGTGTGTGGTTAGGATGCGGATCAGGTGCACTTAAGCAGGGGTGTGTCGTCACCATTAAACGATCTTCAGCCAAACTTCAGCATCATCAGACAAACTGCTGTCCACCAGCAGCATCTCAGCATGAAGACAAGGAAGCTGTCCAGAGTACAGAGACTATGGATTGTAAGTTTTTTTTTCTAACATGCATGAACTTTGGTAGTGTTGCTGAAAAAAGGTAGTGTTGCTCTGTAAATATGACCAAAAAAGTTATTTAATGTTGTTTAATTTAGTTGTATGCTAGTTTGTACAACATTTGGGGTTTGTTTCCCAAGTACGGTTGTCAGGGGATGCAAGATTGGTCTGCATTGATCATATTTACTCAATGAAATGATCGTTTCATGTGTTTGACATAATTGTTGCTTCTCATGTAACACGTTATACTTTAGATAGGTTTTTATGTCGGTCAGTGACAGCGGCTCATGTTTCATGTCTTGTAAAATATCTAGAATTTTGGCAACATTATAGGCTACATATTGAATTTCTTTACAGAGTTGTAAAGAAAATTACATTCGGAAAGAAAGGCAGAGAAATCCCTGAAAACAAATGTGATATCAGAGGTGTCTGAAATGTCAGGTTGTTGCGCTCTAAAAGGTTTCTCTTAAGTAAGGATTACAAAACGACTCTATCGGTTCTTTGGATTGGACTCTCGGGGGTAACAGGCATCTCTGAGTTGAGTTTAATAGCAGGGGAACGTCAGACTTACTCATATTAACCGCTGGCAAAGCACTAATCATTTTACTGTAATAGTATACACTTTCGCTACATCTCACCGTGTTTGAAATCAGTCTGGCTTTCATGAATTTGCAATAAGCAATTATTAAATTTTAATAATGAGAACAATTGCGAGAAATAAAGTCAGAATTGCGAAATATAAACTCGCAATTGCGAGTTAAAAAGTTCAATTCCGAAAATACTGATTTTTTTTTCTCAGAATTGCGAGTTTATATCACAATTCTGACTTTGTAACTCAAAATTGCAATTCTGTGTCAGAAAAAAGCTTCCATAATTTCTTATCCATCTAAAAAAATTTATAATAATAATCTTGTTTTAAGCTAAATACAGATTTTAGAATCAAATCATTCAGGATTACAAGGTTCATTTTCATGGTTTATTGAACTTTTATATATGTATTTTTTACCCTGCAATACTATTTATATGAATTGCTTTTAACACTCACTCTTGATTGTCTCAGACTTAAGTTTGATCAAAACTTACTAATTCTAAACTTTATTGCTTATTAATCAGTTTAAATTAAGGAACTGCATTATGATTAATGCGGCTATACTGTGCTTAATGCCATTATGGTGCATTGCATAAAAAACACCATGCATGCCTAAATATAATGGAAAAGCTCATGCAGTTATACTAATCAAAATTAATACATCACCATGTCATGGTGTTGTAATGTAACATAACACGCATCAACACAATGAATTACATGTACTGTATTGTAAGTATCAGCGAGTCAACAATTTTAATGCATCAGAGGATCCATTTAGCTTTTAGCCACTCAGCGTAATGGGCTACAGCAACACACTTACTGTAGACTGCTGAGAGGCCTGTGCATTCCCTTAATGCACAAACTACTTAACAGAAAACTTGACATGCATTGTCAGTAATTTCACCTCTGAAAATGCATGTTGGTCAATATGTAATAACCTTTATGTACCTACCTTATGTACATAACTGTATCCATTTTGAGCAGCAGTTTTGAGTTGCACTACATTTTGCGTTGGTTTAGTTTCTTTTTAAAACTGCTTTCCTGTTCTCTACTGTTTTATATAGAAAGTGCACAGCTCCTTCTGTCAGTGCTTTAAGGACCAAGGTAATGTTTATTTAAACCAATAGACATCTTAGACATTTTTATAGATTTGTTGCTCAGGAAGTTAGCTAAAACATTATTATCTGGTATTCTTTGGCATTTATGGATTTTAGTATCAAATACAGGATCTAAAACTCTTGATGTCAACATTTGATGTCAGTAACTAGGTGCTGTAAATTAAGCCTTAAAGGAGAACTCCGGTCAATTTTAACATTGAGCTAATTTTTTTGTAAATTTGGAGTGCTGTCAGTACAGAGAACAACGACAAAAATCGGTGTTGCCTACACCGTGTTATCCTCTTTTTAAAATTTGCACCTTGTTGACTTCAATGGGGCAAGTTTTAAACCTGCTTTTAGCCTCTTAACATCCTTGATGTGTCATTACAAGTGCCCAGCCATGTGAGTGATTCCTTCAGAGTGAACACGGGTGAATCTGATTGCAGTAGATGTGAAAGATATGAATAAAAATGATGTTATTTCAGCCAGCGCACATACCTGTATTTACATCCTGTTTTCGGTCGAAGCCCACAGTAATCGATTGTCGAGTTCACGCGCATAGGTTTAGTACGTACGATCATGCGCCCGAACTCGACAATCGACTACTGTGGACTTCAACCGAAAACAGGATGTAAATACAGGTATGTGCGCTGGCTGAAATAACATCATTTTTATTCATATCTTTCACATCTACTGCAGTCAGATTCACCGCGTGTTGACTCTGAAGGAATCACTCACATGGCTGGGCACTTGTAATGACACATCAAGGATGTTAAGAGGCTAAAAGCAGGTTTAAAACTTGCCCCATTGAAGTCAACAGGGTGCAAATTTTAAAAAGAGGATAACACGGTGTAGGCAACACCGATTTTTGTCGTTGTTCTCTGTACTGACAGCACTCCAAATTTACTAAAAAATTTGCTCAATGTTAAAATTGACCGGAGTTCTCCTTTAAAGGGGGCCTATTATGCCCTTTTACCAAGTCTTGATTTTGTTTTTGGGGGTCTACTAGAATAGGTTTGCATGCTTGAATGTTTAAAAAACACATTTTTTAAAAGTACCGAATAGGGTCATAAAATCTATGACTGAAATCAAGGATGAATACAAAGACATGTTGGGAGAATAAGGTCTGGCCCATTTCAGGTAAGGAGAGGACAGCATTCTGCTGGGAATCTTTCCTCAGACTGTGGCAAAACCACATCCTGCTGTGTGAATCCCTCCGGAGAAAGTGCCACTTCCAGTCGTCTGGAGTGGATGCTTCGGTCAGCAGGTCACTGACTTCCACAGATTGAATACATCTAGTCAGTCAGTAGGTAAACCGGTCCAAACCCTAAGGAAGGATTTGCACTTTCAAACAAGTTTTCAAATAAGTTTTGGTACTTTTACCAAAAAGTTTTTTATCACACTTTTTAACATCCCATCTACTGCAGTATCATTTTCATGCAGCTTTGTGTTTTGACATATTGAACCTCTTCTTTGTTTTTGATGGAAGATCTGCATTTAGATTCTTGCACACCCAGTGTTTAGTTGGGGTTAATGTGTGGGTTTGCGAAGATTGTAAAGACATTTCTTTCTTTCTTTTTGTCTTATTGTTTACAATGAGAGTAACACCGTGTATGAAAAAAAGCAATTGAACAATGCAGGGGCAATTTGGTTTTACCTGAATTAAAAATCTACAAACTATCTCTTGAGACAGCTGACATTTTCAAACATTTCATTTGGACTGTTTAAATGCTCTTGTATGTCATTAAAGGATCATGGGGACTTGAAAAGTATTTCATTTTCTAAGCATTGTTTGCTATTCATCTACTCAGTTATTCAGGCATGATTAATGTGGCTAAAATTGTTCAGTGCAGTACAAAATGTTTTTTTTGTACTGCACCTCACAGTTTTTTAATGTGAGCGATTAGTGGTAATTATATAAGGCCATGAAACTCAAAGTAATGTTTGGCTAATGTCATTTACTGTGATTTCATGCACATCTTCTGGATAGTGAATCATGTCTTATTGGGTTTAAATGTAGGTTTTTTTTTTTTTGTCTTTGCCATTTATACATGCTTTTGGGATTTTAAATTATTCTTATTTTAAGTTGCCAAATCCTGAGAATCCTTTGAGGACGATTATATGTGGAGAAATTCTGAGCTTTGCATTAATTAGCATATTAACCATTTACTATATTCAATGTCAATGATTTTTCACAGTATAATTGTCTCAGCAGAGATTTTTTTTTTATTCTTAGAAAAATAATAAATAAATACATACATACATACATACATACATACATACATAAAATAGATTGAAAAAAATATTAATTCTAAGCCTTGAACCAACTGGCCAGCTCTGAGATGAATCACAACAAATTGTATTTGAAGCACAAATGTACAAGATGTGTATTTCTTTAATAAGAGAATTAGCTATTCCTCCCATGACACATTGAAAATGTCCTTATTATTTATTGAAATATAAAAATCTGTGATTGCTGTGGTCCTAAAGATGTTAGGACTGGCAATTACAGCTTGGGGTGTTTCTGACAAGTTATTGGAGTACGAAGGGACCTCATAATTGTCTGATATTGACTTTTATACAACAGTTAATATTGAGTAGCTTGCATTTTAGACAAAAGATTGTCAGTTACTTTGTTTTTTCACTGACAAAAAATAGTTCCAAACAAAAACACAGCAGAACTGTTGCAGCACTTGGCAGTTGTGTGTTTGCTGCTGAATGATGTGGCATTTTTTAATGAAATGGTTAAATGAATCATTCAATGACTCACTCAAATGGCAGTGGTTAATTTCAGAATAGCATACTAGCATACTACTCTTAATATTTCTGCCATATAAAAATATTATGGTAATATGCTATTTCGAATTCAGTCAGTCAGTTGTTTAATCCCTGAATGTATCGGCGTTCTTGAATGAATCAGCGTCACAATTCGCCTAGTATTCTTTGCCCTAAAAGTATGTGTACTTTTTCTTCAATGTTTAGGCCACTTTTGGGACATCCTCCCACATCATAAAATTGCTTCTTGAAACTGTGGACTGCTTTGTTGTGTAGTTTTGTGCATTCTGTCACCATAAACCAGTCTGTCAATCAATCTTTCACAATTAACGTCCTCATATACACACTAATTTCTACATATTAACTAATGCTACTTAATTGTTCATTGTTGTGCATGAAATAAACGGCATCTTTTCTTGAACATTTCTCTGCCTCTTTATTCTCTCATGCTGGTAGGTTAACAACCACCACTACTGACCCCCTCTGTTACACTATGAAATTACAGCTAATCATCATATCCCCCTTTCTTTAAAGCAAATATTTCAACAATAAACTAAACAAACTACCGGTGTCAGCTGTCTTACCCAATTTCTTACTTTAACTTTGTATTACTGTTAATTACTATAAAAAAAGTATTACTATTATTATTTACTTTTTACTGTCCCTTTAGTCACAGGTTCAGTCTATCAGGCTGTCTACTTATTCTGGTAGATCTTCTCAGCACAGCTTCACCTGGAGTATGTGCATTGGTGTTACAGTCTGTGACTAGAGGTGGGCGATATATCGTTTAGACGATAATATCCAAATTGTTGTCTGGACGATATGCAAAATTGGGATATCGAATATTTCATAATTTGTACAATCCGACCCCCCAAACATGAAAAGAGCTGAAAGAAGTTAAAGAGAAAACAAATAACGCACACTATAACATTCTAAACAATTATATGTAGCGATTTTTAACACTGTAGGGCAGTACTATTCCCGGAAGCAACGAGTGGCCCAGCCCATGGTCCCGTGTCGTCAAAAACGCACGAAATAGTGCGCGCAGAAGCACATGCGCAAAACCGTTTTGTAAAATGATATAAGAATTATTTTTATTTTATAATATGTCATTTTACAAAAGGACATTTTACAAACCTACGTTTTGCGCATGTGCTCCTGCACGCACTTTTTCAGTCACAACACAGCAATCAGAGGAGGACGCGCTGAAAACTGTAATGCTGTTCTCTTCCTTCATAACTCGTACTGAGAAGGTTTGAGTTGGAGGAATTTGTGACTTTTTCACCTGTTCAACCACATCAAAGTTTCGTAATTAGTAAGTCCGTGCTTTTTCTCTTTTTGTTCTTATGTGCTGAAGGGCCGCTGTGCCTTGGTGAAACGGTGTTTGTACGTGAAGAGCTCTTTTCCAAAACGCCATAAACCTAAAAAGCTGCCTCAAAGAACCAGCAAAAGTAATGATTATGTAAAATATTGCAATAAGACATTTTAATTGTTTATTAATTTCTGTGTCGGCTGCAAAGATGAAGTTTATGATAGGCTATTCTATTGACTCGCGATCTTTGCATTAGGCTAGTGAACGCACCGGAGAAATGCACATTTATTAGGCTACATAGTTTTATTTTTATTTTTATGCATTAGGCTAAATCCAGAAATTGGTAATGAAAAAAATATTAAAACTAAGATACAATTAATACAAAACGAAATTCGTTTTAAAGAAAGGCTTTGTGCTTTCTGTTTTGAGGTCTCTGTGAAAGTTTGAAAGTCTTTTAGTGCGCTTTCAGAGCGCTCGCGTCCATAATGGAGAACTGTCACGTAATATTGTTTTTTCCTCATAAATGCAAACACAAAAAATAAAAGACAAAAGACTTTTTTAAAAAGACAAACCATCAATTTTTGAAAAAAAAAAAAAAAAAAGATGGATTTTGCGTTTTGGGGAAAAAATTGAGGGATTTATAGCGTTTTGAAAAGAACATTTTTTACTTTGAATTTATCATCAACAATATTGTTGTTTGATTTAATAATCACTGTTGCAAGAGGTGCCTAGTTCCGGTTTTTTTTTTTTTTTTTTTTTTTTTTTTTTTTTGTAAGTGCACAAAGTAGGGGCTAACTCAGATTCTGTTTAGTTGGCTCCTTTATTTATATATTTTTTTTCTATAGCCTACAATAATAAGTCAAATGCAGCAAGTCAAAAGACCAACTGGACCTTCTTTGCCAGTTTGCACACATTTCTTTGAAGGATGGCAAAAATATCGTCTGAATATCGATATCGAGATATTGGAAAAAAATATCGAGATATTCATTTTTGTCAATATCTCCCACCCCTATCTGTGACAGGTGGAGAAATGGACTCAGACTCAGTATGGGCTTTGCCGAGTTCAGCGACAGTCTCTTGTGTTTTAAGAAGACTGCGACGATTACGTCTGAAGATTTGTCCTTCCTCAGTCCTCACAGTGAAAGATTTTGAAGCTACTTAATGAAGAACAGTAGCTTTTGTCTTCCAACCATCAGGATTTTCGATCCTGACTGTGTCATTATTCAACATAAGTGGAAGCTGTTTAGCTGTCCTGTCATAGAATGACTTCTGCTTAATATTTTGTTGTTGTAGTTTTTGTTCTTGAATCTTTGTTTTGTTTCATGTAGCTTAGCAGTGTGGTGCGTAGTTTTCGATTCATTAACAATTCAGCAGGTGACAGTCCGCACTCCAGTGGTGATGCTCTGTAGCTCAATAGAGCAAGGTAAGGATCTGAGCCACTGTCAGCAGCTTTCTTC
Source organism: Squalius cephalus (assembly GCF_949319135.1). NCBI lineage: Eukaryota > Metazoa > Chordata > Actinopteri > Cypriniformes > Leuciscidae > Squalius > Squalius cephalus. Next base: position 21,041,238 of record NC_137128.1, read on the forward strand.
AGGAGCTGTCTGAGAATGTGGACTCTTTTTTCCGCTTTTCCATTTGACTGTGCATACAGAGGACTGGATGTCACATGCTTGTCGTACTGTTCTGTAAAGTCATGCCATTCTTTACTAGAAACATGGTCCATTATCACTCATTACAGTGTTTGGTATGCCATGCCTGGCAAAAATGGATTTTGCATGGGTTATGCTCTCCGTTTGCATTTCTTGACACCGAGATGACCTTCATGTTTCCTGTGTAGCATATCCTGTCTCATTTTTAGTGGAATGACAATTCTGCTTTGCTTCAGCAACAGTCCATCAATGACACTGAGTTCACCTCCGATGTGATAGAACTGTGTACAGGAACCTACAGGCCATCCATGTTTCATGTTATTAATAACACACTGCAGCTCTGTATCTTTTGCTGTTTCAACAGCTATCTGTCTGGACTTTGCGTCTGATATCGGAAGTGCAGAAGACACCATGCTCACTTCACACTGAACATCCTCTTCAGTGGTACTTCCGGTGTTACTTGTAGGTGCTCGTGAGAGCACATCTGCTATTATCAGGTGCTTTCCTGGCGTGTAGATCAGCTCAACGTCATACCTCTGCATTTTCATCATCAAACGTTGAATCCTTGGTGACATTTCGTTCAGATTCTTTTTGACAATGGCAATTAGTGGACGATGATCTGTTTCCACTGTGAAGGAGGGTAGACCATAAATGTAGCTGTGGAATCTCTCCAGGCCAAACACTAGCCCCAGGCATTCTTTTTCTATTTGAGCATATTGACACTCAGTCTCTGTCAAGGACCTGGATGCGTAGGCCACTGGTTTCCAATGCTCACCTTCAGCTTGTAGAAGCACTGCACCAATTCCGTTCTTTGAGGCATCTGTCGACACTTTGATCCTCTTTGTCAGGTCGTAGAATGCAGCACAAGTGCAGTTGTCAGTGTTTCCTTGAGGTTTGCCATTCATGCTCATGTCTACTTGTCCATTTAAACTCAGCCTCTTTCTGTAGGAGTTCACAGATGCAAGATGTTTTTGTGGATAAATTTACCTATGAAATTGACCATCCCCATGATGCGTAACACTCCAGTCTTGTCCTTGGCATGTCTTTTATGGCATTGACTTTTTCTTGGTTGGGTTGAATGCCTTGTGCAGAAAGCTTGTCTCCCAGAAAGATAATTTCTTCAACTCCAAATTGATCCATACTTGGGTACCTGCTCCAGCACCTGTCAGCCTCGCATTGTGTTCTTGGACTGTGGAGCCCCATACGATGATGTTGTCAACATATACCCGAACTCCACCTAGTCCCTCGATAATATGCTCCATGGCTCTGTGAAATATCTCAGATGCTGAGATGATGCCAAAGGGAACCTTGTGATGCATCAAGTTTTGAGAAATATCTGGCATCTGCCATCTCACTTGTGATTTTTTTACGCTTGGGTATCTGATAATGCTCACGCCTAATGTTCTCATTCAGATCCTTTGGGTCCACACATATTCTCAGGTCGCCATTCTTTTTCTTTGCGCACACCATGGAGTTGACCCAGTCGGTTGGTTCTTCGACGTTCTTTATCACACCCAGCATCGTCATCCTGTCCAGTTCCTTTTTTAAATGGTCTCTTAGCGGCACTGGAACTCTTCGTGCAGCATGCTCAACTGTCTGTGCATTTTCTTTTAACTGGATTTTATATGTGAAGGGCAGTGCACCAAGACCTCTAAAAACATCTTCATAGTTCTGTGTTATAGAGTCAACAGTGTCACTTGGTGTACTTGCAGCTGTGTTGATGCAATACACTATTTTCACCAGCCCCATGTCCTCACAGGCTTTATCACCCAATAGTGAAGCAAGGTCCTCAGCAACGACAGAGAAGAATGGGTGCTGTACTTTTTCTTTTACCATCACTTTCAGCCTGCATGTATACCTAAACACACTATTTTCTGTCCATTGTAGTCTTTCAACTCTGTCATTTCTTTGTGTATTTTTGGTTTCTCTTTCATCACTTTAATGTCAGATGTGCTGATCAGGTTTGCCTTTGCACCAGTGTCCAGTTTCATTGTTATTATAGTCCCATTTATCTCCAATGGTGCTGTCCACTTATCCTCTCTGACAGCATTGACTTGTTTTTCTGTTTCGTCTTCACAGTTAGCCATGCCAACAAAGAATGTTTCACACAGATCTGTGTCCTCCACTATGTTTATAGATTTTCTATTCTTCTACTCTTTTCTTTTTGAGAAACACTGCTTTGCAAAATGGTTCTTGCCCCGGAAATTAGAGCATAGTTTGCCATAAGCTGGACACTGTTTTGGCTTATGCTGTAAACCGCAGCGTTTGCAATTAAATGCTTGTCCGTCTGTTCGCTGTGCAGGTCAGGTCTGCGTGCGTCTCCTTCCTTCACTGGAGACAGCACCGACAGCCGCATCATCACTTTGTCTGACGCTCGCTGTGCTCGCCGTCATCTCGCCGTGCTTGCTGTCATCTCGCTGAATGTCCTCACATGCATTTGCAAGAGCTCACTTGCCTGGCAGGTCTTGATAGCCCCTTCCAGCGTCAGCTCCGTTTCCCTCAGTAGCCTTTCTCTGACTGTTTTTATCCTCCACACCAAACACGATCTGGTCTCTGAACATGGAGTCCCTCAGAATAGCAAAATTGCATGACTGTGCTTTAAGCTTCAGGTCGGTCAGAAAGTTATCAAAAGGTTTGCGCTGTTGCTGCACTCATGAGCGAAAAACATATCTCTCATATGTCTCGTTTTTTCGGGGAGCAGTGGGCATCAAACTTTTCAAGCACTTTATCCAGCTTATCTTTGTCATCAGCATTATCATATACGAAGGTATTGTACACTTCTATGGCTTGAGGGCCTGCTATAGTTAGCAGTAACGTTACTTGGGTCCGGCTTCGTCTCTAGACCCATGGCTGCCATATACAGCTGAAACTGCTGCTTGAATGTGCGCCAATTGCTGTCGACATTCCCCGTTAGTTTTAAACTACCCAGTGGCTTCACAGAATCCATGTCACTTTTCACAATGCACCCTGTTTTGGTTTCACTCCTGGTACCATGTTTTGTTCATTGTTGTGCATGAAATAAACTGCATCTTTTCTTGAACATTTCTCTGCCTCTTTATTCTCTCATGCTGGTGGGTTAACAACCACCACTACTGACCCTCTCTGTTACACGAAATTACAACTAATCATCACATTAAAGGGTAACTAAACCCTAAAACAACTTTTTTTAGTTAATGATCTGTAAGACTGGGGCTTTATTAGTGTTGTTCATTGATTCGAGTACATTTTTTGACATTTGGGTATTAAGTGTTTTAATTCTACAATATATGGTGTAAAAACGTCTGAGTGCTGCCCTCTTCAGGTTGAACGGTGGCTACTGCAGTTGAATTTTCCTATTGGAAGTTGTTTGCCCGCGTGACATAAGCAGGCACCAGCTCACCACACTGGTGAGTCACTCACTACAGTGTTGGAATTGCGAGTATTGAAAATGCATTTTTAGCATTAGCTTTATCTGTTGTACAGTGGTTAGGATGGGACATACAGCACTGGTTGCAACAGCACTGCTGGACTGCATTGCTTTCCAGCAGACTTGGAAATTAGGCGCCAGTGGTTGCATGCACTTGGCCTTGGCGTCAAAATCAATCAAAACCCACAGCCAATCAGAACAGCATGTGGGCGGAGTCTCGGCGGCAAGTGCACAGCACCAGAGAGTAATCTTGACAGCACTCGTAAGAAAATGGATAATAGGCTACATAATCAAATTCACAAATATTACACCATTACACATAAACATTATTAAAAATACTTAGGCTACTGAGTTACTAAAACAATCTTTGTAAAAGAATACACTTGTTTGTTCACAGTTTGAACGTTCTTGTTTCATTTGTTTTATTTCAAGATCTGAGGTGAATTATCCATTGTTGCTTTTACAGCTACAAAGCTGGGAGAACTAAATTATATTGAACAATACAAGCCGATTGTACATCATAGAAAATCCCCCATCATGCAGGAGATAACAATGCAGGCCCCCACAGCAGATCTACCTCCAAAATATATGCACTGCTGCTGCTCCGAAGAAGCATCAAGCTTTTTTTTTTTTTAAACGCAAAAGTATTATAGAATGATCCCATGCGACACATATACATATTCCAAGTGTTCTGGGGGGTAGGCCTACTATGATATTAGACTACATAGCCTATAATAAAAGATTATTTATTTCCAACCTGAACCAAACATATTTTTATTCAAAGATCATCAGTCTGTCATTAGTCTTTAGTCTGCCACAAAAAAACAACATTAAAATCATGAACTCAAATGTCATTGTGAAAAAAACAAAAAAAGCAATGACTGTTGTAACAGTGCGTAAATCAGACCTTTCAGGCTATAGCCTAATGCTAATGAGCCTTATGACAAAATTATTATTACAACAAGCTGGCTGCAGGACGACCCATCCCTATCTATCCCTAACTATCCCTTTAAGGGCCAATCAGCCTGCACCATCTTGAGTTTCATGACAGAACTTTGTATCTTTGTAAATGTGTTTAATACAGTATGTCTGATTTCCCAACACACTGCCCTAAAAACCATTGGACCTTGGTAAATAAACAAACAGATCTTCGTCCATTGGTCCAACTTATGAACTTTGGTGGTTGAACAACAGTTTCTGTTAACCACTGGCAAAATAGTTAATGAAACATTTACTGATGTAATTATACCATATACCAATTATATTGGTTCTCTTAGGCCCATTTTATTTACAGTATACTCAAAGTTGTAGAGGGTATTAAAATCTAGTAGTTCAGAAATATATAAAGATTTGCTCTTTCACATATTAAACAATATAAAGTAGCATTCACCAAATCATGACCTTGTAAATGTGTTTTGTGCTTGGCAGTCTCTTCATGTTATCTTCTCTTTATACTCTCCTTCTCATTGGGTTTCATCTTATTCATGGATTTTTTTGTAAAGCTTTACCGATGAGATTTCATCATCCTGTGCAGACCCCATTCGCATTTGCAATCCCACTGTTGATAATTCCTCTTTTATTATTGTTGTTGTGCATGCTTTGTGGTGGATAACCATGGTTACTGCCTATTAATAACTTTTTATTTCTAGGTTTTCTTCCAGTTTTACTGCCATTAGGATGGAAATTGATTAGTGGAAATAAAATCCAGGCGCCCCATAAATCTTTGAAATTGCACCATAACAGCAGTTGAGTTAATGAACTTGTAATGAGTGCTGAATCATCTGAGTCAAGAGAAAATATCAGTTCTGTTTTAGATGCTGTGTGAATCCAGGCTGTGCATTCAGTTTAGAAGTGCAGGAAGTGTGTGCCTCCGTGTCCCAGGTTTCTGACACCGGAGGACACAAATGACCTGTGAATTCAATGCTTGGTTGAGGAGTACTTGCGTTCAGTGCTCAAGGGTTCTGAATGTGCCCATTGTGAGATTCACAATGCAAAAGCTCTGTTCATGCCTGCCCTTATTTTTGAGAGATGTAGGATAGCTGTCTGCGCCGCACGACTCGCAGAGGAGGCTAAAGTTGTGGGATTGCAGGTTGAGCTGGCTAAGTAGTTCGAGAGAGGTATAGCTCTTTCTAGCTCCTGTTGCAGACTCGAGCGATATGCTGGATCAGGATGTGCTGTCTTTAGCGTCATCTAATCCAACAGATAGCATATTGTTGCCACCATCCAGCCAGAAGGAGGCCGATGTGGTCAAAGAGGCCGAAGGTAGAATGTGTACTTTCAGCCTGCCGGCCCCGCAGGGGGAACTGTTGGACATCATGCAGCTCCATAACCAGATTGTATTGAAAACCGGAAGTCGCGCATGTGGCAGGCTAGACGAGGACATATTCGCCTTTCCCCCATGAGCCTTCCGTCCCTTCCCGACCTCCACGCAGAACTGAAGAAGTCATGGAAGGAACCATATTCAGCTCGCATTCAACATTCAAACTATGTGAATATGAAAGGATTAAGTGAGCGTGGATATGTGAGGAAGCCCCCTTTTGAAGAGGCGCCCCATAAATTTATGAAAATTTATAACTTAAGCTCCTCTAAGGGAGCTTTAACTCGCAAGGTGAGTCATCCTCTTTGAAGGATCCTGCCCTGCCGTCCAAGCCGCTTCAGACCACCTTTCGCTTGAATGGCAGGGCGTATGCGGCAGCTGGTCAGGTCAGTGGAGCTTTGCACATCATGGAGGTGCTTTAAGCCTACCAGGCAGTTCTGCTTAGGGATTTTGGGATTGTGCCGCACCACAGACCTAGCTCTCTGGGCCACTAAACAAACAGCCGATGCTATCAGTTGCTCGATAGTGGTTATGGCGAGGCATCTGTGGTTGAACATGGCGGACATCAGAGAGAAAGAGAGGTCTCACTCTCACTTTTTGGCACGTCTGTAGAGATGGCGGTTGGGAAGTTTATAGAGGGAAGGGCACAATCAACGGCATTCAGGAAGTACATCCCGCACCGATCCAGATCCCAGCCTAAATTCATTTCAGAATAAATTTATTCAAAATAATCATTTCGACGGAGGCCCCTTAAAAGTGTAGGGCCGACACTTCTTAAAGGAATAGTTTAACCTCTAATTATTTTTTTTTTCATCAATTACTCGCTCTCATTTAATTCCAAGACTTTCTTACATCGTCGAAAAACAGTGACAACAGAATTCCTTTGAAAATATGACAGAAATGCAAGCTGGGCCTATCGCAAATGTGACAGGTTTATAACAAAGGCCATAATATACAATGAATCAGCTTATACTGTAGATTATGCTGTATGACAAGAACATCCATCTTGAGACAGTATAGAGTTATAACTCAACCTAAATTTCAATTGACAATAATGGGCTATCACTGCAAATGAACTATTGCATTTTGGAAGAAAGATGTTTGTGACCAATAAGAATAGCAATTGAAGATAATTTTCTGTTATTCCTTCTATTTAAATGTCTTTATTCTAAATCACCTGCCTATGTATTATTATATTTTAAATAACGCATCACATAAATATTCTGATCAGGTAAACAGAAGGCAGTCTGACAGTAAGAATACTGTAGCAAACACCACTAATTAATGTCTGTTTACAGGTAATGCACTAGTGTGCCTGCATTGTGCAGTAGAAACACAACAAATCACTACCACTCTGGGATTTTAGTTTCGTTCTTCTCTCTAAAAGCAATCCATTTGCCAATCTCTGGTCAGCTTTTCTATCTAAACAAATTACCATACAGTAAGCCTCTCTTGGGAACAGCCAAGAGCTCTGGAATAATCTAGGGATATACGATCGCCTTTATGTATTTTCAGATTGTGGTGGGGCAAGACAATTCCTCTTAGGCCTAAAAATAGATAATGCCATAAGAATGAACACGGTTAAATATTATCCTGTATCTGTAATAAGACTGCATGGTTATGACAAATATAATTATTTTAAATGTTGAGCAGAGTCATTAGCAGTCTGTCTGTGGCTGAATTACAACCATACAGAGATTCAGTACATCAGCACACAAATGTGATATTTAATCACTGTATGGTTTATTCTTTGTTCCTGATCAAAGGAACAAAGTTCCCTCAAAGTTTTTAATGCTAAGGAGGACCTCAAAACATGAGGATCCCCCTTCTTAAATATAAAGTTTGGTACATTTTTAAGACACATATACTGTGTGAGAAAAATATTAAGTGTGATATATAAAGACAACATGTTAATTTATGCACCTAGTCTTTATTTATACTGTACCAAAGATTATACAGAGTTTATTAAATTACCAAGATTATACCAAGATAAGAAAACTATGAAAATATTATATGGAGAATATTTGCTTATTTTAAATGCTTGGTTTATACATATATATATCAACCCAATATGAAAAGTTATAGCGAAACCATTCCATTCAAATTTATTTGTATAGCACTTTTAATACACAATTTTGTTCCAAAGTAACTAGCAGAAAATTGGGCAAAACAACACTCCCTAGGAACAATATAAACATTTATTTCTTCCAGTTAAATTATATTTTAAATAGTCAGCCCAAATCTATAATGGCTTGTTCAGTATTATCCTGTTAGCCAAACACGTGAGAACGAGTCTGTGAGTTGTAAGGACTGAACCTTCCTGTTTATTCAGGCTTAATATGAGCTGTGGGGCCATTATGCTTGGTTAATTTGCAGTCGATTGGAACAGCAGGTGGCCCACCATCAGAGCTCTTTGAGGGAATTCTGGGAAGTGGGAAGGTCATGACTGGTGCCAGCCAGCTGGAGGAAAGCCAGAGGTTTTTATGGTTGCCATCAGTGCATTGGTTATTGCCCTGGCTTTAGGACACTGTTGAATTAGCATTCCAATGAGACTGTTTTGAGAATTAAATTATGGCCTGTAGAATAGATATTTTCTGTTCGTTTAAAGCCCTGACATACTTCATGTAAAATGACAATTTTGAACAAAATCTGTCAAAACAACGTTCATTTTGGAGTTTTGTTTCTGTGTTTCAAACCAGCTTGTCAGTGCAAACTTTGTGGAAAACTTCACGCTGGCTGTTAATCTCCATCCATCTGCCATTGGTCCTTGACAGTCACGTCTTCTTTGACATGGAAATCTTTCAAGTTAATTTCTTCACTATGTTCGTCATGGTCAAACACAAGTAAAAACATGAACACATTAGAGATTGGAGATTCCGGAAATTGAAGAACTTTGCAACACTTATACTGTAAAGATGATTTGAAGCTGATAAACGTGACTTGACTTGACTGGAGTGCCAAATTGCAGAGGTGGTGCAAACACATGCGCGCATCCCAATGATGAGATGCCTACTTTTTTCACTTCTGTTATTGTTGTTGTGTTTGTTGTGCACATTTACTCCTCTAAACACCCTCTGAATGTTCACAAACAGTATACCATCGCACAGGTTTTTAAACTTCTGTTTACCCCTGAGTGAAGAATGAAGAAGAACTTTGCAAACAGTACTGTTGCCATGATTCCTGTCTTGTGTTCCCCTTGTCTTGTGTGGCCAAGTTTTGTAGTCCTTTGTAGTTTGTCTTATTTATTAGTCCCTGATTGTTCCCAGGTGTGTCTTGTTTGCCAATCTCCCCTTGAGTGTATTTATACCCAAGTGTTTCTCATGTTCTTTGTTTGGTGTTGTCCTTTGTTGGATGTATGTTTAGTGATGCTCATTCTGTTATCGGTTCCGTGGTTCCCTGGTTCCCTGGTTCCCTGGTTCCGTGGTTCCCTGGTTCCCTGGTTCCCTGGTTCCCTGGTTCCCTGGTCGCAGTGGTTTTGATATGTTTATTTTGTTATTAAACTATTTCTGCATTTGGAACCAACTATTTTGTTTTTTGAGTTCACCCAGCGTTTCAACTGTATATTGGGATCTTTAGGTTTATGCTTATTTGAACTAGAGTGTTATAAAACTTATGTCCTGTCATATCAGCTATTTTAGCTAACAGACTTCCTTCTCCCATCGGTTATGCCTTTCAGGACTTTCAGTTACCCTGAGGACTTTCATTAGTGGCTCTTATTGTCATCGCTGTGTGTCCAGAGTCCCCCTTGACTGAATCAAGTTGAATACTTTAGCATATAAAGTGAAAGATGTCTGTCTCTTTGGGAATGGGAATGAACTCAGCAATGAATATTGATTGTATTTGTTAATACAATGAGCAGCCTCCAAATTTTTCAGTTTTATCTTGTTACAGTTTATGCTTCAAACTTATTTTGCCACGCAACTGCAGGATACAAATTAATTTGATACTTAACCATGAAATAAAATTTGTATTAATAAATACATAGATATTCTATAATGGTAACTAAAGGGGCAATAAATAAATAAACAAACTGGAAAATTTGACATTTTATTTCTTTTAGTTTGATATATTTCATGAAAACTGCCATGCACATGTGACACTGGGCAACACTCAAGTTCATCATTGAGATCGGTTTCTCACTGGAGAAGCCGTTAAGAAGACAATTATTTACATAATGTCCTCTCGCTTAAAAAAAAAAAACCTATATAAATATATCAACCTTTGGACCAGTGACTGCCCTGCATTCATTTGCATGTGCCATTAATGTGTGATCTCATCAACAACTCTCCAGGCGGACTATTAAGCGATTCTCCATTTGATGGTCTAATTGAGTTTGCTGGATAAACAGTTTCATAATTGTCTGATGATTCAAAAGGACAGTTGGACTTAAGAGAACGCCTGCTGTGGTAATGATCTATTCCAGCTAAGAAATGAAGCACCTGATTTACATAGGCTAATCGTTTCTTTGATTGAAGCAATTTGGCCTGGCTGCCTAGTTCAGGAGTTTCCAGAATGAAATTTGGCTGTTTGGTATCTCAGTGTAAGTATAAAATATGTTTCTCAGGGAACTGTAGAATAGATGTTAAAATTACTAATCAATGTTGGATTAGCAGACTGCATATTTACCACGTAGTAAAATCTGCTAAAGGTCACAGCGGGGCAGCACTATACAGGGGAAATGGTTGTGAGGAGTTTGGTCATAGTTTAGCTATATATCGTTTCAGTCATAAGTTTACATAGACCTTGCAGAATCTGTGTTTTTAATATGCTTTAAGACAAACCATGTGCAAATTAATTGCTGAGTATTTTCTCCTTAAAACTGCAGTGAGCCAGAGACAGTCTCAAAAACGCGGTTTGAAATCGCTGGGGTTTCTGACGCACAATTGTAACCAATCAGGGGTGCGTTTCCCAAAAGCATCGTTGGCCAACTATGATCGCAATTCCCATAGGTAACGACGGAACCATAGTTGGCTTTGGGAAACGCACCCCTGGTCAACGTGTGATCGTCAACGAGTGGATCTCTGAGCTGGTGTGAGTGAGTGAGTGGAGGCGGGGCTAATTTGCATATTCATAGTACCGCGTAAACTAAATTAGGCAAGGGTGTAGAGTTACATTCAAGCTATTTTAAGGCACGAACAATTTTTTTTCAAGGAAAAAAATTTTAAATAATAATTTTGGTGATCATAGATGAGTTTTTTGGGATAAAATTATTGACTACAGGGGGACTATAAAAAAAAAACTATTATAATAAACAAAATTAGAAATACCCCAAAATCATTGCAGGAAGTGCAGGCACCCTATACTAGAAGTAGATTTTAAAAAGGACATTCAAATGTGCCAGTCAAATACGATACAATAGGCTTCGTAGTGTTAATGATTCATAATACAACTCTTTCATTTTTTTAACCTTTGTTTTAGAAGGTTAACACTATTCAGTAATTGCTAGATAGCTATGTGGAATTTCTGTAAAACACTTTGGCCATAACAATATTTCAAGTACAAAATGGTTTGACAGTTTACAACAGAAGCCTGTGATTTGTACGATTAGAACAGCATGTGAAATCCTTCTCTCGAGCCAGCAGCTCCCTTTCTACAATTTCCTCTCAGGAAAAGGGGTGTTGGCGCCATCAGCATTCAGGTATTTTGACTGTACTCAGAGAGAAATGAGGGTCAAAGTTTAGCTCTCTACATTGCTACAATTCATGATTTGGCACCAATAAATGAGGTTTTCCTAGATGAGTTCTGTATACGCTATTGTCTTCGTTCCTCTTCTGTTTTGCAGTTGTGTTTTGCAAAATAGCACATTGTTCCTGGTGTGATGCCTCTGAGATGTTTTACTGCCAACAATAAATAATACACAATACATGTGTTTAGAAATGCAGAAAAATGCAGCAGTAGAGGTTCCACTGGTGAACTAAAAAAAATGATTAATATTGAATACTGCAGTCACTATGTGAGATTTAAAATACATATTATAATTATAAGAATATTAATTTGAAAAATGTAGGAGCCTCTGATTTTCCAGTATGTAGCCTATATACAGTATGTATAAAGGCATTTCTAATGTAAAGAATTAATATCAGACATAATTTTGATATTTGCCAGTTTTTACTAACACAGCTTAGACAAAGTGATGTGAAAACAGAGTAGCATTACTACAGTTGTAAAGTTGCAATGAAAAGGAAGTAGCAACAGATCTTTTATTCCCTATCGAGACGTACATCCGAGAATAAAATGTACGACAGGGACTTTGTTCTATCCATTGGTTGGCGATTGGATTCTGAGAGGTGGCCTTTGCACTCAAAAACAAATGCGAGCTTGCAGTCAATTTCTGTTTACGTCACCAGAGAGAATTCTGTCCTTTTCACTGAAAGATCGAGTCATGACATTTTGATTAAACATCATCAAACGTTGGCAAAGTAGATAAGGTGAATTTTCATTTCATGCAAACAGTTATTTTTGCTTAACTCATACTCTTCACATACTACTTATAGCCAGTACACAATATTTACTGTAAATATGCTGTATGTCTTCAGCTAGCCTCTGCTTTGTTAATAGGAGGTCTGTTGTTATTTACTGCACTTGAATGAACATGTCCTCCATTGAGTCTTTGTTTCACCTTTTTCTTTGCTTTTGAAATCAACCACTGAACAGGCAAAATATAATGGACAGCTTTCTGCTTCCTGCATCTCGTATAGCCACAAGAAGCGGGCTGGATAATCGACATGCTGGTAAATCTATTCATGGCAGAGTCTCCAAGTGTGACTAATGCAACGTCTCTGTGCATTAGCTGCGAGCGTTAGAGATACGAGAAAGGCTGGAAGTAGATCAAAAAATAGATAATTGCGCCGTTTTCTTCATTGTTTATGTCTTGTAATATGGTGTTGCCTGCTTCGTGAAACATCTCAATATGAGATTGACGACATGGAAATGAATCCTTGCCAGTCCCAGCACTCAGCCTGCCATCACTTGGCCTCATGGCCTTGAGATGTTGTTTATACTGCTTAAATTAGCGCTCAAGCTATCCATTAGCAGACCGTTTTCCACTGATACTGAAAGATGTGTTGTTTAGATACTTTTATTTGTAGTGATTAGAATGTGGATCTTCTGAGAACAGATCAGACCTTCTTCCTTTCAGTATCCTTGTATGTATACATTGCGATATTCAAACGAATATTCACTCAATCATTTTCTTGCAAGAGCGGCTGTAGCTTTAAGATCTCTTTGGTGCTGTTTATAATTTAGCTTGTTTGACATTTAAAACTCTCAGAATGATGTCATTTATGTTTGTATACTACTGCTCTATTTCCAGCAGCAAGATTAATTAATTACTGTAACTTTTGTGCCATGCACGTGAAATAACTAAATGACAAAACGGTGTAGGTAGTGGAAATGATTGTTCACTTTCTCGCTGCTCTGCTTAGCCAAGCGGCATGGCAATTGGTGTTAGTTGCCATGACAACATTCATTGTAAAGTGAGATGGCGAGAAAAGAAATGAAGTATGTTTATATTCAAGGGAATTAAGGAACAATTAAGCAACCAAAATAGTATACTAATTACTACAGCAATTTAATTATAACAGATTCATTCACTTTTTTTTTTTTGTTGTTGTTGTTGTTGTATTCTTGACTGTGGGATCAAATCCCTTCTCAGTGATTTTGAATGTAGGTCTGTTTTCAGTTAAAATACAGAAATGCCCATTACTGCACAAGAGCAGAAAAACTTTCACCTTTATCAGGAAAAGACCAGAAACCAGGATTCAAACTCAGGTTACCTTCAATCTGAGACCACTTTGCCTGATTAGAAATGATAGAAAATCGCTTTATGGTGTATTTATTCTTAATCATAAAAATGTCTTTAAAATGTTACCTTTTTTTTCAGATATTGACAACGTTGATTGCTTGAATGAATTATTTGAGAGTTAGGACAGAATGCAAGCTTTTTAGTGAATAAATACATATAATTATTGAATGGCTGTATATGCATATAACACACTAGTCACGTGGACATTACAATCCAGGCTCATTGGGAAAAACTTGCCTGTGGTGACATTTCTGCAACATGCCTGTTGCTTTTTGCACATTTCGCTACACTTTCAAAGTGAAATGTCCAGTGAGTGGTGCTAAAAGGGCATACTGTTTTATCCTCCTAAACAGATGAATGGAATCTGGTAACGTTTTATTATGCTGGTTGCTGTAGCCTATATCGTGGCAGTTTCTGTAATAAAATGTCTGGTTAGTGGCTCTAAAAGGTTAATGCTTGTATTTGAAGAATGTGCACCTACAGTAAACCCTGCCCTAAATCTAACCGATAGTGTTAACAAAACAACCATGAGATAAAAACACATTTGTTAAGCAACTATGCCCTTTTAGCTTACTAAGTCTTTAAACTCTTATAGTGACTAATGTTTCACAGCACTCGTACCTGAACGCTCTGCATCAAAAGTGCAATGCTGTACCAGGTGAGATACTGAGCAAGTTTACTACATCAGAAAAGCCAATGACAGACACATTTATTAACATAAAAATAAACATAAAATGTTTCACTTACGGCCTGGCAGCGCGTAAATCCCTCCCCGCTCCCCTCCTGGACACGGTCTTCCGAGGTGCGCTCTGCATTTAAAGGCCCACTGAAGTGCCTTGAAACGCGCAGCATGTTGACGTAATTTCCGCTGAAACAGGGTGGGCGGAGCTCCTCCCCTTTTTTAAAAATGCAAATAGCGTTTCTTTTATGTCACAGCTCGGCGAGACCGTTGAGTTCGGTAAAGCAGCAGTTTCCTCTTAATCTCTAACCGTTTCTCCTTCTAATCTCCTCCATATCGCTTTAAAATATAGCATTCTGTGCAGAATTCAAATGGGTCCAATATGTTTTCTGGTGTGCACCGACTCGCACAAATGATCCGCTCTGTGCTGTCGTGTCTCTGGACCGGAGCAGACTGTATGCGCGCTGCATGGTTCACGTGACACTGACGTGAAACCAGACTTCATTCGCCTCAATGGAAAGCATATTTACACTGTCTGAATCATATTCCCTATCTAGTGTATATATATATCTCCCCTATGTCAAGTCAAGTCATCTTCATTTATATAGCGCTTTTAACAATGTAGATTGTTTCAAAGCAGCTTTACAGAGATAAACGTATAATTTAAGGTAACAGAGATTGTTTTGGCATTATATCAGTTCTTTAATAAAGTTATTTTCCAGCTAAAGTTAGTTTTGATTGATTCGCTTCCGTCGCAACAATCATTTGTTATTAAATTAGGGGCCGCTAAGACGACACCATTCCCTCTACACAGACTTTAAACACGAACCTGTGAGAAACGCTGATGGCGGTCACATGCGCATTAAGAATTGGTTCTATAGTTATGTGCGTTTGAATATATGTGCGCAGGTTTGTTATTCCCTACAAACCAAGCCTAAACAAATTACTGGTGTTTCCTTATAATTTTTGATACAGAATTTTATTTTATTTTATCAGTTCGGGGTAGATACGCGAATTGAGTTTCCCGACGACGCTTTATCTGTAGAGTGGTAAAGGGATCCTCCATAGGGAGAGACTAGTTGGCACTTCAGCACTGCGTTGTCATCGGGTCCAGGCGCAGGTCCTTCATCAGATCTGGATACGGCCTGGATCCGGCAGGCTGCGGGAAATCCTCAGGATAAACAAAAGACACTGAAATTACCGTAGATGCCATTCTTCTCATGATGTAACGAGTACATCAGGATTTATGGGAAGTGTTCCCGGTTCCAGCTGACCTAATCTATGCAGCCTAACACTGAATTATAGAAGTCTATAATGTATTATGTGAATGCTATGTCAAAGAGATGTGTCTTTAGTCTAACTTTGAACTGACAGAGTGTGCTATCGTGTTATGTGCCAACATGTGTGAACAAGTGACTGATTTTAGCCGCAGCTTCTATTTATAGTGTAGGTAGCGGGAAACTTTGGATTCTAGCATTTGTTTGTACAGAAAATCTGATGAGAAGCTGAAGTGCAGTGTGATGTCATCAAAATCTTTGATCCATATTGGTGGAAGTGAGAGATTGTGAGTTTTAAATGCTTATATCTTCTAAATGGGAATGTTGTCATTGTTTTGGAGCACACTAGCTTATAGATAATGCTAACATATTCATTTCATGTGGACTTTAACAGCAGCCGCGATGAGGCTGCTTTCCATTCAGGTGTGCCTCATCACTCACCGCCAGTCCTGGTTGTTACAGCGCCCCTCTCTCTCACACCCACTGCAGTCGGGAACCTGATGAAGGGCGACGATTTAAGTGATGGGGGTTTCGATGGTATTAAGGGGGAGGCAGCCGTTCTATCACACCATACATATGGAGCTGGTTATGTGATGCATGCGTAAAATTGTATATGTTTACAAAATCATGCACTATAACATACTATTTTGTAAGTACCTATTTATCAATAATCTGCCCCTATAATCATAATTTGTGTGAAAAGAAATTACAGTTGTATGTGCTTTTACTGGCACTAGTGTTCATTTCACCTGGAAACTGCAGTGAATTATATGTATACGTGTTTTAGGAGTTTTGCAGAATAGGATCACTTTTCCAGTCAGCATATGTTGGGACATAATGGTGTTTTATGGTCTTTTTTTTTTTAATCCTTTTCTTAGTTAGTTTTATATTTTTACTTTGTTTTCACGTATTATGTTCTACACAATGAAGAAATTTATATGGGTTGAAAACAACATAAGGTCAAGTCAAGTCAAGTCAAGTTTATTTATATAGCCTAGCGCTTTTCTCAATACAGATTGTATCAAAGCAGCTTCACAGTATTAAATTAAAATAATACATCAATGTTTGTTTCGAGTGGAAAACGTCCACGTTTGGTAATGCTGATCAATAGTATTGTTGATTGATTAATTAAATTAAATATCCCCAACTGAGCAAGCCAAAGGCAACAGTGGCAAGGAACCGAAAAAACTCCATCAGGTGACCTGATGGAGAAAAAAAAACCTTGGGAGAACCCAGGCTCAGTCGGGGGCCAGTTCTCCTCTGGCGTCTATGAACTAGAGGTCGGATTTAACAGTAAGATTAAGAGTAGTATATGAATGCCTGGCTGAAGAGATGCGTCTTTAATCTAGTTTTAAACTGGGAGAGCGAGTCTGAGCAACGAACAGTATCTGGAAGACTATTCCAGAGTTTTGGAGCTAAATGTGAAAATGCTCTCCCTCCTTTGGTGGACCTAGATATCCTAGGTATGACCAAAAGCCTCGAATTTAGTGATCTTAAAGAGCGCGATGGATTATAGGGCGATAGAAGGTCCGTTAAATAGACTGGAGCTAAGCCGTTTAGGGCTTTATAAGTCAGTAGCAATACCTTGTAATTAATACGGAACTTTATAGGTAACCAATGTAGTGATGATAAAATTGGTGTTATATGGTCAAATTTTCTTGATCTAGTAAGAACTCTAGCGGTGGCATTTTGGACTAACTGTAGCTTGCTTATTAAGGATGCAGGACAACCGGCTAATAAAGCATTACAGTAATCTAGTCTCGATGTCATGAATGCATGAACTAACTTTTCTGCATCAGAAACTGATAGCATGTTACGTAGCTTAGCATTGTTTCTAAGGTGGAAAAAGGCTGTTCTTGTAACATATGAAATATGATTTTCAAAAGACAGGTTGCAGTCTAGTATAACACCCAGGTCTTTTACTGTAGAGGATAAAGTAACAGGACATCCTACTATGTTAAAGTTGCAGTGTGAGAGGTTTTGTGGGCGGTTTTTTGAACCGATGATTAGTACCTCTGTCTTGTCTGGATTTAATAAAAGAAAATTGCGCGTCATCCAATCTTTTATATCTTTAACACACTCTGTCAATTTGGATAATTTAGCGTTTTCATCTGGCCGTGATGAAATATAGATTTGAGTGTCATCATCATAACAATGGAAACTAATTCCATGTTTCCTTATAATATTTCCAAGTGGCAGCATATATATTGAGAATAACAGAGGGCCTAACACAGATCCCTGAGGCACTCCATAGTTTACTGGAGTTATGATCGATTTTTCTCCATTTAAATAGACAAAATGGTAGCGGTCAGATAAGTATGATCTGAACCAGCTTAATGCTTGTCCTTGAACACCAGTATAATTTTGTAGTCGATCTAAGAGTATTGTGTGATCTATAGTATCGAACGCAGCACTAAGATCAAGTAAAACTAGTACTGAGATACAGCCTTGGTCAGAAGCTAATAGTAAATCATTTGTGATTTTAACGAGCGCAGTTTCAGTGCTATGATGCGGCCTGAATCCAGACTGAAACTTTTCATAGATGTCATTTTCTTGCAAGAAAGAGCCCAGTTGGGCGGATACAACTTTTTCTAGTATTTTAGACATAAAAGGAAGCTTTGAAATGGGTCTATAATTTGCTAGGTTATTATGATCTAATTGTGGTTTCTTAATGAGTGGTTTTATAACTGCCAATTTAAATGTTCTTGGAACATGACCTAAAGATAAAGATGAGTTAATAATATTAAGGGTGAGTAAAAGATGACAGAATTGTCAATTATGGGTGAACTATCATGTCAATGTATATAGTATTGGGAAGACACATGTATTTAGATAATCAAATATCATTTGCATTTCCCCTCATTACCATTAGTCTGACAAAACAGCAGTTTTCTATTTCTTTTTCGTAAGTGCATCATTGGTTCAGTGCGGAGGTGTCAGTCGGTTTTCTGACGAACAAAGCAGTCGTGGTGTCTCTCTCCCCACTTATTTAGACCTGAACTCACTGTCACTCATTATGCTGAAGATTTCAGCCTGCTCCTTTTACATTTCCATATGAATGTGATAAAATGGTGGCGGCGCAGACTTCTGTACAAAGAAAATGGGAATGTGCGGTGTGACACATCTAGAGGGAGATGGGAGATGTGCTAAATTAGGGCTCAGTGCTGGTAAAAGAGACTGTCGAATGAGGCGTGGGTGCACGTGTTGCGTTTGGGCCGCTGTGGACCCGACACAAGCTCTGACCACACTGAACAACTGATATTAAAGCAATGATCAGATTCTCATGCTCTGCTGCAAAGCAGATTGGTTAAAAGGATAGTTCACCCAGAAATGAAAATCATCATTCTAAACCTGTATGAGGAACATAAAGTAAGATATTTAGTTATCTTCTTCCTATTTTTTTCACATGTTTTCACTCTAAAAGTACTCTAGTGTTACTATGGTACTGAATGACCAGACTTGTGACTGTACAAAATGTAACTGTTGAACCTACCAAATAAAAAAGCTACATGACACTAACAGTTATTTATTGATTGTAAGAAAAAAAAAATGTTTGTTTGCGACTGGATTATTTGATTAAAAGTAAAAAAAAAATCAAATAATTCAGATGAAATCTTGGTGAGAGCCCTGTTAACTTATTGAGTCTCTAATGTGCTCAGTTGCTCCTTTAACACTTCCATCTGTACCTTCATATTTGAGTGTTATTAGACAGTGCATGTTCTCACTGGATGACTGATAAGATAAGATGTCATAACATGGACATCATCTGGGCAGCAGCCACCATTTTGACTTCAAAATTAGCATGCCATTTTGAAACTTAAGCTAAAAACAAGTTAAGAAACAAAAAAATAACTCTTATGTTCACTCAACTCCCTTGTGAAAAGTGCCCCAAATTGCGTTTATTGTGAACTTCTATTGTATTTTAAATGTATAATTATAGATTTTTTTAAATATATATATATATTTATCCATTACATTAAGACACATACGATGGAGACATGAAAACCACTGCATGACAAGAACCTCAAGCTGTAGTTCTGCAGCTGCGCAACGCCTCGCGCTACTTGACTGTTTGCTGTTCAGCGCGCGCTCAGCTCGAGACATATGCAGCGAGTCTAAATTAAGTGCGTTTAGTCGCTCTCTCTCTCTCTCTCTCTCTCTCTCTCTCTCTCTCTCTCTCTCTCTCTCTCTCTCTCTCTCTCTCTCTCTCTCTCACACACTCTCTCTCCCCAACACGGAATGGGTTTCAGTGAGAGTAACGCTTTTTATTCCCTCTGAAGAGCGCCTACATCAGTGTTTAGGCTATATTCGCGTCTTCAGCATGACTTCTTCGGAATCCAGCGCGCCGGGAAAAGCGTATCAACAAGATCAGGTAGTGACATTCAAGTCAGAGAGCTTCTCTCTGGTGGTTCATGTGTATGGAAAAGTAGAGGGTAGAGATCGTGCTTTTTGCATTCTGTTAGTTCTGTGCACGTTTTAAATGGCACGTTAACTGAGCATTGGTTAGATTTTATATTGCATCCCATTATTTTTAGCTGTTGTCGTGCCATTTAAAACAAAAGACTATAGTTCGTTATAGTAGTTAGGTAGTTATTTGGAGCAATGGCTGTTTTTAATGAATTTTAAATTAAATGAAGACTTGGTGAGCATAAGAGACTTCTTTCAAATTAATTAAAAAAAAAAAATCCATTATTATCATTATTACAAACTTTTGACTGGTAGTGTAGGCCTATATTAGAAGTATATGGGTACAGGCTGTTGTTTGTAGAAATAATGATTAGAAATGTCAAAAAAGAATGTCTCTATCAATGATCTTCGTGCATTCAGCTTTAATACACTATAAAATATCCTGCTGAATATGTTAAAAACTTGCAGTTAGGGTTAGGGTTAGGGTTAGGGTTACCCCTTCTGTGAGCAGTGCTCTGTTGTTATGTACTTTTCTGCATTTCACTTCAGCTCTAGCTATAGAGTTTATGCTTGAAACTTGGCATTGGGTCCCGCAAGTATTGTTGGCTCTGACGATGAATTGTTTGTGATGTTCCTCATTTGGAAATCACTTTGAATATTTTTTTTTAACTTCAAAAGTTTATAAAAACTGGCATTTCTGGGACCTTTTACTGCTTTTCAAGGAGGGGAATATGTTTTACTAACCAAAAAATGCTAACACTAGAACAATATTTGACTGTATTGTCTTGTTGAAAAGAATAAAGATTTGCACAATTAACTATATGGTAATTCATACTTTTTATTTACCAAAAAAACAGCAACAATTTAATAGTATTTCACAGTATGTATTGACCATTAAATCATAAATTTGATTAAAATCTGATTTTAACCTGATATAATTCCAGGTTGTATATTGATATGATATGAATCATTTCATTGATCATCCGAGTTGATTTATACAATAGACAATAAAGATAAAGAGATAAATTTCAATGTTTTCTTATCATCATGGGTGCCATTTATGTCACTTCACTGCCTGAATATTTTATAGAGAATCTCATATTTTTCCATTACGTTAGATAAATGGACACCTCAGGTGGCAGTCGAAAACCACACACAACAGATGGCCAGCGCAAACACAACTCTTTATTTCACTTCTTTGTCCCCGAGCGCAGTTATTGTGCCACCAGAAGCAAAGCATGGAAACCTGCAGTTCTCATCATTCAAATCAATTAAGCCAAACTACTGCATCTGTTGTGCTTTGATTACTTTCATGCTATTCATTAATAACTCATTCATCTGACCTTGTTACATTGTTCTCCAAACTTAACCTGCTGCCATGCAACTTAAACTGAAGTCTTGTGCGGTTTTTAGAATATTATAGGTTTTTATTTTCTTAATAAAATTAAGCTGCACTTAGAAATGAAGATATTTCGAGCGAATTCTTATTCACCCTCTCAAGCTGCTTTTTGCATTTCAGCCCTAAGTAGGGCTTTCTGATGACAATGATTAGGGTTTAAGCAGTGGAAGAATTGCCTGCCTTAGAATAGCTTTTGATTCTGCTCAAAGGAGGGGCTATACTTGGAGTGGTGGCTGTGATAAAGTGGGTCTGATAGACGGGATTAATTGGGAATTGCGTTTGATGTTCGGAGCCCAGATGAAAAAGAACATCCCCCATGAAGTACAATTATGAGCAATCAGTTCAGGCTCAGCACTGACAGACGGGAGTGTGTTTTCACCTGCCCTTCAAAGAGTGCCTCTGTTAGAGCAATAACAGCCACGTGTTGAGAACAGCTCAGCTTTGGCAGGTCTTTGGATGGCGATTATGACTTTAATAACGGTCTTTATACGATGATGAAGTTCCAATCGAAGAACTTTGTTCTGCGATCATTAAAGAGATTTGATAGAGGCACAATCGTACTTAATATTGTGCTATTCATGCAGGCGTTTTTTACTTTATTGGAGGATCTCATTTAAAGTTGTCTTCTTAATAACTTGTGATTTTTTGCGGTCTGAAAAGGCACTTAGATAAGAGCACTTTTAAACGCCAAGTTGTGGGTTTATGTTAAACCTTGAGGATTTCAAAAAAAGAGGATTGTGTGAGAATTGCTGTGATATTAGATGGCTGTACTCTGTATTTCTTTCTTTCTTTTATCATCATAGTATATTTCTAGAGGTGATGGATTTTAATATCTGTCTGAGATGTCAGTGTGACTCTATTACATGTCTACATGTCTCTCTGTCTCTTTCTTTATTGTGTCATATGGAATCTTATTCCTGGGCATATTTAACACCAAAATCAACAGAATTATGACCTTTAAATTGTTTGGTAGCGTGATATTTATTTGCATGACGATCAAAAAAAACACATTTCCCCTGCATAATTTTTATCATTTTTTTCCAAATGAATTCAAAATTCTTCACAATTTTTCAAAACTTATTTCATACATTTTTTTACTACATATTGTATTGTAAAATAGAATACTGTGATATAAAATGGTTTAAAAAATGAAATCAAGATTACTTAAAGACAACTAACACGATGTATACATTATTTTATATAATTGGGATTTTGGGCATTACAGTAAATGAAAAGAGCGTTTTCTCAGCATTTCTCGGCATGAAAAAAATGTGCTTAATTTTCATGGAAATATTGTCACAATATGCAGAACTCTTAATGATCTTAAAAATTCTTAATTTCCTTTCTTTTTCTCATTTCTTTCTTTTAAATTGTGTGGTGAGATACTGTATTACTAGAGAGTTAGGCTATCATGCTTTTCACTTTAGAATACTGATCCAAATAATGAGTAATTCCTTCCTCCTTAGTCATTACTAGTAGGTGACCATCATGATTATTCACATTAATTATGAACCTGTATATACCAGGTCTTACTAATATGGGAGGTATGACAAAATAGTAGTTAATAATTAGCTAATAGCGAACTACCTCATTTGACTGAGCGCTATTACTTACTAATTCGTTAATCAGAGTTTCTTGTTAGTTAAAGGTGCATTGCGCAACATTTCATGTTAAAAATACCCGTTTTTCTAACCCATACAATTGCCTGATGGGCTGAATGAGCCCTTCTCTGATCACTGCGATTGCCTCTATAATCCTGTACAGTAAAATAAATAAGAGGGATTCGGGTCGGAATTTGAGACTGGGCGTGACGTCATGCGCGTTCAGTTGCAGTGTTGCAGTTTCGCTTGTCGCCAGAGGGGGCATAGTTCTGCAAAAACTCAGAGACTTGCGCAATGCACCTTTAATAGTAGTTAGTAAAATTTTAATATTGTGTTACTCATTTGTTTCTGTGTTTCAAGTGTTACCCTTGAAAAAAAGTAATTTGATTACGTAACTCTCATTACTTGTAATGCGTTACCCCCGATATTCGCACACCTTTCCATATCTTCTCACTGCTATTTCAGCTTAATAATACATTTTTTAACATGCTTTTTACATTTCGAAAATGTAAGTAGAAGGCCTGTGAGCTGAAACATATATATATATTTTTTTTTTTTATTTAACCTTTATTTAACCAGGTAGGTCAGTTTGAGAACAAGTTCTCATTTACAACTGCGACCTGGCCAAGACAAAGCAAAACAGTGCGACAAAAACAACAACACAGAGTTACACATGGGAAATAAACAAACGTACAGTCAATAACACAATAAAAAATCTATATACAGAGTGCAAATGTAGTGCAAAATGCAGTAAGATTAGGAAGATAGGACAATAAATAGGCCATAGTGGCGAAATAAATTACAGATTAGCATTAACACTGGAATGATGGAATATGCAAATGAAGATGTGCAAATAGAGATACTGGAGTGCAAAATGAGCAGAAGTAAAATAATAAATAAGGGGATGAAATAGTAGGGTGAGCTATTTAAGGGCTATATACAGGTGCAGTGATCGATAAGCAGCTTTGACAGCTGATGTTTAAAGTTAGTGAGGGAGATAGGAACCTCTAGCTTCAAGGATTTTTGCAATTCGTTCCAGTCATTGGCAGCAGAGAACTGGAGGGAATGGCAGCCAAAGGACGTGTTGGCTTTGGGGGTGGCCAGTGAAATATACCTGCTGGAGCGCATGCTACGGCATATGCGTTATTCCTCTGTAAATATTGTCAAATAAAGCAACTAAAAAGGTTTTACATTTTGAGTGCAGATCGTAGATGTATTTTGATGTATTTTTTTCATCCACCAGATGAAAATCGTGTGTGATTGTTTGAGACTAATAGTAAGCACACCTCTGCTCAACAGGATTTGAGGTGTCATTTATGTTCACATGTACAAACCGTGTGAGTTTGTGCATATCCATAACTCTAGCTCATAGTCGCCATAGCAAACAGCACTAATAATAGTAGGAGCTTTCACTCTCAACCATCTCAATTTGAGGTATTTTTCTACCTCCCTCCATCATCTGTGAGACAAATCACAACTTGTCTTCACTAGATGCTGTTTCTGCTGCCACAGGATGTAAATCTTGTTTTTAGACATTTGGTCAGTTCCTTTCTGCAATGTAGCAGATTGCTTCATGATTCATATTACTCCACATCATAAATGTGCTCTGATTTATTCAGTTCTGTTCTGCAACACTTCTGCAACAGTGCTGTTATTTGTTTCTTTTTGTAGTGAGGAATATGACATAAAAGTTCATATTAATCATATTTTTTTAATGTTCTTATGCTCACCAAGGCTGCATTTATTTGACCAGAAATACAGTAAAAACGGTAATATTGAGAAATAATATAATAATTTGAAATAACTGTTTTGTATTTTAATATATTTACAAATTTTGTTTTTTCTTGTGATGGTAAATCTGAATTTACTCCAGTCTTCGGTGTCACATGATCCTTCCGAAGTCATTTCGATATGCTGATTTGATGCTCAGGAAACGTTTCTTATTATTATCAATGTTGAAAACAGCTGAGCTGCTTATTATTTTTGTGGAAATTGTGAAACATTTTATTTCAGGATTCTTTAGTTAAATAGGAAGTTCAAAAGAAAAGCATTTATTTGAATCTTATGAAACATGATTAATGTCTTTGTCACTTCTGATTAATTTAATGCACCCTCTAAAAACAACAACAAACAAAGAAACGACAACTGAACCTTAACTTTCGAATGGTATGTGTATATCAATATACACACTGTTTTATATGATTTATTTATTTATTTTTTTGCAGACCTGTCATCTTGATCGAGATGATTATAATGGGTCTATTAAATATGCTCTCTTTTATGCATCATTTATCTGTTGGTGTTGATGTGCCAATCAACTATCCTGTCTATTTCACAGATGTAAAGTGTCCTTCACACACAGATGGCACTTAAGTGCTTTCCTCCACAAATGCTGTTGCTGTCAGATTTGACACGACGGAAGATAAAAGGTGATCATGTTATTGCAGGCTAAATATATGGTGTTGTCAGAAGAGATATTGTTTCAGATGCCTCGTGCATCTCCGCTCGCTGATGTTTTTATAATAAAATGGAGTGCTTTCTGTCAGAATGGAGAAACGTAAGATTATTAACACTGAAAGCATTTATAAATTGGTGGGAAAGTGATATCCCATTATGACATAACAATATGTCACTTGATGGCCTCTGGGAAATGAAGTGAAACATGCCTGGCGGGTGTTGAGACAAAGATTGGCCTATGATTTCTGCATTCATATGAATCAATTCATACTCTGTGATAAAGTGGAAAGCTCTACGTATGAGAAAACTGCGCTGCTTTACGTGTGAGTGCTGTAACAATAGCTTTCATTCGTCCTCCATCATTTCATGTTTTCTCTTTTGTTGTTTCCTAGTTTGCCCATTAGGTGTATTTATAATACTTAAAATGATTGTAGGATCATGTTAGCTTTTTTCTGCAGTACATTACACTGAAATATCATCAGCACCTCCCACAAGCTGAAAAATATTGCTCATTTATTTGTTTACTTTCCTTCGTGAAAAGGGTACGTCAAGTGATTTACAATCACATGCACAGCGATGTTATAAAAAAACCCATTATGAATTATGAAAGAACTCAACGTGGGAGCTTAAATATCTTGGCGCTATCTTTTTATCCTTCAAAAAACAAGTAAATACTCCTGTGGACAGATAAATATCATCAGATGTTCAGCTGTTTTTTAACTTAATATCATTCTTTCCACTTATTTTGTATTTAAGGGATAGTTCATCCAAAAAAAAGCCAATTCTTGTCAAGGAAGCAGGTGATTTGGTTTCTGTTCCGGTGCTCGAGTTCATCAACTCATGATTCAGTGATTCATTGGGAGTGATTCTCATTAAAGGGAAAATTCTCTGTTAATAATGTCTGTAATTTTGCTCTATTCCTTAGAAAAGTCACCATATGGCTTCAGAAGACTTGGAAAATAGTGCATGGGTCATACTACTTTTATGATTTATCTTTTGTTTCGTTCTGTTTTACGTTGTGTCTTGTTCTGTTCTGTTTGGACATTTATGGTCTACACTGTCTGTATATATAAAAAATAGCTTCATGAAAATCCTTTAAAATTGTCCTTTTATGGTCCATGAAAAAATAATACCATATGGCTGTAAGAAAGACATGATGAGGGTGAGTAAATAATGACAGGATTTTTATTACTGTCCATATAAAGTTTCATACTTGAGGTTGTTTTTGAGCATCTTAGCATGTCGGCCTCAATATGATGAAGAGATCTCCGTAGAAATGACCGGTTACAATGTGAAAAGCTTCTCAATGGTTGCTTATGGTTAGGAATGTGTTGTGGTTTGCTCACTGGTCATTTAAAATGTTGGAGAATCTCAGGGAATCAGACAATGAATAGGCCTCCTGCTTCCTCAGTTGCAGCAAAACTTTTTTAATTTAGGATGTAGGGTATAAGAATCAAATCTAGAACATCTCTCATGGTTACTATAATGATACAAACAAATTCTAGGTGAGCTAACAGATAAATGATGGATGACAGAAAGCTTATATTGCTGCAAGCTCTGGTGTTTGTCTTCTGCCTAAAATAAAACACTCAGCTGCTGCAAAGGTCATCCCAAAATCAATAACATTTCAATTACAAGCAAACAAGTCTGTGGCATATTATGCCCTGCAGTAGATTTCTTGCGAGATCTCATTTTGATGTTTTCTCGAAGGTCTATATATCAAAATATCAAACCAAGCGTCATTTATTTTAAAGATAGCACAAGAACATTTTTCAAGCAAACCATTTATTAGGTTTAAAATGATAACACAATAGATAAACTGTTCAAAATGAATACCACAAGCATTGTGAAATGTTAGAGGATCTCGTTCATAGTTAATGTGATGAACTACACCTGTGGTTGGGTCTCACTTTGGAGCCCCAATCACCTCTGATCTGTAGAAAAATGGCAAATGGAATTTGCATGCTAAGCCACTCCCCCGTACATACGGGTAAATAAGATGGCGACACGCATCCACTCATTCAGTTTTATGCTGAGGAGCCGAGATGCTTTTCATTCAGTGGGGTGGTTCAGGGTTGTGGCAGGAAGGACATAATGTCTTGTTCCCTCCGTTCCCTTTACATCAGTTACGAAGACGTTCCCTATCTGTCAGTCATGTTCACTGTTAAGTTTGAAGACTGACAAATGGAGTCCCTATAGAAAAGAGAGAATGTAATGTAAATATATGGTGTCCGCATAATGTGTCTGTGAAGTTTCAGCTCAAAATACCCCCCAGATCATTTATTATAGCTTGTCAAATTTGAATGTCCCTTTAAATGCAAATGAGTTGCTGATCCGCCCCGTTCAGAATAGGGCCGATCCTTTACACGAGCTTCGGATATTCCGGCAATAACAAAACAAGCCAATAATCTCACTCATCCAAAATCTCAGAGATAACCAGTAGAGGAGTGCAGCCTTACAGAGAGACTCAGGAAGAGTTTGCAACTTTTAGACGCACCTGGACGTTTCTGAATGGTTAGTGGATACATGCATGTAGTTGTTGTGGAGTTACATTGATTCATCTCATCGACTTGCATGTACCGTCGTGTTTAACTTTTATACAAGTTGACACAGTTCCCTGAGGTCTTTATAAGACAGCTGTGACATTTTTTGGTCAAATCGTATTCTGTGCTCGTCTGTGCAGCAAAGACAGAACAATTTGCATGCTTTGCTCGAACTTTTGCCATTGCGAAAAAAACTCAAAACTCTTACCAGTGACACTCAAGGTCAAATATCAATTTACAACCACTGAGGTTGTAATCCAAGAACAGAGAGTCAAATATAAGAGAGAGAAAAAATACGAAAGAAAAGCTCTACAGTCTAGTGGTCACCACGTCATAACGTCAGTCCCATCAAAAAATAACATGTATAAAACCATTTTTTTAATCTATTTATATTTAATCTAATTTCAGCTTTACTTAACATAACAGCTTATTTTGCAAAACCCAGCATTTTGACTCCTTGAGGCCGACAGAAGGGTTTGCTGGTAATAGGTGAGATTACAGAAGAGAAGGGCAGCTTTAATTAGCACCTCCTAATTAAACGACTGATCTGCTCACCATTACAACGGCAGATCAGTGAAGCACAAACACAGTAGTACATCAACAGTACAACAGAGTGCCTGATGCAGATGCCCTTAAGGTTAATAAATAGATTTTAATGCGTGGGTGGAACATCACAGATGCCGTATCATTTAACAGCTGCTGTGCACAGACAGGATGTAATATACAACACAATGATGCTTCCTCTTTAGTGTATGGACGCTCCATATACTTCTGCTCCAAACATGGAAATTGTGATATTTTCCATGCACAATCGAGAGGGATTGTGTCTGTTCAAATCTAAGTTCAAAAGCTCTCAGTCCCCTCTTCAGTCTGAACTATATCACAGACAGAGACCTGGCCTATTATTGTGTCACATGTCCTGCTGTTTCATCTCTTTCAAAGGACCCTCTGACCCCTGTGTCAATGGGCTAATTGGACCTATTGGACTTATTTGTGTCTCCACAGAAGATCCTCCAATTTTCCAGCAGGATGTTGTTTCGTTTGAATGACATCAGACGGATGTCTGACCGGTTAGCCCTGAATCTGATCCTCTGACTGCATGCATTCTTAATTTAGAACTTAACATCGATTATATATTAATGGCTTGACATAGATTCATCCTTGATGTGTATGGAGACTGTTTCATATTGCTGATGTGGAACAATCACTTGAGCTAAAAGCCGCCCAATGACCAATTAAAACTGGCCCAGTTAACTTTCAAATATGCCACTTTCAAAACCATAACACAGATTTTAGATTAATATGCATTTTCAGATTTCCTTAAAGGGGATGTCTAATGCAATTTCATGCATTCTGACTTTTTACACTGTTAAAGAGTTGGATTCTCAATGCTAAACGTGGCCTAAGTTGGACGTATGACGGAGTATTTCTGTGCCAAAGATTCGTATAAGTTTCGGAAAGTTTTTTTCCGAGTATGGAATTCCTTGAATGGGCAACTCTTCCTGAAGAGCGTCAACCAGAGTGAGAGCAAGAGTTGCCCATACAAGCAATTCCAACCTTTATGATGTCATACGAGGCCATACTCGAAAAAAACGTTCTGAAACTTATACGAATCTTGAAGGAGTGTATTTGGCACAGAAATACTCAGTTATACGTCCAACCAGAGCGAGAGCAAGAGTGCGCCCATCAACGCGCAAGTTCGCGTTACGGAAGCGCCTCCAGGAGCTCGGCTGTTTTTGTAAAGACTCAGTACAGCGTATCTTGTCTTTTGTGATAAAACTAAAGACTCTTTTCAAAGATATGAAGGATGCAATACTACTCTATAAGTACTCTAGGTTAACATGGGATTGGCAGAAACTGCGTGTGTTATGTCCCCTTTAAATTTGTAGTCATACTCTATACTGTTAATGGCGGAATTTCTTTTTTGTTGCAAAAAATCATTATAATTGAAAAAAAAGTAACCTGACCAGTGTTATTGTTAACTAAAACTAAATCAAAAACTATTTTAAATGATTTTTCTTAAATGAAATAAAATAAAATGTAAATATTAGATGAAAAACTTAAGCATAAAAAAATAAATTAGTAAAATAAATGTTTTCTAGGCGAATAGTTGAAGTACTAAAATTACTAAAAAATGAAAAGCTAAAAAAAATAAACTTTTATAAAAAAAATCCCAAAACTTACACTAATATTAAAATGAAAATTGGCATAAAAAGTATATATAATCAAAATATATTAATAAATAATATAATATAATGTAAATCATTTTAAGATAACACTGAGCCTTACAAACTCTAACTCAATGAATCTAAAACATGTTTTAGAGTCCCTGGTGGGTCACAACTCAAAAATGGGTCTAATGCCAACCCAATTCAAATCTGCTTTGTTTTTGTAGTCCGGTCAGGAACAACTCATGATATACAGTTACAAACCTGATTCAATCACATTTTTAGGTGGTTTGAAAATCTTATTAAAATCTGATTTATGTTAGTACTGTATGCTTCAGTCTGAATGGTTTTCTGTTTTTTTTATATTTGTTGCAAGACAGGTTATGTCAAGCGTTGTGACTGCGTTTCAGATGGCATAAATGTTTGTTCCAAACAGAATTTCCAGTAAGAATTACATTAAAGTGAGTTTGAACTCAACAGCATCGGTGAGTAATTTTCCTCTGATTCAGTTGTGCTGTGTCCCTACAAGGACACTTAGGAAATCCCATCCGATAAGGCTTAAAAGATCCACCTGTCCTGCTGGGCGGTGACAGTTTGTATTTCAGTGAAGCATCAGTAGATTGAAATCACTGATGCCAGTCGTCTTTCTATCCAACTTTGTCACTGTGGCGATCACTCTCCCTCTCCTTTGCCCATTGTCATCTCTTTCCCTGGTTCCCCTGGAAACAAGAGATCAGGAAAGATAGATTTCATCCTTCATGACGAGTTTCTGTCCTTGTTCTTCTGAGGGAGCAAAAACAAAACCTTCATACTGAGGAGCACCAAACCATGGATGAGGTTTGTAATGTTTTATCCTTATAGCAAGAGTAACTAAACCTTGTATTTCTTCACCCTTGTGTACTAGAAACTGGCTTGAGAAGTTTTTAATAGGCGTATGTTTCATGGAAAACCCACAGGGAACAAACTTCATCTCAGACTGTCAGAGGTTCTGTAATCTCACATAAGGTGAGGCTTTGCGTTCAATCGAAAGGTCAGAAGTTGAGATTGTAGTTCAGAAGTACAGAGATACAGTCTTGATTTTCATTTGGAGAATTTTTCAGAAACCTCTTCCTTTCACACGGATCCCTGTGGAAATCTTCTTAATGCAGGCGCAGTCTCTTGCTGAGCCCCTAAGAACTAAATCCCTCTTGTTGTACAAGATGAGAATGTTTTCATCTGTTTTGCAGGCGTCTGTGCTTTGTTGGACAATTGCATTCGCACTCATGGGACAACACAGATTTCTGTGTTTGTCAAATAGACCAACAAGCTACTACAAAAGGGATTATTTTGAAAACTCAAAAGTTTGAAAGCCCTTGATGATTTATTGTAGGTTGAGTGTACGGTAAGCGTAAACTTGTCATTCAGAAATATTTGTAATGCATTTGATTGTTGCTTTCTTTGGTTATTTTTAACAATGGAGCGCTATACAATCAGAAAAAATATTACATAGAGTTCTTCAATTTACACTACAAAATCACTATTATAGCAGATGAAAGTTTTATTTTATTTTGTTGTCTTAACTGAACAGTGCAGTTTAGCATCGCCCTTTGCAAACATTTATATTATATTTAATATAGATATAATTGTATTATATATGATATATAATAAATATAAAATATATTGAATTATATATTACACTTAAATAAATATATAACACAAATTTTTTGATAAATTGTATATCATATTTAAGTTTTTCATTTCCAGAAATAAAGCTATTTGCAGTATATACATTTTTTTTGTTCGCAGCACAAACGGCCACAAAATTAGTGCTGATCACAATTTGCACACATTTATAAAAATCCCCCTGGATAATGAAATGACAGCATGCAGTAACTGGGAATATCACATCTCGTCAGTTTACTGCCAGTTTTCAGTGGTTTTTAATTGCTTCAGGGAAACAGTGCTGACGTTTGTGAATCTTTATTTAAAAATTACTGCACAACATAGAAACTTACACTTCTCAATGACAGTAACGCATTTGAAATGTGTCTACTGTATGTGGCTGAAGTATCTAAGAAGTTCAGAAGGGTTTTTTCCAAGCATAAGATCCCTGTGTATTTTAAACCAATGACTACATTAAGACAACCTTTGGTTCGGATTCCCAAACACCTTTAAAATAATATAGTATATGCAGTTAAGTGCATTGGGCATTTTGTAGGTTACGTTGTTATGCCAGTGACACACTGATTTATTCTGTAACGAACCAAGTGGCTGCCCTTATAAATTTGCAAGTCATTGAATCATTCACTCAACTGATTCACATTTAGTGATTCAGTAAATATATTTAGATTCAAACAGCTGTTGAAATGTGTTTTTACTCCCAGTTTTTAATCTTTGATGATTGCCTTTACCTTGTACACAACTAGAATAACCAGAGCTACATTTGCGATGACTCTTTTCTGAGCAAATTATTCAGTCACTTCACTTGTTTAGGAAAGTCACATGCGCATCAATAAATGTATTTGTTAAATTTGTTACCATCGTAGTTTGTGCACGTTTCCCGAAAAAATAATCACCTGCCCCAATAGAGCATAGTCTAGTTGTTTTTGTGATGTCATTATCATGGTTTCTATCCATTGTTTTATGCGATATCCCAAAATGCGCATAAAAATACACTGATGGAAGTTTCTGATCACCCAACATGTGTAAATGTATTTAAATGCATTCAACAGTTGGTCATCAGTTGGTGACATTTTGGACTGAGGATGAAGTTTTGAGCTCTGAAAGTTACAGTTGAACATCAAAAATGTGGTTATTCAAAATATGACCCATTTTTAAGATGCCTGCTACCTCATATAAATCACAGGTGTAGTGCAGAAATAACCTTAAACCACACCTTTCATTAAGACCTGTGGCTGGTTACATAAACAGCTAAGACTGGTCTTAAAAGTTAGTTATTCTAACTTTTTTCTTCAAGACTGGACATATCTTTTTGTCAGCTAC
Source organism: Squalius cephalus (assembly GCF_949319135.1). NCBI lineage: Eukaryota > Metazoa > Chordata > Actinopteri > Cypriniformes > Leuciscidae > Squalius > Squalius cephalus. The sequence continues at coordinate 21,074,335 of NC_137128.1, forward strand.
ATAAAAAGTAAGTTTGGTCTAATTTGAATCTGAAAAGAATGATTAGCCCTTACTAACTACTAGTTGGTCAGTCTTAAGGCAGTCTTAATTTAGTGGCTATGTTTATGTAACTGGCCCCTGTTTATTCCTTTTGGATGCCTTTCTTTAATAGGATACAGAGTGGTAATGGATTCCATGCCATTATGCATTTAATTTCCCATCAGCAGTTGCTGGAAAAGAGAAGAATATTTATGAAAGAACTGGATTGACTGGATGAAGGTGTACAAAATTAAAGATGTGGTTGTGTGTAAATGTAATGACAAAATGTACCTCTTATGAATAAAAACTTCAAAGGCTTTATAGTACTACATTTAATAGTTTGATTTCCCCATGGCCCCCTTTCATTTTCAAAGCATGAAAAAAAAAAGATTGAATCGGTGATGATAAAATATTGTACATTAGCTCATCCATAATATTCTGTGATATTGGTCATTAATACATTTTTCAGTTGAAATCCTTGACTAGAAGGTTCCAGCTCAAGCGGATGCCTCAATGCTGCATTTCTCTCCGTCAAGTCAAAGCGCACAAACTGCATCATTTTATTTATCACAGACAGCGTTCTTATCTCAGATGAGTTTAACACGCAGCTGTTGCCTTAGTGCTGAGAATATTGGATTTTGAAATTAAAGATGATTTCGCCTGATTTGCCTTGACATTGCGTCTTTTGTTTGTTTCAGATAAACATTTTGCTTTTAGATTGAACAGCATTCGTGCTTATAAATGTAGACTTAACACACTTGCAAAAAGCTTGGCTTGGTTTGAGAATTCGCAATGTTAACACTCTCAAGGTCTTTTTTAAGAAATATGAATAAAATGCAAACGGGTATATGGTTGTTTGGCCACTTTAACCACTTAATGAACTTTAAGCTTGTTAACGGTAAAAGACTGAAAACTGTTAATTGGTTAACAGAAAGTTTCCGTACTATATACGGTGAATAACTGTGATAGATATAACTGTATATTTAATGCAATTTTACAGTAAAATACCGTTAAAATTAGTTTTTGGAAGTGAAAAAGAACAAGTCAATGTATAATTTACAGTGAAAAAAACGTAAATTGACATTGCCACAATTCCCTGCGTGACACTTCACATTTTATGTATTTTTGTTGAAATAGCTATGTTTCTTCATAGTTTTTCTTAGTTTTTTTCTAATCAGTTATGTACATTAGGATTTATGCTGCATTTAATGTTGTTAAATTAATGTTTATTGCATTTTTTTAATTTCGTGTATGATGGTGTTTAGTGTTTGTGTGAATGGCACTGTATAATAATATTAACTTTCTTGTGGAAAAGCTGCTTGTGATGAGCTTTGATTCATGATTGGTGGTTGTCAGTGTATTACAATGGTACAAAACAGATATAGTACTTCAATAGGTGGGTAAATAAACATTATATCAGATAGTGAATATGTTTTTTTACTGTAAATTTAAGTCAAGTCTGTAAAACCTGAAAATTTGCTACCGTATATATATTTTACGGTAAATTTCTGGCAACCACAGCTGCCGTTTTTTTATCGTAAATTAAACCGATTTTTTTTTACAGTGTACAAAGCCGTCACAATGTCTTGTGAGTTGTTGCCAGGTGCTCTGGGTAGCTTTTATTGCATTCTAGTTTGGTTTTTAGGGAATAGATGGTTGCTAAGTCTGTTTTATCATCCACCAGGTGAATATCTAAGTCTGATCACCTTGAGAAGTAATATGACACCTTAGGCATTATTCATGTGTGCAGCACAAACGGTGTGGGATGAGTTACATTTTTAGGGTTTGCAAAAGCAATATTTTCAAGGTGATGATATTTCATCTGTTATATTTTTGAACTCATCTGTGTAAATTGAAATGTAAGCTGTCAGAGAGACCAGGAGACTGTTCGGTGAGTCATCTCGTGTGCAGAGGTAATGGAGACAATCAACCTTCTGTTTTACTGGAACATTTCATGAGGCATATTTGAGGCTGTCCTTGGAGCAAGCTGGTAAAACAATGATTGGTATTCTAAACCAGCTAATTATGAGAAATGACTTATTCTTCTTTCATGAGCCGCTCAAGGCCATTTCATGAGGGAATTGTTTAGGATTATTATCAGACATGCACTTCTGTTCAAAATTTTGAGGTCGGTAAGATTTTAAAATGTTCATCATCAATGTGGCATTTATTTGATGTTGAATTCTTTTCTATTTGAAAATATCTTGAAATGTAATTTATTCCTCTGAAGACAAAGCTGAATTTTCAGTCGTCAGTGTCAGCTGATCCTCCAGAAATCATTCTAATATGCTGATTTGTTGCTCAAGAAACATTTATTAATATTATTATCAAAGTGGAAAATTATTAAAAAGTTGTGCCGCTTAACATTTTTGTGGAAACCTTGATACATTTTTTTTCAGGATTCTTTGAATGAGTAGAACGTTCAAAATAACAGCATTTATTTGAAATAAACATTTTAAAATCTATAATGTCCATAAAACATTATAAATGTCTTAACTTTCACTTTTTAGCAATTGAGTTTTAAAATCTTTTTATTTATTCATTAAAATAGCTAATTCATACATAACCAACTTGAATACACTTCTTCTGTGATGGGCATATTAGTGGAGCGGCTAAGTGCTTATGTTTGGCAGAATCGTTCAGTTCATGATACAAGCGTGAAAATTGGCATGAGCAGTCTCCATGGGTCACTTGACAAGAAAATTGTCCGAGCCACTTGAAATTTCAAGATGGCGGCAATTTTTCAAGATGGCCGACACCTTAGTGGAGCAGTTAAGTGATATAGTGGTTTATTTGGTGATTCAAGCATGAAAATTGGCATGAGCAGTCTCTGTGGGTCACTTGACAATAAGCCACCTACAGCTACTTGAAATTTCAAGATGGTGGCCATTTTTCAAGATGGCCACCACCTTAGTGGGCTTAAGAAATCATTTAGTTGGTGATACAAGCATGAAAATTGCCATGAACCTAATTGCTCCACTAAGGTGGTGGCCATCTTGAAAAATGGCCACCATCTTGAAATTTCAAGTAGCTGTAGGTGGCTTATTGTCTAGTGACCATCAGAGACTGCTCATGCCAATTTTCATGCTTGTATCACCAAATAAACCACTATATCACTTAACTGCTCCACTAAGGTGTCGGCCATCTTGAAAAATGAAAAATCTTGAAATTTCAAGTGGCTCAGACAATTTTCTTGTCAAGTGACCCATGGAGACTGCTCATGCCAATTTTCACGCTTGTATCATAAACTGAACGATTATATCACTTAGCCTCTCCACTATATGTCTAATTTCTAAATTCAAATTCAAGTTTTAAAAATTAAGAAAATTAAAAGACATAAAAAAAACATTTGGAGTTTAACATAGTTTGACTAAAATATTATTCATATTTGAAAAAAAAATCAGAAAGTTCAGAAACATACTGGAAAAGTGACTGAAAAGTCATGGAAAACCATTAATCAAACTGTGCCGAAGCCGTGATGATGTTTAAGCCTGTTAGAAAATGTGGTTGAGAGTACTATGCTCTTATTGGTTGCTGAAAGTATAAATAAAATAGCTTAAATGTTTATAATATAACATATAATATTGTCTGAGTTTTCTGCACATTCCACGTGGCCCTGTGTACAGCTAAGGGGTTTAGCATATATTAATGCAATCCCTGCCAGCACAATATTATCATTTTAATAGACCATATAGACCCTGTTTCATTTGAGGTGACCACCTCACTCAAGCCTCATGGATTATACTTTGATTTGATTTTAGGCTCAGGAAAGGAATCACTACTGCCTTTAGGAAAGTCAGTTTAGCAAAAAAAACACTATAGCAATTGATCTTTATTTGGACAAATATAGATTTCAGCAATATAGTGTAATGGTGTGTTGACTTCCAATTGCTGTATGTTTGTGGCTTGACTTTTCTCAATGCATCTGCATTATTATCATCACTGCTGTAATGGCATTTCAATAGAGGTGCTGTTTCAGTTTCAGTAGTTTTGCAAATGTTCCCATAGCAATGGGCTGCTTTAATTGAGCACTAGATAGAGAGGCGTTTGAGCGCATCATATTTTTTACTTCATTGGGATCAGATGAAATGGTGGTATTGCGTATTGTAATTAAAGCAAACTGCTGTGTGTTAAAGTTTTCTTGTTTTTGAAATAAGCCAAAGGCATAATTTACAAACCCACTCTTAGACATTAAAGCAAGACAATCAGTGGGTCTCATTCAATAATAATTTCCTTGAATTATTTCACATTTATAAAACCACCCGTATCTAATTTTTGTGCATGTATGCTTTCGGGGGTTCCTACTTCTTTTTTTCTTTTTCTTTTTTTTGTTGTTGTAAATTTAGAACAAATTTTAGTACAAAAGTTACTGATGAATCATGATTTATTTACACACGAATTCGTGCATAGGCACAGTAAAGGAATAAGGTGTGGTTATGGTGTGTTACAGTGATTTTTACCACACTGAAAGATGTGAAACAAACAACTGTGTCATTTATTTAAAGTTCATTTTTATATTGGTCTAATCAAAAAGTCATGGTTTTCGGGTTTAAACCTCTTTTGTTCGGTTTGTCTAAAAGCAAAAAAAAAAAAAAAAAAACTCCATAGAAATAAAAAAGTAAAATGGTATTTTGATTAGTGTTGATGTGCAGAAAACATACTAGCTAGCAGACATGATTTTAGGTTTTAATATTTCTTCTGGTGTTTATTTTTAGTACATGTCAGAAAATATGATGCATATTTTAGAAAGACAGCAATAAACATTAAAGGGATAGTTCACCCAAAAATGAAAATTCTGTCAGTAATTACTCACCCTCATGTTGTTCCAACCCCGTAAGACATTCGTTCATCTTCGGAACACAAATTAAGATATTTTTGATTAAATCTGAGAGTTGTCTAACTCCTCCATAGGCTTCTAAGGGACTGAAACTTGCTGGCCCAGAAAATGTATTAAAGACATCGTTAATATAGTCCAAGTGACTCCAGTGGCTCGATCTTAAGTTTATAAAGCGACGAGAATACTTTTTGTGCGCAAAAATAACGACTTTATTCCACTTTTCATTTCCTTCTCTCTGGGCCTCTGGTCTTTTCACGTAGTGTTTAAGCGTAGCGCGTCTGTGTTGCACGTCACCACGTAGGCTCACTATTGGCCGACGCTGGTCATGTGTGATACGTGGTGACGTACAACACAGACGCGCTACGCTTAAACACTACGTGAAAAGACCCGAGGCCCAGAGAGAAGGAGGAGCAAGTTTCAGTCCCTTAGAAGCCTATGGAGGAGTGAGACAACTCTCAGATTTAATCAAAAATATCTTAATTTGTGTTCCGAAGATGAACGAAGGTCTTACGGGGTTGGAACAACATGCGGGTGAGTAATTACTGACAGAATTTTCATTTTTGGGTGAACTATCCCTTTAAGGTCTTCTAGGTGTTCTAGTAAACTAAATGAAACATTGACTGACAAAATGTTTTTTGTTTTATGTTAAGTGAAAATTCTAATTTCATATTGTAGCTAATTTAGACACCCAACACCCTGTCACTGGTTTGTGGTTTGTCCCTCCTCGGACACTGTTGGTAAATTCGCACCACTGCTGACTGGGAAAAACCCTCAAGCCTTGCCATTTCAGAGATACCTTGCCATAACAATTTGGCCCTTGTCAAAGTCTCTCAGATCTTTATTCCTGCCCATTTCTCCTGCATCCAACACGTTGATCATGAGAACTGATTGTTTGCTTACTATCTAATCTACTCAGCCCCTAATATGTGGCCTTGTTAGGAGATGATCAACAATATTCTCTTCACCTGTGACTGGTCGTAATGTTTTGGCTCATCAACATATCTAAATTGCTTTAATTAAAGGGCTGGTATAATGCCCTTTTCACAAGATGTAAAATAAGTCTTTTTGAAGTTTTAGCTCAAAATACCCCACAGATATTTTTATATAGCATGTTAAAATTGTCACTTTTTGAGGGTGAGCAAAAACGCTCCATTTTGTGTCTGTTTCTTTAAATGCAAATGAGCTGCTGCTCCCGGCACAGAGGGCGGCGCTTCAAGAGCTTGTGTCCTTTTACCTCACACAGACATGCACTGAAAATGTTCAAACCGGAGTCAGACAATGATGGAGAGCCTCAAGAAGTGACAACATGTAGAAAGCAACAGGACATTTCTGTATGGTTAGTTGATGAATTTATGTAGCTTATTTGTAGTTATCTTCTAGTCTTTGATTAGCATATTCTATCTTGATCATCTATAAATCGTGTTCCGGGGGCGGGGTTTATGTAAATTCTAGGGTTGGTGATGTCACTAACCTGGAAGGCCGTTTGTTGTAGTCCTTAAAAAGCTATTTCTTTAAAAGCAAATATCTCCCTTTGCTTTGAACTTTGAGCGTTGTAACTTTGCAGATGTTGTTTATGCTCAAACAGCAACATTACACACAAACTAAAGTTAAAAAAGTGAAATCATAATCAACCACCCCTTTAAGTTGTATGAGCACATCACATACATATTGTCATTATTTAAAAGAAAAGTAAAAAATGGTAAAGTAAATATGTATTTATTTCATTATTGTATTGTATTGTGAATTTTATTTTATTATTGTATCATGTCTTTTTCTTAGATGTATTTTACAAATAATTATTGTTTTTAATTAAATATATTAATTAAGGAAATTCCCTTGTTGATTTGTGATGGTTTAAGGGGCTTGGGATGGGATAGTTGTCTGGTCTTTTGCAGACAGTGCTACAGGTTCCAAAAGGGGGTTTTCACAGAGATGCCATAAGAAGAACGTTTTTGGGTTCCTCAAAGAACCTTTCAGTGAACAGTTCCTAAAATAAACATTTTTTCCTTAGTGTAAAAAACATTTTAATAATCTGAAGAACCTCTTTCCTCTATAAAGAACCTTTTGTGCAATGGAAAGGTTCCATGGATGTTAAAGGTTCCTAATGGAACCTTGAGCCCGATTCACACTGCACCGACAAATGGCGACTTGGCGGATGGTTACCCGTCACCGTCTGTTGCCATTGGTCGGCTCTTCGTTTTCTTCAATTGAACATGTTGAATCAATGTTTGTCGTGTCGTGGAATGTCTGTGATGTGATGTACTGTAATCTTGTAATTGTGGACGTTGGTCAGCGTCTGTCGGTGCAGTGTGACCTGGCTCATAGATGCAAATAAAGAACCTTTATTTTCAAGAGAATTCTAACAATGAAAATTCAGTTGCTTTGCCATTAAATGTCTGTGCTTGTGCTTTCAGGAGCTGGTTGGGAGTAGCCCTCCCCAGAGGAACTGGAAAGGAATCGCCATCGCCCTGCTGGTCATCCTGGTCATCTGCTCTCTGATCGTCACCTCCGTCATTCTACTCACACCAAGTAAGAGATGTAATAATGCAATAATTAATACAACATTACAAGTCTAATATGTAACCAAAATGCGGATGTGTTGACACTCCTGACCTGAGTATTTCTATACATAAAACTGCATTTATTAGATCTTTATATTCCTCTCATATCATAAACTCTATTGGTAAAATGCTCATTATGCTAGTACATATGTGTAGGTCTGTGCAATTTCATATTTTCTTTTAGTAATCTGTTTTGGGTACTAGTTTAGACCAAAGCTATCCCTCCAATCAATAATGTGACTATAATGTAAGTTACGCTAAAATCTTATTGAGCATACATTTTTAAACTGTAATATTTTTAGTCTTGAAGCATTTGGCAAAACATCACATAATATTACTCCTATTTTCTGTAAATAAAAATAAAAAGTTTATAAATGAGTAGCTTGTCATTACAGTAACAGAAATATCTTTGGGGCCTTTGGAGTGTTTGGAGTAAAAAAAAGTTGGGAAACGTTGCTTTTAGAGTTTGAGAAGAGACCTCTCAACAATGCCACAAACTGCGCTCATACTGTATGTCAACAATTGGCTCATTTAATTCTGTTTTTGTTTTTGATAAAGCTGATGCTTAACTAAAGATAAACATAACTGAGAAGTCTCCAAAGCTATGAAAGAGCAACCCATGAGCAATAATTTTCCTTAGGGTGACTGGATTTGAATAATTTAACTTGAACTTCTGGTATTGTTTATCTAGTATTGTTTTTCTTAGTACCAGTGAAAAACTGTGTTGTTAAAGCATGAGAGACAGAGATGCCAAGCAGCTGCTGCAGCCAAAATATTCCTCAAAGTTGGAGGATCAATTATGATGATTTTCCAGGGTAATTAGTATAGCATGTATAATTATGACTGTATTTCATCAAAAGGAAAGTGGGCCATCGTTTTTCCCCAGAGTTCAGTTAAGTATTTTTTTTCTTCAAACACCAGTGACAGAGGATGTATGCAAACACGTATCAACTGTCGGAGAGCCTAAATTGGGAGTAGCCTCAAGAAATGAGTGAGCTCATTTTTACAGTAACTCTCCTAATTGAGGGTGAAGGCGATTCTATGGAAGTAAAATAATGTCAAATGTTTTTGAAACAAAAAGCCTGTTGAATTGCACTACTTGAAAAAAAAAAAGGCATTGCATTAAACATGCTTGCATTTTAATGCATTGTATTTTTAGGGCTTGCATTTTTATGGCCTGAAATTCAACATGGTTGAATATTTAAGCTGTGAATATTTCAATTAAAAACATTTCAAACACATTTTCATTATTAAAAATTCAATAATCCATATTCACCTTTCATATTTCACTTCCAAAATATTCAAACTGTTTAAAAATACAACCTATAATATTCAACAGGCAATTTTCGGTCCATTTTATTTCGCTTTGCAAATTCGCTTCCACAAATTCAGTGGTTCAAATTCGACAGTAAATTCAAAGGAACTGCAGGAAAAGCAGTAGATTACCGAGATACTCTCCATCGGCTATTAGTCAACCTCACCAGCAGGTGGTGCAAACGCGCGTGTTGTTGACGAAGACAAGCATGGTTAATGCAATGCCTATTTTTTTTTCAAGTAGTGCAATTCAACAGGCTTTTTGTTTCAAAAACATTTGACATTATTTTACTTCCATACGATTCAGTGGTGCTCGCAGAAAAATATCCAAAAAAGGCCCATAAAACTAAAGCAAATTTTAAAGCTGTAATCTGTATGATGCCTTTCTTGCTTGTACTCCTTGAGTTCAGTTGCAAAGTGTTAAACTCCTTCTGAATAGATACTTGTTAGGTAGGGAGACAAACAATGTGGGTGAGGAAAACAAAAAACTCTGTCTGATTAGATCAATGTGTGCAGATCAATAGAGCTCCAAATAGAATGAGACACACTAGGGATCCCCAGTCTCGCCCTCCACGTCGTGTCAGCTGTAGTAATTGGTCGTGGACCTGTAGACTAGCGAGGGAGTTGTTTGCTGAAGCCAGGTCTCACGGGACAAGAAGCCAGACAATATAATGGGAGCTATGCATACATTGAAAAAAAACCCTGTTATTTTCCACCTATTTGTTTGTTTATTTATTTATTTTTTATGGTCTTGCGGGATCTGACTGAGACGGTTTATAATACAAATTCCAGAGTTACTTTCAAATTTTGAAGTTTGAACATTAAAATCTATCCATCTATGAAGATATGTTCCCTTGTGAAAAAGTTCACTTTACTTTTAAAAAGAGTACTTATTATTACAGACATAATATACTTAAAGGTGACATATTAAGCCCCTTTTCACAAGATGTAATATAAATCTATGGTGTCCCCTGGATGTGTCAATTTCAATTTCACCCCCCAGATCATTTATTATAGCTCGTCAAATTTGCCCCTTTTTGGGTGTGAGCAAAAACGCACCGTTTGTGTGTCCCTTTAAATGCAAATGAGCTGCTGATCCGCCCCTGTTCAGAAGAAGGCCGATCCTTTACACGAGCTTCGGATATTCCGGCAATAACAAAACAAGCCAATAATCTCACTCATCCAAAATCTCAGAAATAACCAGTAGAGGAGTGCAGCCTTACAGAGAGACTCAGGAAGTTTGCAACTTTTAGACGCACCTGGACGTTTCTGAATGGTTAGTGGATACATGCATGTAGTTGTTGTGGTTACATTGATTCATCTCATCGACTTGCATGTACCGTCATGTTTAACTTTTATACAAGTTGACACAGTTCCCTAAGGTCTTTATAAGACAGCTGTGACATTTTTTGGTCAAATCGTATTCTGTGCTCGTCTGTGCAGCAAAGACAGAACAGTTTGCATGTTTTGCTCGAACTTTTGCCATTGCGTTAGAACTGTTACACTGTTGTCGCTTGCTGAAACCAAATGTCGCCACTGTGGCTGTAAACGTGCAGATTAAGGGGTGGTAATATTATAATAAGATCCCTTTCCTACAGTACGTCAGAAGGGGAGCGAAGTCTGATGGCTTATTTTTTGACAGGCTTGCAGAGAAAGGCTTACCAAAACAAAGTTACTGGCTTGTCACTTTTCACGTTTTCTGGGTTGGTAGATGCACCGGGGATTATTATAGCACCCAAACATGGAAAAGTCAGATTTTCATGACATGTCCCCTTTAAGAACATACTTGAGTCCTGAACGTAATGTTTTCAGACACTTATTTGTTTGATAATTCCAATTAAATGAAAATGGATTATAGTTTAAATTGACATTAAATAATTTTATCCCTTAAAACTCATCTTTGATCACCAAAATTACATATTTAAAAAATGTTTCCTATAAAAAAATTCTTCATGCCTTAAAATAGTTTGAATGTAACTCTATACCCTTCCTTCATTTAATATACGCGGAACAATGAATATGCTAATTAGCCCCGCCTCCACTCACTCATGCCAGCTCACAGATTCACTGGGCCAACTTACTGAGGTAAACGCTGCACAATGGTATCGCTCTTCACAACGTCGGACACATAACGGTAACTAATATGATTAGCTTTTTGTTATCAGACAGCTAAAAATGTTGCTAATGTTACAAAATTTCAAACAATGTTGTTTTAAGTTTTTAAGTTGTCTAAGTTTTAAAAAGAAAATACTCAGCAATGGTGTTTACTTATGAATTTGCACATGGTTTGTCTTAAAACATATTAAAAACACCACATATACATATAAACAACATTAAAAACATTACTACAAAGCTCTTTTTAAAAGTGTACCTAAGTGTGTTAATAAACCGTCCTGAAAGTATACTCTAAATACTTCATTAATATTATATCTGCAAGTAGTTTTTTTTTTTAAATATATACTTCAATGATTAAATATAATTAGAAGTGCTTTTAAAAAAAAAAAAAAAAAAACATGGAATAGAATAGCTGTCTGTTTGTATAAAGCCTGTGTAACCTTCAAACTATAACCTTTCAAGAATTTGTGCCATTTTAAACTTTGTCCAGCAGTTTGTCTTGACAAACTTTCCTTTTCTAGTCTGCTCTTGTAACATTGTCCAAATCTTCTGCTCACAGGTGATGATGGCAGTCTGGGCTCCAAAAAGAAAGTCACGATTGAGGATATCTTCAATGGAAAGCTCCAGGCACACGACCCTAAGGCAACATGGCTTAGCGGTGAGTGGCAGTTGAGTTTTACTCCCTCTCGTTCGACTGCTAGAGCTGTGGGTGGATGCAGTCACTTTTTTCATCATCTTATAACAACAGAGAGAAATAGCATCAGGATCTGCATCTAAAGCTTCATACTGATCGAATGTAATCTCTGTGGTACTTCAGATGAAAATCCCCATTTAATATGGACAGGTGTGGAGATATATTCTTACCTAGCATTGCATATTCTTTTCTTCCTTTGTTCAGTCTTGATTTTTTTCAAGTTGGTTTAGAGGCTCTGGGTTTTCACCAAACACTTAAAACAAATGACTGCAGACTCTGTGTCACTTTATTGCCTTTTATTGACTGTAAAACTTGGATAGGGCTATGTATTTCTTTTCATTGCTGTAGATTGTACAGCAAACCTGCTAAAAATTCTGGTCAAAGCAGGCTTTTCCAGCTGGTCCAAGTTGATGCATGGTTTTTTAGCTGTTTCAAACTGTTTTTTTTATGATCATTAGATGATACATGCTGGTATCAATTGTTTGCTCAATGGGATTTCTTGATGGGTACCTGTTTTGACCTTTATATATGATTAAGTAGTTTTTAGCTGGTATACAACCTTGGACCAGTAAAAACTAGCTGCCAGTTACCACTATAGCTACAGTGTAACTTGTTTTTGAAATATATACTTTTTTATATAGTAGATCTCTGTACACCATAAAACATTTTTTTTTAAGTTAAATAAATAAGTAAATAAAACAAAGGCTTAGACTTGGTGGTCAAACTTTAGACATTCTAACTTTAAGCAACTTTGCAACTACATGTCAAATACAGTCTACTCAATAATCTAATGACTGCTAGTTGACATGTACGTAGTTGCAAAGTTGCTTACAATTAGAAGAAAGTCTTAACCCTTAGGCTGCATTAGGGACATTTTTGTCCTTTTCATTTTTATTTCTTTGACCATTTTGGCTGTTTTAATGCCAATGGTATGTAATTTGGCAAAGTTGTGACTTTTTGCATAAATTTACAAATTTTGAAAAAAAAAATTAAAATATGTATAACACACACGGTGTAGAACAAATAGCACCATTCAGTCCCATTGACACCCATTAAAACGTCGTTTAAAGCCGGGGCCGTCATTAATACATAAATCATGATTTATGTTGAAACATTCTTTCATTTTGAAGCAAAGGCATTATATTTGCATTATATAGTGTCTTTACCAGATGACGTCACTACATGTGTATTCCCTATAGGGGGAAATGCACGCTATTTTCCTGGTTTCCACTATAGGGGCACTTGACTGTGCATGAAGGATTTGAATGGTTCAAAGATCTAAAAATTATGTTTCCGAGTATGTGTGGATGTCTGAGAGCGATGTGTGTCTGCGTTGACAAAAATTGTGTGTGTGTGTGTGTGTGTGTAGGGCCGTAATGCATGGTGTTTAGGCGAGTGACAAAAATCACAATATCCTGAAAGTCATGTTTTACTCTCTCTCTCTCTCTCTCTCTCTCTCTCTCTCTCTCTCTGTGTGTGTGTGTGTGTGTGTGTGTGATTGTGTGTGTGTGAGCGCGCGCGCGCACGAGAGAGAGAAAGCGCTTCTCACGGCATTGTTTTCTTTCGGTTTGATTCTTGCGTAATTTACGCACAGACATGAACCTTTGACACGGCTTCGTTTTTTAGCAGTCTATGTTTCAAAGGTAACTAATAATTTCTCACATAGGACAACGTAGGCACAAGCACAGCCATGCAGTCAGTCCTTAGACATAACAACTTTCATCTTGCGGCAACACAAAGATCTATCTGCGAGGGATCCAAAACAAAGTCTACCTTTGTTTTGCAATAGTCTAAGTGAGAAATCGGTGTTTATACAAGTGCGGTCACCAAAACTGGAATTTAAAGGGTTAAAATCCTGAAATTGAATAAATATGTGGTATGTATGATGAGGACTGATGCTGGTTAAAATATTGAACTCAGTCAAAGTGGAAAAAAATAATAATATATAATAGTTTTATGGCAGTGTTTAGAGTGGACATTTTTGTCCCTTAATGCACTGAATGTTTTTTTTTTTTTTTTAATCTGATGTAGCACAAAAAATAAAAATGCACCAAAAATTTTTTTTGCTGCTAATCTTTTACATATTCAAGACTGTGATAATCCAAAGCCAAGGTTTTCAATTTGCATTTACTATATGGAAAATAATTACATTTTTGTGTTTTTTCCTCTTATAAAAATTGAGGGTACCGTCACCAAAACTGGAATTTAAAGGGTTAAAATCCTGAAATTAAATAAATATGTGGTATGTATGATGAGGACTGATGCTGGTTAAAATATTGAACTCAGTCAAAGTGGAAAAAAATAATAATATATAATAGTTTTATGGCAGTGTTTAGAGTGGACATTTTTGTCCCTTAACGCACTCAACGGTGTCAAATATATAATGCAGCCCAAGGGTTAAGTGGACCATCAAAATAAAGTGTTAACAAACAAAGAGTATTGTAGAGTAGTACTTTTTTACAAGAAAATACAATTACAGTTTCTCTACTTCAAAATTTCATGTTTAATTCAATGTTACTTGCCGTTTCTTTGTATTTGTGTTTTTATAACAATTTCTGAGTGAAAACTGTGTCTACACCAAAGTTTAGTAAGAATTAAGAAAGCATAGCAAGTGCATATCATTTATAATTTTCCAAAAGTACAGATTGTTATAAAAGTCGGCTTTTGAAGACAGTACAACAGATGGGTCAATTAACCATGAGAGCAGAGGTTGGCATGACCTTATAAAACTGGCAAACCCCCATCCCCAAGGACTCCACTTGTTCCCCAAACTCTCAAAAATGGGATCTTTCTCATTGTAATTCAGTAGCATGACTGTGAATCTTTGGCACATTGATCCACATTAGCATGTTTTCTGTTTTTGTTATTGTATTATTCCATGTACAAATACACTGTCCAGTGTCATATTAGCATGACCTATTTAAAGGGTAACTCTCGCCAAAATGCAACCTAGGGTCTCTTTGTTAATTTACCCGAGGCAAACTTTCGTTTAAAAGCATAATTAGACTGGAAATGACACTTTTAAGTTTGACCAAACGTTTTCGGTCAAATTGCCTTTTGAATGGGAGTGCATGGGGCACTTCTATGATAGCATCAAAAATCGCTATTTTTAAAACACTAAGAAGGCTCGACACAACATGAAACTTTGCTCGGAGTATCACATGGGGCTCTACACATGAACTCGAGCATTGAGAACATTGTTTGTGTACACAGAGATTACTAAAAAGATTTTGAACAACTCACTGTAGCTGTTGTTGTTTCCATCCGCCGGCATTTTGACAGTCAAAAATAGTAAAAAAAAAAAAAAAACTTGATCACACAATTATGTTTGGAGAATAAATGTACTGTTTTGTCAATCCGAAAGAGAAAATAAAAAGTGATAAAAAGTAAAAAAAAAAAAAAAACATGATCACTTAAACACTGAACTTAAAAATAAAATAGAAACTTTGCCCTAGCATGTATGCTTGCTATTGTTTTTGCACAGTATCACCATAGATATTACTCACTGAGGTTGTTCTGGTTTATGTCTCTGATTCTTAGGTTTTTGTTGGTACCTTATTTTAGCCACTTGAATAATTTTTCTGTGAGATTTGAACCAATTTTTGGGAGGATGGAGAATGGGGGTGTCCTTTGTTTGTCCTTGTTTATGTTAAAACGGTGCAGCCCAGGTGCCTTGTAAACCATGCAAAAGATGTTTTTATCTGCATTTTGATTCATAATTTTTTTGTCTTGTTATTCTGCTCCTAAAAAATGCATTTGTTGATTTAAGGCTGTGTTTACCTCGGAGAAAAAGGCCTATTATTCTCCCTCTGACATGCTCCACAACTCCACGTCAAGCCTTTTTAAAAGCGATCACTCGTCTGTATTATTTATCAAGGCGGGCGCTATCTGCATTCAGGTCCGTAGCAGACTTGTTTACCGCGGTAGGTATAACATTTACAGCCTGAATAAAAGAACACAGTTGCCTTATAACAAAATAGGAACCAATGCTTTAAAATGAGCTGTAAAAAGGTTTTAAAGGCTATTCAAAATAAATGAATGAATACATTTATATGCATTATAAAAATGAACCCAAGCCATTTTATACCCATTATACAACAGTAAAAGTGGTTGTCCATTCTCATCTCAATCTTTACCCTATACTGTTTGCTGCCATTTTGTGACTATTGTTTTGTACACTGTTGGATTATGAGATACAAACAGGTACGATTTTAAAACAGTTTTCTGAAATCAATATATCTTATCCCCATAATTATTTATGTGGCGAAATGCTGTGCAATAAGTGATATTAATGACTGTACACACCGTATCTCTTAAATGCCCGTTTAGTTTGAACATTGTGTTGCAAGCGGCTCTCTCCACAGAAGCTTTGCGTTTAAAGACCTAATAAAATATTTCAATATTTTGTGTCTAATTATTTACTTATGTGGCAAGTAGCCGTGTTATAAGCGGGATAATGTACATCCAGCCGGTGGTTCTCTCAAAATAACCCCCCTTTAGGCTGATCAAGACCTCATCACCCTGTTGGGGGTTATTTTGAGAGAACCACCGGCTGGATGTAGGCTACATTATCCCTTACAGTTTAGAACAGCTGTGCTGCTTAATATTTTATAAAAAAAATTTTTAAATATTTGTTGATGAATAGAAAGTTCAAAATGGTATTAATCAAATAATATATATATATATATACACACACACACACACACACACAGACGTTCAAAAATTCGGGATCGGTAAGATTAAAAACACACACAAAAAAAAAAAAAAAAAAACTGTAATATTGTTAAATATTATGACAATTTAAAATAACTGTTTTCTCTTTGAATATATTTTAAAATGTAATTTATTCCTGTAATGCAAAGCTGTATTTTTAGCATCAGTACTCCAGACGCAGTGTCACATGATCCTTCAGAAATCATTCTGATATGTTGATTTGATGATCAAAAAAAACATTCATTATTATTTTCAAACAAACTGTATTTTCAAAACAGTCGTGTAAATTTTGTTCATGAATAGAATTTCATGAATGATTCTTTGATGAATAAAAAGTTCTATTTATTTGAAATAGAATCTTTTGTAACATAATAAATGTCTTTACTATAACTTTTGAACAATTTAATGTATCCTTGCTATTGATTTCTTTAGCAATAAATTCTCAAATCCCCCCCCCCCCCAAAAAAAATCTTACTGACCCCAAACTTTTAAATGGTAGTTTATAATGTTACAAAAGCTTTCTATTTCAGATAAATGCTGTTCTTTTGAACTTTCTTTGTTTCTTTTTTTTTTTTTTACATTTTTTTTACATTTACATTTTTTTTTACTTTTTCTGATAATAATCAGAAATGTTTCTTGAGCAGCAAATCATCATATGATTTCTGAAGGATCATGTGACACTGAAGACTGGAGTAATGATGCTTCACAGGAATAAATAGCATTTTAAAATACATTCAAAAAGACAAGAAAACATTCAAATATTTTCAATTGTAATAATATTGTGTGTGTGTGTGTGTATTTTTTATAAAAAAAATGCAGCCTTGGTGAGCATAAGAGACTTCTTTTAAAAACAAAAAATCTTACCGATCCCACACTTTTGAAGGGCAGTGTATATATATTGTTACGTCCTGAGACGTATTTTATTTGTGATTATCTATGTGTTGTGGTGTATTTGTTTTCTTTTTCCCCCCATGTCTACTTCTACCAATCTCATGGAGGTGATTGGGTTCACCTGTTGCTGATTTGCTGCTCAATCACCTCGGCTCCACTGATTGGCTGTAGCCAGGAGAAAGCCAGCATATTAGGCCAGCACTGTTCAGCACATGGACTTCTGGGCTGCGTTCAGCCCCGACAAAACGTTGCACAACGTTTTTTAAACAGAAACGGTGATGCGTTGAACACACTGTTCTGATGAAGCAAGAGTTGCAACTATGGCAGCTGAGAAGGCCATTCTTTGTGTTCTTTGTGAAGAATTTTCGGAGCCTGATGAAGTCGGTATAAATATGTGTTTAATACTACAAAATATGCCCGATGTTACAGTTACTGCACTTGCCGCCCAGAACAAAAGATAACATCCCAATCGAGTGAAGGGATTTGTGGAAACTGAAATGTAACCACACACCTAATTCAGACACATCTATTTAGCCTCACATACTGACTTTATTTGTAGTTCATACTGTTTTAATACCCTGTATTTTCTTTCTCATTTTTAGGAAAAGCACTTATACCATTGTTTATTTCTATAGGCTACCAAATGTCATTGCAGTGAAGCTAAAATATAAACAACTACATGTTGATATCCTATATTTTTACAATAAAACTTACGACAAACATGTCTTCTAATATCCTCAGTTGTTGCGTAGCCTATACCGAGCTGCATCGAACACATTTGTAAATTACTTTCCTTGAACCCATTGTGCGAGTTCACTTTAATACCGCGTGCTTTATGTACATGTTGCTGCTGATTGGACTGCAGTTCTGACACACCCACCAAACAAGAGAAAACGTGTCTCAAACCCCGTTGCACACCGGTGCACGCCGTTTCCAGGAAACATGACGTTCAACCCGGAAACCGTAGCAAAACGTTGCGCACCGTTTTGAACTTGAACATGCCCCTGTTCTCCTACTCCAGAGAACTTTATTGTGTTCTGTTGCTGACATGTGCTAATTAGGAATGGGTGATATGATACTGATTCTTTCAAGGCCAATATTGCCGAAACTGATTTGATACCTCTTAACTTTTAAATTAAAAGAAATTCTTAAATTGAAATGGGTAATGATACCCACTTAACAAAAGGCATTTTAACATTCAAAACACCTTAATTGGAAAGATTATATTTTTGTTTACACGTGGTTAAAATGTTTACTTGTAGTGGTAACCATGGAAATCTATAAAATATTATAGGCCTAATTGGATTATGGTCACTGTAATGTTCATTTTCCTAAGGGACTGCCAGAGACAGGCTGTTGCACCCATAAAATGCAACCTTTCTATTCTGACAGTGTATGATTTATATTAAAATTAGTTACAGAATAGAACAGTACTTTTGGGAAACGCAGCCCTGTTTGAATGCATTGTCGGCAGTGTGTGAACACTCTGTGATTGATTGGTTCTGACTTGTAGCATTTGTGTGTTTAGATGAGCAGGGAAATAGTTCTACTACACAATTATTTACTAACATAGGTTATTCATCCAATTCAATGCATACTGTACGCATTAAATTTCTTGTCAAATAAACAAAATACGATACTTTCAATACTCGATGTCAGTATCGATATATCGATACTTCATATCGATACGCCCATCCCTAGTGCTAATCGTTGGTGCAATTGTGAATTTAGTTGAAGATTTACTCCTTTGTTCAGAATTTAAGATTTTCTTTTAAGGAAAATTGTAGGAGGTGCATGGGTGCCATTTTTGTTTGAAACTGCTTTTGTCCTGGTTATGTGTAGTCAGGGAGATAGGGAAGTTCATTTGTTATTTATTTTCTTTTTGTTTTGTTTATGTAAGTTATGGTTAAAACTTAGACACCTTTTTGTTTGTTGTGTTGGCCTTTGCTCCCTCCTGAAACTTATGTTTAAGTTCATTCGTTCCGAATGTGTGTTACTGGGGCTGGAGGCAAGAAGTTCCTGTGCTCTTTCTCTCCAAAATTTGTTACTGCTTTGGCTATTACCCCTAGACTAAAAGGCCTGGCACGTGACAATATATATACAATCTAACACTAGATTGGACATTATCACAAGAGAAACACATTCATACTGCTAAAACACTTAAATCACTCTTTCGTGATTAATTTTGTGATATGAACGGCTGACTGTACATTAATAGGATATTATGTACATCAAGGATAATGTTTTTTTTCTTCCTCTTCATAGACACAGAAATACTGTACCATAACCTTACGGGAGATCTGCTGAAGCACAACGTGCTGACAAATACCACCGAGACTTTAGTGGAGAAAAAGATGTTTGACAGTTTCCACAGCCAGGTTCTTACCGCTTTGATTAACAGCAAAATATGCAGCTCTGTAGATGTTTTGTACTTGTAAAGAAAAGTAACTTTAGAGCCTTTTGTTTCAGGGATCCTACAAACCAACCGAATACCAAGTGTCTCCTGATCTAAAATATGTGCTGTTGCCCTACAATATTGTGCCGGTAATTGCTTTATATTCTGATTTATAATGTGAAGAATCTAGCTGTTTGTTTCTCAAATTCTCTTGTATTTTGTTACTAAGGTCTCATATCTGTTGCATCACATCTCTTTGTAAGAAATGACACAGTGTGCGCTTCTAAAGGACATCTCGTCTGCTCTCTTTGTTCCACAGCTTTATCAGTATTCCTTCATGGCCCATTACATCATCTGCAGCCTTGATTCTCCGTAAGTCTGGTTGTTATGACTGAATCCTTTCAACATTCTCACTGGTTTTAGCTTCTACTGTCACTAACTCTAATGTCATGAGGGTTCAGCTCACTGAGCTTGATAGGATAGTGCCATTGTAGAGAACTGAATTGTGGGTAGCACTGCCACCTAGTGTGTTTCCTAAGATATGGTGCCATTTCCCCAGAGCTGGCCGTGTCTGTGCAAACATAATTTGTCCTCAGGGTTGGTCTCCCCGATCTAAATGATTCATGTCTCATAGCCTTTAGTGAATTCAGATTTTGACCCATGAAATACATCAACACGATAATTGTATAGGATACTATGGTAATTAGGCTTCAAATAGGTTAAACATGTACACTACATGCACATCTTTCTCATTCAGTATGAGACACACACAAACACTTTCACAGTCTCTCTGTCATTCCAACAGATATGAGATACACATTTGGCTTTCTCTGGTATCGCATCACAATATGAATGGAAAGTAACAAACACACATGCATTCATGCTATTCTTGTTTTGAGAATGGTTTGTTTTTTGACAGAGAGAAAGTGGAACTGACCCCTAATGAGGTGCAGCCTACCGCACTGCAGTATGCCGGATGGGGTCCCAAAGGACAGCAACTGGTAAGAGAATCACAAACACACTTGTGTCATCAAAAAAAAAAACCTCAAAGTAATAATAAAATATCACAAAACTTAAAGGTTGGTTTAATATTCAGTAGCCTACCAATATAGCTTGTTGTTCATTATATCTTTAAAGGAACACTCCACCATTTTTTCATATTAAACTATGTTATTCCCTTAACTAAGACGAGTTGATACATACCTCTCTCGTCTCAGTGCGTGCACTCAATCGCTCTGGCGCGCGGCGACACTTTGATAGCACTTAGCTTAGCCCAGTTCTTTCATTAGGATCCAAACAGAGATGAAGTTAGAAGCGACCAAACACCTCCACGTTTTCCATATTTAAATACAGTTACACGAGTAGTTACACGACCAAGTATGGTGACACAAAATAAAACGTGGCGCTTTTCTAAGCGGGTAAAAAGGATAACTATAATGTATGGCGGAATAGCACTTGAAGTTGGGAGCACTTCGACTCGGTGCAGTCCTCCTGAAAACTCCTGAAAAATCCTCTCCCCCTCTCCCTCTCACTTCTGTCATTAGAACCAACGTGACTTTTTACTGCGCCGAGTCGAAGTGCTCCCAAGTGCTATTCCGCCATACATTATAGTTATCCTTTTTACCCGCTTAGAAAAGCGCCACGTTTTATTTTGTGACATTAATGGTGTAAAAGTTCTGAGGATTTATTTGTTTCATTTTTTACAAACTATGCAATGGCACTAAAAACCAAAATGGCAGAGAAAAAAAAGATAAAAATTTTCAACTAAAACCGTAAAACTATGTATGCGTTTTGGCCATTCATTTACACAACAACAGCGTTTTGGGTGCCTGAAACCGCAAACTTTGAAAAAGTGCAAGTTTTTGAAAACGGCCTCCATGTAAACAACAAAAACGCGAATCTCTGAAGACATTAGGCTTGTTCGACTTGATCCGGCGCTACACGATCGGTTTATGACATCAAAGTACCGTGAGAGCGATTAGAGAGCAGATGGCTCCTTATGCTTTTGAATCGCTCTCGCGGTACTTTGATATCATAAACCGATCGGTATGTGCAGCGCCGGTTCAAGTCGAACAAGCCTAATGACGTCACGCACATGCGTATTACGTGTTCAGTCTTGTCTCATCGCCATCTAATGGCCTGGCAGCAGAATACAGCATTTTAGTCGTTTAGTGGGGATTGTTTTGTTAATGTATGCAGAAAACTCAAAGGAAGAACTTCTGTTTTAAGCATATTGTTGTGTAAACGTACCCTAAAACTTAACTGCATAAGTGTGCACACCCTTTTGTAATTGAGAATGTGGCTGTTCACAGTGACCTAATCATCAAGCTCATGTGAAATAGTCTGTCTTCACCTGAAGTGACTCCGATGAACTCCAAGTAAAT
Source organism: Squalius cephalus (assembly GCF_949319135.1). NCBI lineage: Eukaryota > Metazoa > Chordata > Actinopteri > Cypriniformes > Leuciscidae > Squalius > Squalius cephalus. The sequence continues at coordinate 21,096,257 of NC_137128.1, forward strand.
CTCAGCTGTTCTTGTAAGATTTTTCTGACATTTTTCACACCCTGTTTTAACAGGGGTGTGTAGATTTTTATATCCACTGTAAAAAATGTAAAGAATATCATTAGACAGGCAATATGCAATATTAATCACGAAAAGTGTCAAGCAGGGGTAGCAAATAAAGACAGAAAATAAAAGAGCTAGATCTATTTGCAAGCAGTAACTTTTAATTGGAATAAACTCAAAATTACATAAGTAATCTAGAAACAAAAACACGGGAACAGAACAACCACAATAGAGACGAGATCAGACAAAGTAAGGACTGCATATACAAAAAGAAACACTAGGGACAAAAATGAATCTACAAGGAAAGTGTACATTTTAGCACTGCTGTTGTTTTAGCACTAGTCATCTCTTTTAAGCTTTTAACTTAACCATTTTGAATCATCTTGTCATTTTTTTTGAGGTTCACTTAAATATTCCTTCAGTGTGACATTTTTAAAAGTAGAAATATATAATGTACAGTACACTACTCAAAAGTTTGGGGTCAGTTTAAATTTTTTTTATTATTATTCTGTGAGGACACTTTAAATTGATAAAGTCACAGTATAGACATTTAGAGTAGTAAACAAAAGATTACTATTTCAAACAATACTGTTCTTTTGAACTTTCCATTCTTCAAAGAATCCTGAAAAAAAATGTATCACAGTTTTCAATATTGATGATAATATGAAATGTATCCTGAGCATCAAATCATTATATTAAAATGATTTCTGAAGGATCATGTGACACTGAAGACTAGAGTAATGATGCTGAAAATTCAGCTTTACCCTCAAATTACATTTTAAATTAGATTAAAAAAAGAAAACATTTGTTTTAAATAGTAGTAATATTTCAGAATATTACTGTTTGCACTATACAGTGAGGAAAATAAGTATTTGAACACCCTGCTATTTTGCAAGTTCTCCCACTTGGAAATCGTGGAGGGGTCTAAAATTGTCATCGTAGGTGCATGTCCACTGTGAGAGACATAATCTAAAAAAATCCAGAAATCACAATATATGATTTTTTAACTATTTATTTGTATGATACAGCTGCAAATAAGTATTTGAACACCTGTCTATCAGCTAGAATTCTGACCCTCAAAGACCTGTTAGTCTGCCTTTAAAATGTCCACCTCCACTCCATTTATTATCCTAAATTAGATGCACCTGTTTGAGGTCGTTAGCTGCATAAAGACACCTGTCCACCCCATACAATCAGTAAGAATCCAACTACTAACATGGCCAAGACCAAAGAGCTGTCCAAAGACACTAGAGACAAAATTGTACACCTCCACAAGGCTGGAAAGGGCTACGGGGAAATTGCCAAGCAGCTTGGTGAAAAAAGGTCCACTGTTGGAGCAATCATTAGAAAATGGAAGAAGCTAAACATGACTGTCAATCTCCCTCGGACTGGGGCTCCATGCAAGATCTCACCTCGTGGGGTCTCAATGATCCTAAGAAAGGTGAGAAATCAGCCCAGAACTACACGGGAGGAGCTGGTCAATGACCTGAAAAGAGCTGGGACCACCGTTTCCAAGGTTACTGTTGGTAATACACTAAGACGTCATGGTTTGAAATCATGCATGGCACGGAAGGTTCCCCTGCTTAAACCAGCACATGTCAAGGCCCGTCTTAAGTTTGCCAATGACCATTTGGATGATCCAGAGGAGTCATGGGAGAAAGTCATGTGGTCAGATGAGACCAAAATAGAACTTTTTGGTCCTAATTCCACTAAACGTGTTTGGAGGAAGAAGAATGATGAGTACCATCCCAAGAACACCATCCCTACTGTGAAGCATGGGGGTGGTAGCATCATGCTTTGGGGGTGTTTTTCTGCACATGGGACAGGGCGACTGCACTGTATTAAGGAGAGGATGACCGGGGCCATGTATTGCGAGATTTTGGGGAACAACCTCCTTCCCTCAGTTAGAGCATTGAAGATGGGTTGAGGCTGGGTCTTCCAACATGACAATGACCCGAAGCACACAGCCAGGATAACCAAGGAGTGGCTCTGTAAGAAGCATATCAAGGTTCTGGCGTGGCCTAGCCAGTCTCCAGACCTAAACCCAATAGAGAATCTTTGGAGGGAGCTTAAACTCCGTGTTTCTCAGCGACAGCCCAGAAACCTGACTGATCTAGAGAAGATCTGTGTGGAGGAGTGGGCCAAAATCCCTCCTGCAGTGTGTGCAAACCTGGTGAAAAACTACAGGAAACGTTTGACCTCTGTAATTGCAAACAAAGGCTACTGTACCAAATATTAACATTGATTTTCTCAGGTGTTCAAATACTTATTTGCAGCTGTATCATACAAATAAATAGTTAAAAAATCATACATTGTGATTTCTGGATTTTTTTTTTTTAGATTATGTCTCTCACAGTGGACATGCACCTACGATGACAATTTCAGACCCCTCCATGATTTCTAAGTGGGAGAACTTGCAAAATAGCAGGGTGTTCAAATACTTATTTTCCTCACTGTATTTTTGATCAAATAAATTTAGCCTTGGTGAGCATAAGAGACTTTAATTTTAGACACACTGCTTTATATTTTATGCATTTCCATCATTCTGCTGAACATTTCCATGAATAAGTGTGAAGCAGCACCTGATCCGTTGTGGATCTGGAGATGTGAGCCGGTCATTTTGACCCGATTGTGTCTGTGTCCTGCTGGCAGAGAGCATTAGTAGTGGCAGATGGCAGCAGCATGACACAGACTCATTTCAGCAGAGCTGATTTTAGAAACCACGTTTCTTACTGACCTTAAATATTTTGTGTTTGCTAAGGGACTCATTACTATTACAATTCCTCTAGTTAGGGGTTAGAGATTCAAACAAACCTCTAACTAACTGTAACCTCATCCTGCACTATTTGTGCTACAGAAGTGAGTGATATCTCAAATTATGCAGCTTTTTGAGGAAGGGAGTGCTATACTTTTCAAAGTGATCTAACGATTTTCATCAGGCAGGCAATAAAAAAGGGGAGAAAATCCAATACACACTTGTTTTCTAGTATAAAATCTAACCATTCTTAAATTAAGATGCATTTACTCGAGAAGCAAAAGGACTTAAGTTATGCCTTGTTTTCTGAAAAATGTGTCAATGAAGCGAGAACAATAATCTTCCAGTGGGATAAGAAAAATAATCTTGGTTTCCCTTTGTATGTGTGTAAGTGTATTTTCTCTGACCCCTTGGCTGTTTTTTTCCCCTGTTTCACAGTAAGAATACTTTTAAGTGTAGTAAGAATACGTATAAACAAAAAATGGGGACAGAAAAATAAACTAAATTCAAATGGAAAAGCAGATTATTTTTCTTACACCGCATCAGATATTTGACAGTACTTAATATCTTAAGTCATTTGCTCTCAAGTACATACTTATGTACTTGATTTCAGATTGTTCTGGAAAACTAGACAAAAATATAAAGTAGGAAAGTCATTTTTTGCAGTGTTACACATTGACAGTCTTTTGTTATTAGTTTAAACAACGAGTAAATAAGTCAAACATGGGCACACAAGCATTACTGTTTATATCAGTACTGTAGTTTGTTGTTTTCTATCAATCTTCTGTTATCGGTCAACACAAGAAGTGCAATATAATACAAACCTGGATTGTGTGTGTTAATGTTTGCTTTCTTGCTAACACAAACCTCATAAATATGCGTCACTGCACTGTATTTTCATAATGTCAAACAGATACATATTTGTTTTCGTGTATTATAAGCAAAGCACGCATGCATGTGGTGTGTGTGTGTGTGAGCGGAGCATCAGGTGTGTAATTTTGCAGATGCTTGTATGCTGCCCCGTACCCTGCGCTTCGGTGATGCCTCCGGCAATTAGTTTTCCATGACAGATCAATCAGCAGGGGCCAGTGCAGCCAGAACCTACACTGAAGGTCACGTCACAGACTCCTCCGGAGGGGCGAGAGTGGGAGACAGATCAAAATGGCGGTCATGGAAGAGCAGAGATAGAGATGTCGCGGAGCTGTCACTGTAGGAGAACGTACAGACAGCGGGACAGGGGCCAGAGTGTAGAAACATACCATTGGCTCTGTCCCAAAACCTGCTGACCTGCCACACTGTCTAGGCTGCTGCCTTCTAAAAGCAGCAGTGCGTAATGCACTATATCAAGAGAGATTATCAATTTATAGATCAAACTCTGTATGCCAACAGGTTCTGACACAGGTTTCCATGTATTATGCGGTTATTATGTCCCTGTTAGTGTGACAAATCATGTGAAATCACTCATAGTATTTTAATCTTTTCCATCTTGAATGCGTCTCAAAAGAGCTCTACTGAACAGGGATGACGTATTTTTGTAGACCAACCCGGAAGTTCGCATCACCCTCAACAAAAACCCAACTGGATTTTTCCATTGGCTTTCCATTTGGATTTTCAAAGCTTCAAAGTGGAAATGATTTGCGATGCTGTACAAAGCCAGCAGATTTATGCATCATACAAACAGCACTCGAAGGGCACAATTGACTTGTAGTAGAGTTGCTAAGACAAATTCGCTTTAAATGAAGAAGGTAGAATAATTATGCTGCCTACCTGTTTGAGCAACATGTCTGTGATGGCCTAAAATGCTTTTTTCGCTGCCTGTCGTATGTGTTTCTCTCCTCATTAGACTGTCTATAGCAGTAAAGCATGATCCATTCTGTTCAGCCCATGTGAATTCATTAAGAACAGAGCACTGAGCCATTATCGTCTGTCTGTCTGTCTGTCTGTCTGTCTGTCTGTCTGTCTGTCCCATTAGCTGTTCCACTCACTCTTCGTTCAGAGTAAATGACAGTGATTACATAAATGCATAACAATAACAGATAAATACCAGGGCACAGTCACAACCATTAGTCATAGGAAAGACAAAGTCCAGCCATGATTCACTAACATTGCAGTAATAAGACAAAACCACAGGTTTAAAGTTCTTAATAAATCATAATCACAGAGCGATTATCTTAATGGTTCCATATGCAGTACAATTATCGGTCCTCGGCATTTCAAAGGCTGCATCTTAAAATAAAAAATAAAAAAGCCTTTTTACTAAATAGACACTTTTCACACTTCCACACGCAAATCATAATTCATATTGCAAAACATTTTACTCTTTACTGACACTGTTGTTTCCTTGATATGTAAAGTAATATTTGAACAAATTATTTTGTTGCAAAATTGTTGGTCGTAGCCGGAGTGATGCCACAAGTGAGCTGTAAATTGATATATCATTTTTCGCAGTAAATATTACAGTTGTTTGTTTTAAATAAAAAGCCATTCAAAAGTTCTAAAAATGAATGAGGTTTTGACGTTTCCAACAAAAATAAAGAAGCTGAAATCTGTTAGGATGAACTTTTGAATCTGTTGTGAATTTAATTGGTACATTGTAAAGCTCTCCTCTTAATGAAATATTGGGAAACACTTTATTTTACAGTGTCTTTGTTACACGTTACATGTAGTTACTATAGTAATTATTATAAATTGTGCCACGTCAAAACGCCTCGCATCTTTTGCAGCGATTTTTGTGTGAGCATATCAGTGGACACCCCTGACCACTCGGTGAGTTTCACGTCTTTGTAAACGAAAGTTGAATGTGTTTTAGGAAGGAGTGTTCGAGTGCACCTATACACCCAGTCTACTGGTGGGGGTGGGGGGGGGGGGGGGGGAGGGAAAGAAACCTAAAATTCTCGGGACAGCAGCATTTGTCCAAATTTTAATCTTAACCGTTCTATTTCATCAGAAACGATCTGTAAACAGGACTTTAAGTGTAAAATACCGAACTTGTCCTTTAAGCTTTGACGAGGAGGCGCGAAAGGGAGCTCATTTTGTGACTTGCGCGCTGTGTGGAAAGTTTTGTGTGCGCACACATCCGAAGCACACGCCCAGAAAGCCACGTCTCAGACAGCGCACGAATACTAAACTGAGCTCTCTTTCATGTATTTTGTGACAATTTTGTGTGAATTTGTCCACTCAGAGTATCCTAGTAAACATAGTCGGTTATGTCTTAAGTTAATGGGTATGTTTTAAGTCTCTGTGCCTGGAAATAGGGAATTTTCACTGGTATCTAAAATGTTGGTGTCATTACTGCCTGTGTCATGTACTACCTGTCAAAAACGGTTTCATGGCTAGTATAAAATATTTATGGTCGTCGGTATATTTCCTGAAGTCACCAGCCATTTTATTCCCTAAAAAATATTATTCCCTATAAAATAGGAACTGTCCATTTTGTCTTGATTTGCATAAGTTGGAGCAGCATCTATTTGCGGGATTTTGGCAGAGCATGATTCAGCTGCTGAATAAATCTCAACAGAGCTTTTGAGACACACACACACACACACCACCACTCCCACAGCTGTCAGTCATCCTGCAGACAGGAATCTGCCATCATCCCTGATTACTGTAGCATCACACAACATTGTAAATATTCGCTTTAGATCTGCTTCCGATGCAGAATAGTTTACTGTTACCATTGAATCGGCTTTTTAACATTCATACAAATTGCTACTGTCATACATGTTAATTTGTCCTATAGAGCACTAGAGTGACCTTGCACTCTTTCAGCAGCCTTGTTTCTGAAAGTTTTTTCCCACTGTTTTCTCCATTTGCATGTCAAAATGTCTTCATTAAAGCTTTTTAAGCCTCGAACCACATTTTAAAACCTCAATTAAATTGCCAAGGATGTGTACTTAAATTCTTGTATTTGAGAATGAACTACTCACTGAATTTCTAATATAAATCCATTGCGGTAATGATAAAATACAATATATTTGAAACCCATTGTAAAATATATAGAAATGTATCAATAGTTGAGAGTGTGGTGAGGTGAACAGGTCAGTAATGTCAATCACAATGTTTTATTGGAGTGAGTTTTATGGTATGATTTTTGTTTAAATGGGAATTGAGACTTGGCGATTGGTGGATATATCTTGAGGATTATGGGTAGTGCTTTTCTTCACTCTGGATTATTTTTTAAGTTGAAATCATACTACTTGCAGTTTCCACAGGAGTATGGGCTCATGGTAGATCTGTCTTAAAAGTTCTATACATAATCGCTAATTCAATTTCCCCATTAAGAAAAGGATGGGATTTTTACATCTGTAACCCTACTTTTTTTCCCCAAAAAATTACTTTGTCAGGTTTGACATGATCTTTCATACAATCTTTTTTTTGTTTGTTTCCTGACAGATTTTCATCTTTGAGAATAACATCTACTACAAAGCGCATGTGAACAGTGCATCAATCCGCCTGGTTTCCACGGGCAGTGTGGGGGTTATATTTAATGGACTTGCTGACTGGCTGTATGAAGGTAAAGTCCATAAGCATGAATAATAAAAAAGCCATATTAGTGTGTGTGTGTGTGTGTGTGTGTGTGTAATAAAAGAGCAGACTTGATTGTGAGTGTCTGATGTGTTTAGTCTGAGGGGAGGATCTGTTTATTTGTACACACAGTATTGCATTTGCGTATGCCTGATCCACCTATCAGATTCAGCACATTTCTTCTAGAGTTCAATGAATACATTACTTTTTACTTTTATCTAAACTACATTGCTGGAATATACTGCTTTGCTCATAAGTTTACAGATCTTTCACAAGATATTAGGATCATAAAATTCCATTTTGTTCTTTTAGAACCTCTGATGAAATGGACATAACAGATATTGAAATATATCTGGATTGATATAATAATGATGATAATAATAATAATAATTTTATATAATAATGTAGCATGCAGTTTTATATAAATGTTTTGAACAGGATCATTCGTTTTTGTTGTTTTATTTTATTATGTTTGCCAAATGACTTTATAATAGTTATTACTACGGAACTAGTTGTAGTAGTAATATTTTTGTTTATTATTTTTTGAGCATGTACTTTAAAAGTGAAGTTCATCTGGTTTATTTCCAGATTGTTTCTTGGTCTTAATTCTGGACGCTGAACCTGTTCTTTCACAAAATTCATCATTGCAACGAACAATAGTTCCTGTAAATGAAATTACCACACCCGTTCAAGGCCGTTCTGAGTTCATTTTGACAGCAGTAGATGTACGATACCTTAGTCAGGAGGATTTAAAAAGCAGCCAAATATGTAACATTCCACTATAAGTTAAAATGACATACAGTCAGCATGATTTTAATTTGATTCTAATCATAATGCTAAACATACGACATATTGGACTGAACAAATGCCAATGATGTAGATATTATCACTTCTGTTTGTGTATGAACAGCGCTGGGATGTAATATCAAGATTAAACCTTTTTATAATCCATTGTGCAATAGGTCAAGTGTAATCTCCCACACTATCCAGATTTTAATATTCATAATGATTAATGTAGCTTTTTGTGCTAAATACTTTGTTTGAATTTGGATTATGTTCACCTTGAATTTGGATTATGTTCATCTTGTGATTTTTGCTGAGTGTTTACACACACACACACACACACACACACACACACACACACACACACACACACACACACACATTTCCCTGTCTCTTGATTTGCACTGTGGGTGGGAATACAGCATGATGAGAAGCAAACATCTGACAGAGGGCTTTTTAATTAAAAATTTTACTTCAATAATTTGATGTGTATTCCAAGTAATTTTCAAGACAGTTCATCCATCTGGAATTAATTGGAAAGTACAGTTAATTGTGGAGAAGTAATACCCCAACTGATCTTTTTTGGATAATTATTTTACAGAGTGCAGCAAGTTTTCTGTAATGGGTATGTTTAGGGGTAAGGTTAGTGCAGGAGGATAGCTTATACAGTATGTACAGTATAAAAACATGGTATGTCCCCATAAAACATGGAAACTGTGTGTGTGTGCGCCTACTTAACTATATTTTAGGGACAAATTTGTACCCAGAAGTGACAAAATCTCCAAAAACCTCCCTTTAGGGATGCCCTCATTTGTAAATCGGGTATAAAAATAAAGTAATTAAAGGTATTTTAAAAATGTCAAAATGCAGAAAGTTTTGTGTGATGGGTAGGTAGAAAAACCATTACGTCTATGGAATGTCCCCATTTAGATAGCTAAGTAAACGTGTGTGCGTGCGTGTGTGTGTGTGATGGTCTGTACTTTTAAAGCAGGTCAGCTGCAGCTCATTTATCACATCAGACCTCTTCATCAGGGTGTGTGTAGCTGAGTTTTGGTTCTGCCCCTAAAATCCATCTAGCAGTTTGAAAGAGCTCTGCATCTGTAGCACCAGGAGTCATTCACATGTGTACGGCCTTTCTCACTCCCTCAGGTGCGAGTGATACGCTCCACATGTCCTCTCTCCAGAAACACACACAACCCTTCACTTGGCTTTGCCCAGACTACAACAATGATTTACCGCCTTCATTTCCCTTAATTTGTGGCTTGTAACGAGAATGTTATTTCAAGCTTGTTGGGGGTAATAAACTTGGTGCAGTTATTATTTTTTAATATCATTTGTTCGGCCGAAGACAGTTTGGTTTTCAGAGCATTAGAGGCAAACAGACCAATATTATATAACCTTAATCATACATTTCCTTATGGAGATTATTGTTTTTCCTCATCATTCTCAGTTCTGTATTTCTGCCATTCCTGCTGTATGAGGGCACATTGGCTGCGGGTTTGTTTTTGATGCATGCTGCCCAGTAATTGGTTTTTATCCTGAATTAACCTCTCAGTCTGAGGCTATTCTTAGTCACATGCTAGTACAACTTCTGTGTATTCTCTGCTGCGTAAAGATCTCTGCTGCCATCCTGTGGTTTCACATTTCATGATAGATTGCATTTTATCAGAACAGACAGAAGGAGAATTGCTTCACAGAGAAAACTTTAAGGGGTAGTTCACTCAAAAATGCACTTCACTTTTACTGACCTTTGTGTTCATCAGTGGAACATAAATGAAGATATTCTGAAGAATGTTCAAGCTGCTCCTTTCCATATAACAAAATGTTGTTTTATGGTGTTTTGGTGGTATCCATGTTTGTTGTATGGAAAACAGTGTTCTTGTTAACTAAAAGTGTTTAAAAAAAATCAGTAATTGAAATAAAGCTGAAATAACACAAAAATATAAATATTAGATGAAAAACTTAATTTTTTTATGAAACTGGCAATAAACTGAAAATAAGTACTAAAATTCACTAAAACTGAAATAAAAATAAATAGACATTAGAAAATTACTAAAAATGATACAAGCACATAACAAAATTACTATAAATAAAAATAAATAAAAAAATGAAAATAAAAAAATATATAAACAAATCCTATTCAAAATATGAATGAATACTATAATAGTTTATAAATAATACTAAAATAACACTGCCTGCAGACGCATCTAATTTATTGTATTTTGTGTTTCACAGAAAGTCTTACAGGTTTATAACAACATGAAGTTGAATCAACTGACAACATTTTCATGATTGGATGAATTATTCAGTGGTGCAGCGTCATGAGCCCAGGTGCTCATGTGGGTCATTCTGGTTTCAGTTCAGACTGTGTTCATTATACAAAATGTCTGTGGGCATCTGGGCTTACTCATGAATTTCTGTTTAAATGGTTCTTAAAAATCAAGTAGATTGATGTTTTTAATGCTACAGTTTGTATAAGAATTTATGCAAATATCTTGAATAAGGCCGATTGTTACAGCATAAAAAAATAAAATCAGCCATGTCAGTGTTCTTCTTGTCTAGTTCTGGTTACACACTGGCTTAATGAGCTTCAGGGGTCCATTTTGCAGTGTTACCGGCAGTCATATTTTCCAATCTCTCGGCTGACGGCAGTGTTGTTCCTCCTGTCAGCTTTATAGAGTGATTGATGAGACTCCCGAGGCAGGAGCCTAAAGGCAAATGGATGCGATAAATCACGCAGGCTGTTTTTGCACATGTTGCACTTACGTATTTTGCAGCGTTCCCTCTGTCTGCGCTTGCTTCAAAGTATATTTAATCTAACGCATATTAGTGGCTATGGATACGATAGAGATACGGTCACTATGCAACAGAGCTTTCCAGGACATGCGTCACTTGTTTCATAGTACAATGCTTCATAAAGCTTCAATTTTGTGTCTAACACACTTATGTGTTCATTTGCTTGTGCTTGCAGAGGAGATCTTCCAGAATCACATCGCTCACTGGTGGTCCCCAGATGGTCTCAGACTGGCATATGCCACCATCAATGACACTCTGGTGCCCAAGATGGAGATACCCATGTTTACAAGCGCTCTGTATCCCAGCGGACAGGAGTACCGCTACCCTAAAGTAAATCTCTGCTGGGTCTTTTTATGGTTAAACCAAGTGAACACTGTCACTGTGAACTTGAAATGCTATCTGATTGGTGGCCTAATTGTGACATTTAAAGGGATAGTTCACCCAAAAATGAAAATTCTGTCATCATTTACTCACCCTCAAGTCTTGGCAAGTTCATAAAGAGATTGTAAAAGTAATCTATTTTAATCAAGCCTGTTACTCCAAGTCTTCTGAAGAGACGCAACCACTTAATATGGTGAACAATTTAGTTTTGGCTTAACATATAGCACTCTCACATATAAACACTGATAAATGCACATACATAAAGCTCATCAAAATGGTCAACAAAAGCTCAGTCGTGCTTGTTTGACACCTCATTAATCCTTGTGAGGGAATTTTACAAATATATTCATTTTGAAGAAAAAATTATGGGTTTGGAATGACATTATGGTGAATTTATGTGAAGCCAAGTCACCTTTATTATAGCGCTTTGTACAATACAGAATGTTTCAAAGCAGCTTTACTGTGATCAATAGGAAAATAATGATCAATGGTGCAAACAGAATTCAATTATGCTGTAAAGCAGCTCTAGAAAACACAATAGTGACCTTTTTCAGCTGAAGTCAGTTCAATGTTGATAAAATTCAGTTCAATTACAGTGTTGATGTTGCAAAAATCATCATTTATGAAACCTTAAAAGTCCCATGAAATCAAAATGTAAGTTGTTTTTTTAACTTTTAGTATGAATATGTTAGCCTTAAGGTTATTAATAAGCTGGTGTGTTCCAAAACAATGACAAATCTCCTAAATGCAAATTAAGCATTCAAAACGTACAGTCTCTCACTTCCGCTAAAATGGTTCACGAATTTTTATGACATCACCGCAGACTTCAGCTTCTCACCAGATCTTCTGTCCAATCAAATGCTCTCTAGAATCTAAAGTGTCCCGCCCCCTATGCTATAAATACCACCTGGCCAAAACAACCATTGACACGTCACAGAACAATATGAGTTGGAGATGTGTGTTCGGTTGCTCAAACGCTCAAGTTTTATTCCGTTTTCCAACTGTTCGTTGGTTAAGAATGAAATGGCTAGAATTTAATCACACCTCTACTACTGAACCCAACGTATCATCAGCGCTCGGATTTGCTTACAATGGTGCTGTCAAGTACAACTTGCAGTCTGTGAGGTAAACTAAACGCTATTGGCTATTTGAAAAGGGGGAGGAGCCATTCAATACGTCCCGCCTTAGCTTCCCGTTTCAGTGGAAATTACGTCAACGCATCATAAAGCTGCGTGTTCCAAGGCACTTCAGTGGGGCTTTAAGTTGAATCAGCTATAAAGCAGCTCTGCAGAAAACAGTAGTGTCGTCGTCCAGCTCAATTCAGTTCTCATCCAGTCAAATCAATAATATTGCTGAATATTAAGTGTCCCCAACAAAGCAAGCCAAAGGTGACAGTGGCAAGGAACCCAAACTCCATCTGACAGAAATGAAAAAAACCCAATTCTCCTCTGCTAAACGAACATGGTGCGATTATCATTCCAGCCTGCATTACAAATGATGACAGACTTTTCTATTTTGGGTTAACTTAAGCACCTTAGTGACATAACTAAATCAGCTTTAATAATAGTTATGGCAAGCAATAACTGTCCATCTGCATGTTTCTCATTTTACATAACATGCAGTACAGTACCTGATTTACATTTATCATTTGCCAGTCAGTTTTATCCAAACACATCTTACAGTGCATTCAATGTATCTTAAGAAACGAACCCATGAACTGCTTTACCAATTGAACTTTAATGGAATAGATAAAAATCGTGAGCGTATATTTTGTGGTGTTTGTCATGAATGATGACCGAATGTCTCTCTTTAGGCCGGGGAGGAGAACCCTGATATCTATTTGTCAGTGGTGAGTCTGAACGGCCCTTTACACACAGTGAGGATGAGAAAACCAGAAGACCCCAGAATCAGGTGAAGATATGCCAGTGACCACGTATTTAGTAACTTTATCTGTTGCTTTAGTCAAGTTCACATTGACCCGAAAAGTATTTGGACCCTTAAAAATGTTTGAATGTCAGTTATTGCATTAAACAACAAAATCAAAAGGCATCCAACAAATGATACTATAACCTTTAAAAACTAACTTGACTGTTAAACAGAAGGTTTAACATCTGACAACCAAATGTCACAATTATTTATCACAATACTTTATTTGATAAAAAATACAGTAATATAGTGAAATATTATTACAATTTTAAATGATGGTTTTCTATTTGATTATATTTTGAAATGTAATTTATTCCTGTGTTGCAAAGCTGAATTTTCAGCATCATTACTCCAGTCTTCAGTGTCACATGATCCTTCAGAAATCATTCTAATATGATGATCTGATGATCAAGAAACATTATCAGTGTTGAAAACAGTAGTGCTGCTTAATAATTTTGTGGAAACCGTGATACTGTTTTTAAAATATATATTTTTTCATGATTCTTTGATGAAAATTCAACTGTCAGCTTATTTAATGCATCCTTGCAGAATGAAAGTATTCTTTTCTTTAAAACAATAAATTACTTAGCCTAAACTTTTGAAAGGTAGTGCATCTATTTAACAAACTTTGTAAACAGGCTACAGTTAGGCTAATGAACTGCATTAATTGGCTTGAATGGCTTTATTAAGAAAATCTCTTTAGAGCATTTTGGAGCTTTTTTTTAAACAAACAAAGTTCACAGACACACATTTGACACACTTTGATATTAGTATTTTTAACTAGCATCTCTATGCAGGAAAGAGTACTACATTACCATGGTGAAGTGGGCGACCAGCACTAAACTAGCAGTGAACTGGCTGAACCGAGCGCAGAACAACTCCATCCTGACCTTATGTGAAGCCACCACAGGCATCTGCACCAAGGTACCTTCTCATATACACTAGCAAACCATCTTCATTATCACAGTTTTCCATGTTTAGAACAATAGTCATTAAGACTATACAATAACACAAATGGAAGGATGTGAATGACGTAGTGACCTTTCATTTTCCGGATAAGGCTGTGTGTGTGACAGTGCCTATTGTTACATCCAAATGCATGTCAGTTAAATGAAAGAAAAGATCAGGCAAGTGCTTTGGTTGTACTGTCTATAAAGGACTTTGTCGCACATGGGAAACAATAATCTTCCGCTGTGTTTTCAGAAACATGAAGATGAAAGCGACAGCTGGCTTCACAGACAGGTGAGTCACGCATCACGCAGACACGTACGGCGTGTGGGATGTGTGTGGAAGAGGTGCTTCTCAAATGAATGTGCGCTGATGGGAAGACGTGAATCTCTCCACAGAATGAACCCCCGCTCTTCTCCAGAGACGGGTTCAGGTTGTTCTTCACCCGAGCCGTTCCACAGGGGGGCCGAGGGAAGTTTTTCCACATATCAATGTCCACTTCCCAGGTGAGCTGTCACTGATAAACTACCACACTACTTGTGAAGGTTTAACAGCACATTAAATGTAAGAAGTGACTTCCTGTTGTCATCTCTTTCAGCCCAACAGCAGCGCAGACACACTACAGTCCCTGACGTCAGGAGACTGGGACGTGACGCAGATTTTAGCCTACAACGAGGACACCAAACTTGTGTAAGTGATCAGCAGCATGAAAAAGGTCCAGATGCTGGATTCTGTCCATATTGTCAGTAAAAATGTCAAAATTATTGCTTCAAATTTACATTTAAAGGAAAGCAATATGCCATTATCGGCTTTTGTAACATATCAGGAATAGATATCTGACAACAACAATGTCTTCGCAGATACTTTCTGAGTACTGAAGATGATACAAGACGGCGTCACCTCTACAGGTATGATAAATGGCGTGTGACACACTGCGAAGCATTTGTAAGCATTGCACTGATGACGTGTGTTGTGTTTTAGTGCCAACACCACAGGATCCTTCAACCGCCAATGTCTTTCCTGTCAATCAACCTGTGGATACGTCAGTGGATCATTCAGTCCAGATGCTAACTACTTCCTTCTCAACTGCAAAGGTTTCTCTTTTTTTTTTACTATGCAAAACATCTGTAAATATCTTGTCTTATAGAGTGAAAGAGTGTCCGTTCACTTTCTCAGCAGCCTTGGTTCCGGAAGTATTTTTCCCAGTGATTTTTAAATAAGTCTTTGTTAAGGAGTTACAAGCTGAGAACCAAAACACTACAAAGTTTGATTTGAATCTACAACAACAAAAAAAGTGTATGAAAATCTGACAAAAAGACAAAGACTGTATGTAATGGCTTTAATGAGGGAAATAAGTAAAAAATCCCAGAAGCATTGTGAATGACATAAATTAAAAACTATAAATTTGAAAGATTTAAAAATGTTAGATTTAGGGTTAGGGGATGGAATATACAGTTTGTACAGTATACAAATCATTGTCTATGGAATGTCTCCATAAAACCCGTGTGTGTGTGTGTGTGTTTAAGTAGTAGGAAGACTGTTACTTCATTTTCAGTGCTCATGGGAGTGGGTGAACGCTTCTTTTGGCATGATTTGCTTGCCGCCATTCTCTGATTGGTGGATTTCTTTACAGAATCATGGGTAATGTAGTTTTCACCAGGAATTTGGTTGTTAAACATGATTATTTACAAAAAAAGTTGAAATAATGTGAACAGATCATCTTTAAAAGTTTAGAAGTTGTCAATAAAAATCTGTCGAGAAAATAGAAGTTTTTACTTTCGGAACCCAACTGTTGCACTCTATTACATGGTTCTCTGGAATACTTCATTTTGATTGGTCAATCGCTGCATTTTGCAATCAGATGTTGTATTATTGATCGTTGTCATAAGAAACCAATTTCCTACATTTCTGGTTTTGTCTCTCTCATTTCTTTCTGTACAAAATCAAATTGTTACTCTAAGTAATATGCAAAAATGAACCCCCTCTGGGTGAAACAAGACCTCTCGGCTTCACGGTCCTGATAGTCACATTGCCAGACCGTTGACTAAAAAGCATAACATTTTATTTTTATTGAAATAGATCCTACCACAGTAATTGGTTAGCAAGAAGTACTAACAGACTGGAAATAAAATGCAATGTAAAGCCAGTATTTCGTTTATTTGTTTGTTTTTTTTCCCCTCCTAATTGTCTAAATCTGTTAGATTCTAGTTTCTCGTTCTGAAGCGCACAGTTGAGAGTTCGGCTCACTGACTCTCACTGATCTAAGTGTGTTAGTCATGACATAATTTCCATGCTGTGTGTTTTATCAACAATAAAGCATGGTTGTCATGGTCACTGATCTGTTTAGCAGACTCTGATGAGCTCAAGGAAAGGTCAGTGTTTGTGTTATTAAGTAGATGAAGTCAGAGAAGAGCTGCATGCTGTTTCACACAGACCTAAGCAAAGAAAGCTTGTTTCTTGTGTAGATCAAATCAATCATTGGGTCAGTTTTCGTGCTGTATGATTATTCTATTTTCAGTGTTTTCATATTGTCGCATTCGAAAACAATACGTCACTCTAGTTCATGTTTTGAAGTGATTTTAATCACAGGTGAGGGGGTTTGTGTGCATTGGTAAGTTCCTGAAAACCCCCAAACCAGCTTTGAACGGAGCTCATCTAATCATTACTATTTGTGTTATAATAGACATTTCATCAGTTATATAACTGGAGCTGAAGCGGTTACCCAGACAGCAATATAGTGTCGGCCCAGATCCGGCCCACATCTGGTACGTGTGGATTCCATGTGGACCGGATGTGGACCGGATCTGGGCCGACACTATGTTGCAGTCTGGGTAACGTGTGACATCATCACTGTAGTACATTATCCTTCTATCAGTGCCAGATTGAGCTCATTCAAGTACAGCCATACCATCAGATTCATCCCTGGGACTGTGGAATGAATTTATATACTTGTATTAAAAATACCTTTATTCAGAAACTCATCAAAAGTGACAGTAAAGCATTTATAATGTTACGTAAGATTTTTATTTCAAATAATATGAATGCTGTTCTTTTGAACTTTCTATTCGTCAAAGAATCAAATAAAAGTATCACGGTTTCCACTAAATATTAAGCAGCACAACTGTTTTCAACTGATAATAATAATAAATGTTTCTTGAGCCGCAAATCAGTATATTAGAATGATTTCTGAAGGATCTTGTGACACTGTACATTCATTGGATCTACTAGGTGGGAAACATAAGCATTTATGTAACAATATTCTTAACATTTTGGTCGATGTATGCAAATGATAAAAAATACTGGAAAAAATAATGGTCCTTATCACAAATGTGAATTTATATATATATATATATATATATATATATATATATTAATATTCTACCAGTTTTTGTTTTGTTTTTAATGACCCTACAAGTTGGATTAAACCATCAAAATATGAGGACAATATATAGCTCACAGAAAAATACATTAACTACAGCATAAGTTATTAATATTTCATTGGTTCTGTCTTGTTTGTGCATGTGTTCATAATTTCTTTGTATGACAGCCCGGCCAAAAATGATGTCTTCACAATTTGCCAAGATTTAATTTTCCTAGGCCAGACAGCACTTATGGCCACTACTGTGTAAAGTGCTGTTATGTGCCATTTAAAGACACTTTTATCCGTAATAGGTTACTACAATAATAGAATACTTCACACACATAACAGTAATACAGATGCTAAGCTACACAAGGAAGTCCAAATGAGATAACATGACACTATTCTTCTCTGTGTTTTTTTCTGTCCAGGCCCGGTTGTGCCATACACAGCCGTGTACAGCACCAGAGACGGAAAGTATGAGCGTGAGTCCTCTGTTACACTATCACAGACACACGATCTCATTCACTTTATCAGCTCTGGACACAACACGCCAAGAGCTTGTTTTACTGGAAAGGTATTTCTCACCCAAAGGACATGATAGAAGACCTAGATATGCGCTTTATCAATGGAGGTGTGCTTGAAGATAAACGCTACTGTAAATTGTTTTAGCACCATGTCCTTAGATGTGAAAGAGTGGAAGTGGAAGACAATTGAGAATGACTGTGTCTTGAAGAATTAGCAGTGATTATCATCGACCCCTTGAGGAGAAAAAAGGAAGGAGGACAACAGATTGATCTGATTTGCTTTAACTCACTGATTCACTAGCGCTCATAAGTGTTCATTTCGACTCCCATATTAATACTACTTTGTCGCCATTCTGATGAAAAACATACTAATGTTGATGTTTCACCAGTGCACTTTACTACTGTACACTATCATTCAAAAGTTTGGGGTCAGTAAGATTTTTTGTTTGTTTTTTTTTAAGAAATTAATACTTTTATTCAGCAAGGATGTATTAAATTTTTAAAAAGTGACAGCAAAGACATTTATAATGTTACAAATAATTTCTATTCCAAGTATGAATGTACTATTCATCAAAGAATCTTGAAAAATATTAAGCAGCACAACAGTTTTCAACATTGATAATAATCAGAAATGTTTCTTGAGCATCAAATCATCATATTAGACTGATTTCTGAAGGATCATGTGACATGTAATGATCCTGAAAATTCAGCTATAGACATCACAGGAATACATTACATTTTAAATATGTAAAGTAGAAAGCGGTTTGATCAAATTAATCAAGCCTTTGTGAGCATAAGAGACTCCAGAATATCGTACCAACCCCAAACTAGATTTGATAGCATTTAGATGCATCTCTCTGAACATCTATGGTTTCCCTCAGATGTGATGGATGTGGAGCCCAATGACGAGTTGAACACCACCGTGAACAACACACAGATGCCCAGAGTAGAGTACAGAAAGATCAGCGTTGATGATTACAGTGAGTATCTTATAGAATCAGTTTTTTTTTAAATATATAAGCCAATGACTGACAAAGCACAGTAAGTTTTCCATCATTTGCACAGGTCTGAACACCCAGATTCTGATGCCAGCAGGGTTTACAGAGAAGGCTCACTACCCCGTCCTGCTGCTGGTGTAAGTGTTCCACACACTGAGCTGACACATGATACACACCAAGCACACAGAACACAAGAACACAACCCAGTATTCCTCCAGCACAGGAGATATTCTCAGGAGTGACTGCATTAGTGCCGCTGTTGCTGCCGGTGAGTATCATGAAAGGCACCAGGGCTTTTTCTCTCCAAAATCAAATGAAAGAAAGAAGGAAATGATGCCTATTTAGGGTCATTATGATTTTTTGCAAATGTGAGATTATTTTCCTTTTGCTCCACCCGGTTCTTTTTTTCTCTCACCCTCTCTCTCTCTCTACATATGAATTCAGGTCAATTTATTTCACAGTCATTTCAATGGCAGAAACTAGTGTCCCATATAATTTAGTGACCAATATGACATGTACAATATAATTGACATTTTTTCTATAACATTTATTTTTTTTCTTATTCTTTCTTCTCGTTTCTTTTCTTTTCCTTTTGTTTTGGGGTGAAATGTGACCCTGACAATTCTCTATAACATTCAGCCAGTAAGTTTTAAGAAGGTATCTGAAACCATATGAAACCGCAGTGAAAGTGTCGTGATATTGTTTTGAGGCCTCTCTTTGATCAGATGTACTGAAGCGATTGACTCGCTGTGATAGGGACGGCACCCCCGGTGGTCAGGTGGTGACGGAGCAGTTTCAGGTGGACTGGACCACGGTTCTGGTCAGCTCCTTCAACATCATAGTCATGCGCCTGGACGGCCGCGGCAGTGGGTTTCAGGGCACAAACCTCCTCCACCGCGTCAAGAAGAAACTGGGGGAGTTTGAGGAGAGAGACCAGCTGGAAGCTCTTAGGTCAGATCATCGACGTGAACTACAATAAAGCTGCATCAATCCTGAATGACAGTTTAATTCACGTTTATATCTCTTCTATGATTCTCTGCAGAAATATAGCACAGCTGCCGTACATTGACACCTCAAGAATTGGAGTTTATGGAAAGGTGCGTTTGCTTGTTGACTGTTGGGGAATAACTGACTACAAGTAGTAATGGTACTATATATATATAAGCCTTTAAAGCCTACTGTCATATTTGACTGAATTGAAAAAAGCCCTCTATATTGTCACAATGAGGCAAACTTTGCTGAAAAACCTGTTGTACACAATCTGCTACATGCCTTTTGTCATCTGATTAATAGTTGTTTATTAAGTATTAAATTCCTTTTAGTGTAATTGTAAAAATGTCCACCAGCAGGTTGTGGCACACGTATCTTTTTACTGTGAAATCTTTACTGATTTTTATAAGTAAACATAAAAAATAACAATATTGCTAGTTATGCTATAAAATTGATGAATTGCAATTAATCGCATCTAACATAAAAGTTTGAATTTATGTGTGTGTGTGTGTATTATTATATATAAATATATATATGTGTGTGTGTGTGTGTGTGTATATGTGTGTGAGTGTGCGTGTTTGTGTATATGTGTGTGTGTATATATATATATATATATATATATATATATATATATATATATATACACACACACACACACATATATATATATGTATTTATAAATATTAGGGCTGTCAAACGATTAATCGTGATTAATCGCATCCAAAATAAAAGTTTGTGTTTACATAATACATGTGTGTGTACGGTGTATAATTATTTTCTATATATAAATACACACACATGCATATATATATTTAAGAAAATGTGTTATTTATATATAAAATATTTATATATAATATAAATTATATATAATATAAATATATATACACAGTATATACATGCAAATATTTCTTAAATATATACATGCATGTGTGTGTATTTATATATAGAAAATAATTATACACCGTACACACACATGTATTATGTAAAAACAAACTTTTATTTTGGATGCGATTAATCTTTTGACAGCCCTAATAAATATACGTGTGTATATACAGTATATATATACACATATATATACACGCACATTATGTAAACGAAGACTTGTATGTTAGATGCGATTAATCAATTTGACAGCACTAATATATATGTGTGTTTGCATATGTACACACATACACACACACAATGTATAATATATATGAATATAATCATATACACACATATATTATATAAACACAGACTTTATTTTAGAAGCGATTAATCGATTTGACAGCACTAATTGCTAATAATATTTCAAGAGGAACACTTACTGGAATGAAGCATCTTAAGTTTACTTGATTATCCGTACATCATTTTTTAGAAAATCATGTTAAAATGTATCAAATATGACAATTAAGGAACGTTTATTTGTTCATCCCTCAATCATTGTATTGAATTGTACATACATGTTTCGCCCCCACAATAAAACTACAGAGCTTTGATTATAAAACTAGCATTTAAATTTGTATCTTACGAAAACATATTATTGGAAGATTTAGATTCACAACTGATATCTATATGTGTTTTTGTCAGCTATACTGTTAAAAAGATCTCATTTACATTACAAGCTTTCAAAAGCATCTCACTTTTTGGTCATTTAAATAACAACTGCACCAAATTGCATATTTTTCCTCAGTTCTGGATTCTGAATGAAACTTTTTTTCCTCATGTATGAGCTCCATATTCTCCTATATCATACTACTATTTTTCCATCTAGTAGTGGGGTAGCTTGACAAAATGCTGTGATTGTTTTTATATCACATTAGACCTAGAAAACATTTTAATTGTAATAACTGTAAGAACAATGGGTCGTACATTAGTATTAATATTAGCTCAAATGATCTATAGGGAATTTTAATAATTAATCATGAATATGATTAATATTTTGTATGTTACAGTTACATTAATTTATCGCAGCTGAACTAGATTGATATATGAACGATTACCATAACGGGTTATGGTTCGTCATTAATACATCAATTGTTCTTATTTCAGCTCGAAGTTATGGGATAACTTTAATGGAATTAATTTAGTTATCAAACAATCTGTTTGTCCAGCGAACAGATTGTACGTAAGATTAAATTAACTCTCAAGGAAAATTATCCTTCTTACAAACACGAGAAAGAGTATCTTTTCCAGGCCTTGAAAAGACACTCTCGGTGTCTGTAGACTAAAATTAGGTTACTTAAATCGTAGCCTACCAAGATAAAGCATATAGCTAAGATCGAACATTTCAGGGACTAAGTAACATGGGCAATTAAAACAGAGTCAGTCAAGGACATATGGAATTTAATAATTAGACTAATACTACATCGAAACTACGAGTATACACAGAGTAAATACATATTTACAACAGAAACATACGGATGAAAACATTACAAGACCAAACGGATAACAGATGAGAGAGGGAGAGGATGAAAGGGAGAAAGTGAAACTAAAGTTCAGGATGAGAGAGATCACCGAGATGCTCTCTCTCATCGCAAAAACACAGGTAACCTTTTGAGAGACGGCAAGGAATCAAATCACATTAAAAGTTCAATAAACTTATCTTGCAAAATGGTTCTCTTTGTTGCTGAAGAACGCAGAGTTCATGCGTGTGTCCTAAGACCATCGTGCGTGTGTTTCTTTAAGAAAGCCGGGCTCGCGCTCTTGTGTCTTCTGGTGAGCGCGGTAGCGGGGTTTTCGAAAGAGTCTTTCTCTCTGAGTTGAAGTTGTCTGCTGCGTTTGCTTCATGGAGTTCGAAGACGAAAATAAATAAAAGACTTAAAGAAAATTGAAAACGCTCCCAAAGGGAGCCATAAGGTCTTCTCGCTGATGAGGCGGGTTCGTGAAAGTGCAGGAACAAAAACAAGACGAAAGGAAATACAGAACAGAACTGAACGGAACGCGGAGTGTAACCGCTTTTCTAGGGCACAGGAATTTCACTCCTCCCTGGGGCTTGAGCCAATTGGAATGCGAAATTCCAGGCGGGAGAAAAGTTCTTTGTCTCACTATGAGTTTGATTTGCATGTTTTATGGCAGTCTTAGGATCATGCCATTTCTACGTTAAACAATTATAACTGCAGTAAAATGCATTTTATCATAATTTGGTATCCATATCTTTCCTACGGGTATATGGAGGTTTAATTCAAGACCAAATTTGGTATGTTTAAAAGCTACGGCCTAGAAGTACCTTCTTACTCTGTAAGATAAGTATTAAAAGTTCGATTAACAAACTGGGAATAAGACTAACCTAAAATGTGATGTGCATTTACAAGTGGGAATGAAAATTAGACTTTTTAAAAGATCCACATGGCATATCTATGATTGCAACGGTGCACATCTGAAACATTATTCCTTTAAGGTTTACAAGAATACAACAACCCATCACAGAGAAGAACAATCGTGGAAAAGAGAAATTACATTCAGGTTTACATATTTCTTCAATGGTTATACATATAGAAAATGTAGGATTTAAGTAGGGTTAAAGATTAACACTGCTCCACTCCTAAAATCTTTGTTGCTGGACATTCCTTTAGGCAATAAAACAGCAAAGTGGGGGGAAGGCAATTGCCAGAGAATATTGTTGAACATTCTCTTACTAAAACACTATTGATTAAAGAATACATTTCAAAACCACACCTCTATTATAAAGCCAAACTAAATCACACATGCCTAATGTAATTGTACATAAATTAAAGTATATTCTATCCTAATTTAAACACAAAGGGATGTTTGTGTGTGTTTGTGTGTGTGTAGAAAGTTTCAAGTTTCGTTATCTCTCTGTGGTCCAGAGAGGGGAAAGGGGGGGTTCGGAATGTCTCTGAGGTGAAATTAGTGTCGTAAAAGTCAATTGGCCGACTAGCTGGAGCCAAAGCAACTGATTTACCTTCGGGGGTTCAGAGTGGGACAGCAAGAAGGAATGTGCGTTTATGTTCTGATTCAATGAGCCATGATTCATAGCCAATGTGGCTACAAACATACACTGATGATTCATTCGAAATGTGGAATTTTGATTGTGTAAGTGGAGTTTTGATTTCAAGTTGCCTTCAGGTGCTCTGCATTGTTGGATTGATATTAAAATTCTCAAAGTTCTCTCTTGATGAAATGTATGACTGTATCATTCAGCATCAATGCATGACTAATAACCTTTTTTTGTTGTCGTCTGCCTCAGGCATATGGAGGATATCTGACCAGCCGACTCTTGCGCTCGGATGAACTTTCAAACATGTTTAAATTCAAAATCAAGTGTGGCACTGCCATCTCCCCCATCACCGATTTCTCTTTATATGGTATGATGTCATATCCTGTCATTCATTTCTTTAACAATGAAACAAGTCCATCTCTTTTATTTAATCATGAACGTCTGTCCCACAGCTTCTGCATTTTCTGAACGCTATTTAGGATTACCGCAGTCCAATAAGAGAGTGTATGAGGTAATGTGCACCAACATAGTATGGTTCTAGGTCAAGTCAAATAAAAGTTACATATTGCTTGTATTTTCATTTATTTATTTTTCAGATGACACATTTAACAGACCACATGGAGCAACTGAGGGACAAGAAACTCATGATAATCCACCCGACGGCTGATGGTAACCTTTGATTTAAGCTTCTTGTGCTTGACGTGTTTATTTCTGAAATACATGCTTGTCTTAAATCTGTTTCACTAATACTAGATTATGTGTAACGTTTCTTTGTTCACACAGAGAAAGTCCATTTTCAGCACACAGCCAAATTTATCACCAATCTGATAAATGAGAAGGCTAATTATACATTACAGGTAAAGAGCTTCTCATCCACTATTTAAAGCTCTCGGCAACTGACTCATGTTTCGTCTTTTTAGTGGTTTGTTGCAACAAACATATTGCTCATACTAAAAGTCTTGCGATTTTAACTAATGACTAATTATTAAATGTTAATAACTCTTTTGGTACCACTTGTGCCATAAACGTGAATGACACCTCAAATCTTGTGGCTCATTGAGTACAAATACAAGCTTCTCACATGAGTAATACATTTATTTTTCATTGAATATCCTGTTTCGTTTGGAAATCGAGGGCGGTAAAATGGGTAGCACTTGAGTGGGTGAGGCAATTGCATACTTTTTTCTTTTCTTTTTTTTGTCAGATCTACCCAGATGAAGGTCACTTCCTTCACTCGAAAGACTCGCAGCAACATCTAAGTCAGTCGCTGGTCAACTTCTTCGTGGAGTGTTTCAGACCACCAGAGATACCGCCTGAAGAGAAACTGGAGCAGGACAACGAGGATGATGGTTAAAGTCCCTATTCATATCCAGCACAAGCCAGCTAACAGCCCAATATGCAAACTCCTTCCCTCCATTACACCCTCCTCCATTCCCATGTTAGTTCTGATGGCTTCTCCTGAGCCTCTGCATGGACCACGCCCCTCAACTCTGATTGGCTCATTGGATCCAGGAAAGAGTTTGAACGACTTGGTGATAAAATAACCTGTGGAGGTACATGTTGAACCATTTCATACTCACAGTGTGAGAAAACTGGATGAACTGGAGTGATTCAGATAAACTGTCGAGCTCTTTTGCTTGTGTTCTCTTATTCGTGCATTGCTTACAGAAAGCTTTAAGAGATGACAGCACAATATACAGAAGAATGATTGGCCAGAGTACCGAAGCTGCGAATTACTCAATTATTTTCCCGGCTGCATAGCATTCTGAGTTTAATCCAGTTATTACAGTTTAGGGCCTTTATTTGGGTATAAATGTCATTGTGAACCCATTTGTTTCTGTCGTCAATGTCAAAGTTATCAGGCCCGTTAGTGCAGAACAAATTTGTGCAAAATGTTCATAAAACCATTTCATGTGTCAGCTGAATGTGGCAATTTACGTAAGAAAAAAAAATTGGAGCATAAATCATTCACATAAAAATTCTTACTGGGATTTGTTGTGATCGTTTCACAAGGCCTTTTGTTGCATCAAATGTGCTACAGTAAAACAGTTGCTTTAAAATGTATCTGTTGTAGTATTGATCCACAGCAGCGTCCATATTGTTTATTAGCGAATCATCCCATTCTGAGAAGGATAGTCTTCTTTTTTTAACGAGTGCAGCTGCAAATCTCTATGGAATTTCTTTGTCACTGTGCCTTATTGGAATACACCTGCTCAAGACAGGCAGTCCATGAGGTAGGACAGATTGGGGGGAAAAAAAAGATTAGATTTATGTTATCAAAGAGAGGACTAAGAACCATGCAACAATCCTGCCAAGAGCATTTTCTTTACAGTCCTGTGTACTGGTTAAGTTGTAAATGAATACAGTAGGTTAACTGTGAACTAGCATCTTTGGGCAGGTATGTGTTTTTTGTTTTCTTTTTTTGTCATACATGGTTACGAAGGTCTTTGAAGAACGTTTTGCATAGAATATATTTTCTTGCTATATAATTTGGCATGGTGGCAAGATGGTTTCTTTTGTGTTAATGTATCTATTTTCATGTCACTACTTTTGACAGCTTGAATGTTCCTATGTGGTTCCACTGAATTTGTTGTTGTAAGTGAAATCCTGTCTTGTAAGCAGAATGCACTGATGTGTAAATTACTGTTTTGGTCCCTACGTGTGTACCTTGTACATAAAGCATTTTGAAAGCTATTTTGTTTCTTTACTCATTTAAAAACAATATACTACAGGGTTCTATACAGCTGCATTCATGCGGTTCGTTTTTACTGGACAAAGATTCAAGGACTTTTCTTTTCAGCCATCACCAATATCATGCAAATTCCTGCAATGGCAGTCTGCCCCCTTGTGGCCTCAAACTGAAATAATGCAACACTAGTTATTTATCAGACAAAAAGGGTTTATTTTCCAGTGTTTTACAATGGGTGTCCACCACAAGTGCAGACCCAGCATGAAACAAACAGTTAGGGAAGCATTGTTCACACAAGAGGAACCTCAGAGATGATTAGCATGTCCCTTAACCTCACCTCCGTATCGTACAATACTTACAAAAAGAAACGGATGTTATGAAGATGACCAAAGGAAGAGGAGCAGCTAAAACATGTAATAGATATGTACATTTAAGTTACTTATTTTACAGGAATATTTAAAATTCAAGTCTGGTTAAAATACCAAATGCAAAACTTAAAACAATAATGCATTAAAAATAGTGTTAAGACCCAGGAGGAATGATGTAGGAATGGAAGCTTCTCATTTTTCCAAGAACGAAGTCTGGCTGAGGTGTAGAACAAAAAATAATAAATCTTTTAAACTTTTTTTGTAAGTGAGATGTGGCACCTTCAACTACCTAAGACCAGTATTCAATATGAGGCACTTTCATGATCCAAAGACACCTGATTTGTTCTTTAACAATTTCCAGCTTTATACCAAAGACGGTACTCATGTCTCAGTAGTCGTAGTATAACAAACATCAACATGTACACAGCAATTTGCATCAGAGGGAAGTTTTGAATTCCTTTTTGTCTTCCGTTATTTAAAAAAAAGTTGACTGCTGAGTGTCTGCCATGCATTGCATTTAAAAAGGAAAACGAAACGGACACCGTTCCATAGCACAGCACGCAAAGCAGTCCAAACACAGGCAGAATAAACAAAAAGCACAGAAAGGGGAAATATATACAGTTCATAAATGAAAATGGCAGTTTGTTTAGTATTACAACAAGCAGATACATTCTTGTTTTGGTTACTGAAGGATCTATCACAACACCAGGGGCCTCTTTACACTTTCCAATAAAATGAATCCTTTATCAAGGTTCAAGATACTAGTCTTCTCAACATCCTACAATCCCAGACTATTGACCTACCTGCTCAGCCTATTTCTCTGTTACTTGCCTTTATCTTCCAAGCCATTTGGACTAAAACTGCTCCATTATGTGATGTCTCAGTCATCTCAACTCTACACTCAAATCTAAAATCTATATTCGGTGGAACTCGAGCTCACCCAGTTTTCCATCAATACTGCACTTCGGTTGGCCTACAGTGAGAGAGCCTCTGTTCACTGTACAACATTGGGTCTGTACGTAATTTCATTCACAGAAGGAAATGTCACAGGATGTTTTAAAAATATTTCTTGCAACTCTACCTTGTCCAGAGAATGCTCAACATCAATTTCATACAGACTGTCTCCTGATCTCGAACATCACACACACAAACGCACACTCACTAGCATTCTACTGCTGACGCCAACATGGCTTACAAGCATCACTCAGGTACCTTAAACATGTCAATACTCGGACACTCATAAAATGTGTACTCATATATATATATGGGTATATATACACACGAGTATACACTCGCACACACTTTCACAGGTACTGATAGAAACGGGAACGGACCACTTGAGCACCAGAGAGTTTGTGAGGGTGGGCATCCGCGGCTAGGCTTAGGCTCTTGTTCTGAGCGGCCGCTACATCTCCATTGAGGAGCTGACCCAAGTGTGAGGGCCCAGCGGATAACAGGTCTCGTGATCGGGAAGGGTGCAGGTCCAGCACATCCAGGCTAACTTCAGGGTTGCTGGTGCGGTGTCGCTCTCGAGCTATCCAGTCTCTGATGGAGAAGTCCTGCGAACTGCACTTGGGCTTTAAACGATCCATGGCCGAAAGCTCGTTGCCCTCGACTCTTTGCCAGTCCCCAATTACTGACAACTCGGCAAAGTCCCGCTGACCACCCATGGTGTGCCTGCGGCGGATATTGCTTTTCCGTTTACTTCGAGTCTCGGGGGACCTGGTGCGCTGGGAACCCACCCCGAACATGTCATCAGCTGATGTCCGCAGTCGGCATTTTAACCGGTCGGTGATTTTGATTCGCCACATGGGTTCTGCACGCTCAGATTCGCTGCGAGAGGAAGAGCTAAGACTACCAGTGGAACGGCCCTTGACTGCATCCAGCACTCGTGATAGTCGACAAGACTCCTTGTCGCTTCTGCTCCCATCTGCTGAAGACTCGCTGTCCGTCTTCTGCCGACTCCCCCTCTTGCGTGCCAGGGTATCGCACGCGATGATTCGATGGGAGGGGATGAGGTTTGGTACATCCTGCAAAGGTGTGACACCGCCCTCCAGTTGGATGCCATCTTCAGTTGGCCCGCTTTCTCGGCCACCGGCGAAGACTGATAAGTCGCTCTCACTGTCAGTCTCCATTGCCCGTCCCTCACTAATGAGTTCACTTCTTTCATCGTCAGCATCATCACCGCGGCTTTCAGCAACAGACTGCACCTCTGGACTGAGGGCAACGGATTCCACTCCTGTGTGGAAAGTCATGGAGGAGGTGGTGGAGTAATCTGATGTGATAGAGCAGACTTCTGCTCCTGGGCCCATTCCTGTATTCTCCATCCAGTGGCCTGGGGTTCTCCCATGCCTCATCCTTGGTACTGAGGCCTGGGAACTGGTGCTGTTAAGTGTGCCCAGATCTGAGACACAACCATCATCATAGTTGGAGGGAGGATCGGACAGGGAACTTTGGCGAGTCAACTGCATGTGATAACTAGGTTTGGGTGATGTAATGATTTTAGGTGAGGGACAAGTTTGTCGGGGCAAGTGTTCAGAGATGAGCTGCTTGTTTTCAGACATGAGGTCAAGAGACTCTCCTGGGCTCTGGTCATCATCCTCAGTCCTTTCTATTTGGTCATCGAGCCCAACTTCACTCTCAGCATCTTCGGTTTGATCATCAGCAGGCCAATTTGGATCATTTTGCACCGGAAGATTCATTTTGGAGAAACAAGCATCCAGGTCATCATCAGAGCTGCTCGGCTGAGGCTTGTCCTTGGGCTTTTTGCGTTTGCGGCTAGCAAAGATGGAAGAACGCAACAGCTCTCTACTATATTGATCCTTACCAGATCCCCAGGAACCCTGCTACAGAACCAAGCACATAAAGAAAAGTGTAAGTTTACAATACATTGTGATCTATACCACATCTCAGGGAATTGGCTTTTGAAGCAGGAGTCCTCTCCTCTTTCATATAAGGTGATTTTGTCATTATCTCAAGAGATAGTACTCACCTTTGATTTGGCAGAGTCACTGGTGGTTGAATCTAGTGGAACAGGGAGAGAAAAAAGTAAGTAGGCCATTTCAAGTGGAATACAGAGGGGTCAGAGGGCCAGAGACAAGGGGAGACTGAAATATAAATATCCTTCACCACAACAGCAGCGGAACAGCACAAACAGTGGAGTCATGTAGAGATCCGAGAGATGAAGGCGACACACTTAAGCCATCAAACACAGAGAAATGGAGGAAAGAGGAATGAGTGATGACAAGAACCCAGCAGTGTGCAGTAGGACAGGAGGCAGTTCATGCACACATTCACACAGACAGACAGCCTGTTCACAGTGAGACCCTCAATTACAGACACACACACACACAGCCAGCAGAACATGTCTACAGGCATTCTTTCCCAACTCAAGAGACATAACCAAGGCAGGGATAGACATCATTACAGCTATGTAAAAGGGACGAGAGCTGTAACAAATCTGGTCGGAAACTGGATATTGCTGCTATTTGCAAACGGCTAAGAACGCTTAAATCTTTACTTTTGTAAACCTACATTAGATGGCTATATTGCATCATGGGATTTATATGCTTTATGCATGCACATTATGTCACTCATTCACTTGGAAACATGAAATGTTTGATTTTGTTAAGTTTTGTGCTTTTGTAGCCTACTATGTAATATATTTCATGGCATTTCTAGTAATTGGAAGGCAATATGTGGTTATAGAATTCAAGTGCACAGCAACTATTAGCTCAAATAATTGTGATCATTCAGCTAACTAATTGTGACAAGTTTAGATATCAGAAGTTTGAAATGAAGGATAAGGTTTTATTTTTTTTATGAGACAGTGTTGTGGAGTAAGGAACATTTTAAAAGGATGTGTACACTGGAGGTCGCCACGTAGCTGTACTGTGCTTCGCTAGTCCGCCTACTGAGGTAAATTACGCGACCTCCACAGTCTGCCCTTTCATTAAATGTCGCCACATCACGTCTGATTATTTTAAGAAGTTCCAGCAGTTACACAGCACCTGAATGGTAGCTATGTCTGAATGTCAGAACGTTTACAGGTAAAATCAGTCACTTGGGGAATCGTATCTGTGTTGAACGGTATCAGCTTTTCGATGCAGAACATGGAGATGGAGAATGAATTAAAGCACTGAGAGACTATGACAAGGGACAACAAGGGTCAGATATGACAGGAGGGCAGAAAGGGGCTAAAGGGGCCAAAGCTATAAGGTGGTAGAGCAGCTACGAGGAGGAAGCAAGTTACTACTTCACCACTCAAAAGCCCCTTTGCTCACTCTCCATCAGAGATACTAATGGTTTTGGATGGTATGAGATTCATCGGGAGCTTTATGATTTAAGCCGGCTCAGCCCCTCACCACACCCCTTCAGACATCATCAATGACAGTTACTGTATGTCACATGACTGGAAGAAATCCTGGAGACCATACCATGCTAGAACTCCATGCGGTCAGCTTCAGAGACAACGAGAGACAGCAAAGAGGCTTTTCAGACACATTACACCATCACAGCTCTGTATCCTCTCTGTTAATAATAGTCTTATAAGATATGAAACGTGCAACACGACGATGACAAATATCAACTTCTCTGACACTCTTTTTTTGTTTCTTTTGTTTTCTGGTGGGTTTGTCCCGGATTCACTTTCAATTTATAAGAATCGGGGATTTCTGCAGACTAGGCAGCTACACTGGGGACAACACTCCTCCTTCTTCCTACAGTCCCAGCTGTCCATCACAGACATTACAGAGTCCATCAGTGACATCACCGAGTGATAGACGCCGCCCACTTGGCCTGTGTTAAGATTGGGTAATGTGTGAGCAGTGCTGGACAGGGACAAGGGAGAAGAAAAACACTAGAGACAAGATGGGTCAGACGGGTAAACCTTTGGTGGTTTATCATTGATTTTTCCATTTCTTTTGGGAAAGAACATGCCAGGTTAGCACAAGAGAAGGGTAAGGAGGGAAAAGAACTGAAAGAAAAGGAGGAGTGGAGTCATAACAGAGACTAAAGCATTAGGGAGGGATGGCAATGGGTGAGGTTCAAACCAATACAAACCAAAGCAAAAGGAGAATTCTGGAGAAATCATACAATTGAAATAAAGACAACTAGTCAAAATAATGGCTGAAGGTAAAGAAAAAATTAAATGAAATAGATTGATTCATAAGCTTCACAAACAAAGGAACTATTTTATCCAATTTTTCAAACAGCTCATCAAATACGTTTGACCAATGCAAAATTGCTAAAATAGTTCACCTTTACATATGCACCAATACATATCTGGCAAGCTTGCTCTTGTTTGCTCTAAACATTGACAGATTTAAAATGGCAAGCATGAGTATCAGCTAATCATCTGAAATATACTAAGAGAGTGAACATACACACACATACACACACCAACATCTGAACACCATGAATGTTTCAATTTGGTTTGAAATAATATCCATTCTTCTAAACTCATATCCCTGGCCTGGAACTGTTGGACTATAAAGGCAAGATTACCTGAGACGTCTCCGGGCGATGGAGCAGTGCGGCCAATGTTGGTGAGCAGATGGTCAATGTTGGGCACAGGCTGAGACTGAACAGTGCTCTCATGCTCCACGGTGGTCTGACATACACAAGGAACGAGAGGTACAAATTCATGTCACTGAATGTCGAAAACAGTAAGTGCAGTCTTAAGCATGTGCATGTATGAGCTTTGCTAAACAGACAAACATTTTCTTATAAAACCGATTTGAAACATTGTTCTCAATGCAAAGATTATGCGTTTCGTGAGCAGTGGCAGCTTCAACCGCCATGTAAACCATGCAAATGCTTGGGGCCTTAGTGGGTCCACAAGTGACAATAAATCTGTGTGTTCTTTTCCCCAGCAAATCAAGACTTAAAATAAATTCTGTCAATTTCTTGTAGGTTTACAGTCTGTTACTGCATGAAAGTGAAGAGCAGAAAGTAGTGGAATTGGTTAGTTTATTAGTTCTTTGTTGATCTTGTATTCAGCTTTTTGAAAAGACAAAGCAAGTTTGTATTTAGTAGCAGTGGATTTCACTCAAGGACCAGTACCACAGCCATTTAAAGAAGAAGCACTGTATGCTATGAGTGTACGACCTGTGCACTGTCCGCTATGAGTTAAAGTGGCTCTCTTCGATTCTGCATAAAGATGCAAAGCTGCATGAAAGCCTTATTAAAGTAAGCTTCGCACTTGCCTCACACCCTAGTATCAGATGTACCTGTAATGCAGCTTTTGTTCTGTAGAAAATGAAATAATGCATCAGGTCTGAACTCTGCTTAGGGTCTGAAAAATTAAAAATCTGCCCTCGTAAGAGAGAAGGCAGTCCTTTAATGTTGTCTGGGATGAATGTGGCCATTTAAGTCCCTAAAAACATCTGAATGCACTGAGGGGATTTCAAGAAACAATGGACTTGTTTCAATACAGATGTTAATACCAGGTGGAAATGGGACCATAAGGAAACTGAGAAAATGTTGAGGATGACTCTTCGTTTTCCTGACCAGTGTTACCTCAGAGACTCAACAGTTATACTGAGCCAAGTCTCAATTACTGGATTTTGGAAGGGATTGCAAGGAGATGCTTGTTTAGGGCTGAGAAATCCACTCAAGAGGAGAATGGCAGGAAGCTACATACTCACCGTTGGCTCTTCATCTCCATCCTCTGTGAAGAACCAATCATACTGTAGAAGAGAATATCAGACAAAGTTCAGCAGAATTCAGACATCAATTTATAGAGATGAAAGGAAAATGGTCTTACTTGCTGAATGAGAGTCTCAACGATCTTGTACTGATCAGGCATGTGCGTGACCATGTGCGTCATGTTGTCTTCAGAGGTTCTGACAAGGGTTGGGCCAAACACGATGGCCAAGTTACGTGGCTCCATCTAATTAAATACAAAAAAAAAAGCTTCCATAAAGAAAGCTTTCAATTCCTTTCTTTTCTATCTACAGGAGAAATTATTGACATCACACAACAAGCATCTGTGCTTCCGGGTTCTTCAGACAAGCTGTGACAGCACTGCAGTTTTAATGATCTGTTAAGAATTATATAATTTAATGTTTAACTTTTATGAAAGCGATAATTTACACTGAAGTAATATTAAACACAAAACCGGCTTAAGGTTTCGTTTTAATTTAGCATTTCTTGTCACAGGTTGTTCAATACACCTAAACAGGGTAAATTAACTGAACATCTGCCAAGCTCATACCTTGTTTTTCTCACAGTTTTCAGAGACAGTTTTGAGATGTCCAGAGAGGAACTTGAGCGTTTCATAATGATGGTCTGGTAATTCATGTATCTGGGAGGAATAAACACAGTAAATATGATTCATTTCATTCTGTTGAGGATTTTATTGCTGAGTACAGGAATTCTATTCCTCCAATCCAGTAAACATCAGTATTTAGTAAATCAACAGCAGTCTTCATATAATGTGTACCAGTCTCTTCAGTGCTTTCAACCGCTCAACAGGGTCCTCCATTCGATTGGCATCAATAAAGTTGGAATATTTTTCTATGATCAGAGCAAAACAGGCATCATTAGAACACTCCTGAAGTCTATCAGGATCCCAAATTCAAAAAGTTACTATAGCAAAGAAATATTTCTGCTGAATATGCAAAAAATAAAAAAAAAATAAAAAAAGATTTACTATAGAACGTATTACTTAACATTTTTAAACAACATTTACTGACTTTTTAAAAATATTTTATAATATATACAATTTTTTCAGGCCTGCAAAGATTTAAAAAAAAATCCTAGATATTTTCATGTTTTCCATGACCCTATAAACTGACTACTCTCATCCTCTAGGAGGAGTGCTTCCTCCACAAGTGGAGAAAATAGGGTTTAGATCAAAGTTTCTCTCTATTAGAGAGTGCAGTTTTCCATGTGTTTTGTATAAAGCTGGAAGAATCATCTTTTCTATGCGATCACGGGTCTCACCATTAGTAAACAGAGGCTCAGGAAGTTTCCTGAAAAAGGACTTTAGCAAACTGCTGATCACATTGAGGTCTCGCCACTTCTGCTGAACAAAATAAAAGCATATAGATCAGGTCTGCCTTTATGGTACCACAGCTCATATATGATTATCACACAAGGCAAAGTGTTCACTCACGTCATCCTGGATATCAATGTCTGTCATGCCTTTAGTGTCTAGCTCCTCCTGCATGCTCGAGATGGCAGCGTTGTTTCCAGGGACTCTATAAATCCCTGTGTACTCTAGCCCTCTCTCCTCCACCAGCTTACAACACACCTCCACGATCAAAGGTACAAACTATAACACAGACAGAAATTAGTGTTATTTTTAACATCATATAATCTTACAAATTGTCAAAAAGGTCGACCATATTTCACCCTAAAGTCAAAAGAAAGAAAAAAAAAAACCCCAGGAAATAACATTTTGCATTAAGAAAATTAAACCTATTTATTGTTTTCCCATGATGACCTTAATTTTATGACAATTAAGCCTATTTACTAAAGAAAAACCCCTCCTCAATACTGTAATGTGAAAAAGATTTAATTGTAAGATATTCAGATATATTGTATTGATCGTTAGAGGGGGAAATATACTAGCAATGTCAATGTAAAAATTTGTTCTAAAATAGATGTACCTGAGACATCTCCGGGCGATGGTGCAGTGCGGCCAAATTTCTTTTACTTTATGCAAAAATACAATTTCTTCCCCCCTCCCCCCATTTGCTTTAGAAAGTGAAATGTAACCTTGACATGTTTGCCTGAGCTTCACCAGTAATAGTTTAATCTGCTTGACGCAGAACCACATTTGCAATATCTGGCATCTCTTACTCTGTTGTTTTGTGCAGGGGGGCAATTATCCAGTCGCATTCCAAACGTGACGCCAGCAGCGGGTCTCTTATCTTGAGGCTTCTTCTTCAGGCCTGGAATTCCTCTCCTCCAAGCGGCTTTATCTCTCGGAGGACTGGAGTCATCTGAGACATATCGCTGACATCAACATTTCACTGAGATCAAAGCACATTCAATGGGTTTCAGTGTCATTTCACAATGCCACGTGTTACCTTTGCTCCTCTCCTGTTCGTTTCTGGGCGAGTAGGGGCTCTGACTCTTACTGCTGCCACCCAGCAGAGTGTGTCTAATGCTCAGAGACTGTCGTGAGGTCTTGGGTGACGGCTCGGTCTTACTGATGGGTGCACTGTAACAAATACACACATATTATAGGACACTGATCATAAGGCAAGCTCATGTCAACACATATGTGAAGAGGTAAGATAAAGGAATGTTTTAAAAAAGACCTAGACTCTGTCCCATAATCTAGTGAATTGACTACCAAGGCAATATTTTTAACCATCACAGACAGGCTTTCAACGCAAAAAAAAAGAAAAAAAGTACAAAAATACTATAGTAAAAACTATTTTATTTAACAGTAAAACTAAAATTACAATACTAATATTTATGACTGACTTAATTTCTTCATTTTCAAACATGAAACCATCAAGCTTTTACTCCCTTCGGAAACCTTGGGGAGCCCTTAATGCTTTTAGGATTATATGTGCTTCTCATTACAAGTTTGGGAAGATAGTTAGTGCCTGTTGCGTTCCCAAATGCACACTATAAGCGACCCAAACTACGAGCAGATGCAGAGATGGAGTTTGTGTGGAGCAGAATTTACTGTGAGCCGATTCACTCTAAGACACTAAAATCACAGGATCATGAGCTGCTTGTGTGTAAAAGATCACGGTGCCACGCTTCACTATGAGGAATGCAGGGCGATTATTTATTGATTTAAATTACAGCCTTTGTGATTTCATAAATTGCACTAAACCATGTCGCAATTTCAGTTTTATTGCAAATAATCATGCAGCCCTAGTAGCAACATAATTAGTCGTAGCTAAACTACAACTATCTCAACTAACTATGAGTGCTAGCCAAGTCTTGTGGGTGGGCATGCTTTTTGAGTGTGTGTGTGTGTATGTGTGTGTGTGTGTGTGTGAGTGACAGCTGACAGAGCTTTGTTTCAACTTCAGGTTACATTTCTGTCAGGATGCTGCCAATCTAGACAGTGAGGCAGCTCACTAGGATTTGGAAAGGGGCCAATATGGCTGAGCAAACATGCTGGTTTCTAGGAAATGTTCTTTACCTCATGGATATATACTCCTTAAGCTTTCTGTTGATCAAATCAGTGCTGGTTACGGCAGCGTTCTGAAAATACAAGACAAAGAATCATTAACTCTGTGGTAACATGCAAACCTCAGTCTGAGTACAGCAACACAAATCTGATTGTGAGCATTAAAGAAAACCAGTTCCTCTAGCAAACACAGAAAGAGAATATCAACAAAAAGCCTACCCATAATACTCACACCTTTAATAAAGAATTTCATCTCAACACTGATTTCAGCAGATGACAAAGCTCTGTTTTGTTAGCTTTTAGCTGGTTTTCACATGGTTTTGTATTAGGAAATGCTGACAAAGTTATGCAATACTACAATGTTTGTGCAGTCAGCTCAGAGGGGGCAGACATGGGCCACAGACTTCACATGATGATATTAATCAGCTATGATGTTCCACTCATTTTTTTGTAAGGAGGATCATGACTTTTTAAATGTGTATTCAGACAATGTTCTGAAAGGGTCAAGGATTGAGTGGTTAGCATGATCCTGTTATCCCCTGCTGGTAGATGCTGTAACTACACAATTATGTAGGCAAAAAGCAGCTTTCTCCATGTACGGTAATTCAAAAGTAGCTGTGTATTCTGATCAAATAAATTGCAAGTAAAGTACGGATAACAAATATTTGACTGCATACAGCAGATGCTTTGCCAGTGGACCACTTAGAAGCATAAACTAGATTTTTCCCTGCCTGCTGCCTTTGACGTCACAGCTCATGCATCAGCAGGAGTCACTAGAAGGCCAATTTGCCACAGCCAATCCAGCTTTGTCAGGTTGTCATTTTCCTGCAGTTACAGTAATTAGTAACATGGCAGTTATGGCTCAAGTGACTGGCTCAAAAATTGGTGTGCCCACAACCAAATGGCCATTAGCAAAGATGACAACAGGCAATACTCTTCATAAAACATCCAAGCTTGACATGTTTAGATGAGATTTTTCTCATGAGAAATATAAAAATGTGGCCATTGTGAGTTTTTATATTAATTTGTTGACCCCTTTATAATCAGCCCTGAAGGTTTTTATTCAGCTTTGGAACTGCACACTTGACCATCTCTTTGGAAGTTTAAAAAAAATAATCAAGTGGTTGCAACAGACACACACTTTGTCTTACACATAATAGAGGTGTCACTCCATAAATTAATGTCTAAAGTACAAAATTTACCTCAGTTTTGACGCAAATACTAAAAAACACAGCGTATGTTTACAGCAAATGCCTGGCTTTAAAGTATACTGTACTCCATTTGACAGCATAGATAGACAAACACAGGTGCTCGACACATGCGCACTAGAAAGTGTCATCCTTGTTCAGTGTCTGCGTTATTTCTCTACAGAAGTTATGACCAATAAAAAAAGAGTTTTGTGGGTATCTCTTAACCCTCTCACACAAGACCTCGCCAATGCAGCTGCAGTGTGAAGGTAGCCAAGAGACCACGCTATCATTGTCAACAAACCTCCTCGTCCAGGTTGCTGTTTTCTTGAATGACTCTTATCCAGGACAGCATGTCCTCTCGGCCCTCTGCCTGAAACAGATACTCGCAGTCTGAAGTCGTTAACCGTAGGACATTCTTGCGCTTTGTATCACTGTAGGAGATGTCAATCAAGCAGGCCTTGATGCTGATTGATTGAGGCTCGTCCTCCAGTTGGGAGTTGACATGAGCAAGCCCCTCCTTTTTGTCCTTATAGAGGTAGAGGGAGTGTCCACGCAGCACTGAATACATCTGTTTCCATGGCCGCATACCACCTCCTACTCGCTATAGATAGGAACAAATGTAAAAACTGGTTATGATCAGTAATTTAAAACAATCACAGTAAAACTATCATCATTCCATTCGATATGCTCTTGAATGTATTTGGCACTATCGAAAATTCAACAGTGAAAGAGACAGAGATACTTTTCACACCTTGCCCTTCTCTGTGTTGAGCTGTCGGAAATGCACCCAACCCTCCTTGGTGGAATCACTGAAGATCTCAGTGGAGGAGTCCCTTCTGGAGCTGGAGTCATCAGATTTATGGCCATCAAGTGCCTATAAAACCAGAACAGTATTAGTATAAGTATTGGTTAAATATTCCTTATTTTTGCCCTTATTCCAAAACCTGGTGAGTTGCTTGTGATCAATACACAGGCAACTCCCTTCTTAGGCTACCCCAAACTAAAATGGAACCTTTAGTTTTTTTTTTTTGGGTGGGGTCATTACGTTAAAAATAACATTTAAATCGGATAATATTCAGACTTTTGAACTTTGATGTGCTGGAAAAAGTTGTGTGAAGTACTTCATTCTTATAACAGTGGTCTATAACTGTCTAATTTGCTGTTATTGAACAAAGCTATATGTGATCCATCTTTGGACGAACCACACACACACACACACGCACACACACACACACACACACACACACACGCTTAATGTCACGTCGAGGGAGTAAGATTTGATGATGTCATCAGAGTTCGCCATACCTTGGCTTTTGGTGAATTGTCGCCACTGCACCCAACCCTACGATGACAAGCCTATGGACTGCACACAATCGCTGAGACTCTAGCACCATTACTTTAATGGGTCTGATTCTTTGTTCATCTTGGATGGACTTTTGTCAAAATGCAGTTTGTCTCCACAAAGGAGACATGCGATATAGTCTTAAATTTGGCTTAAAGACTGTATATTAGATTTAACTTTATGCACAGCTTTAAAATGCTCTCTACATAGGCATCTCACTAGGTTTTGGAGCAAAGCCAACATCACCGTTATTTGTATTCAGCATTCTGGTTTAAAAAAAGCTGCTCTTTATGAGGGAGATTTTTAAGTGCTTCTCTCACCTTCCTGAAAACACTTAGACTCGGTTTGCTGGATCGTCTGTGAAAATGAATGAATATGTTAGGCCAAACAATTATTCACAACTACAGTATTGGGAACCTCCAAATTTATGATCCGGCGCTTTTAGAAGACACTTACCCACGTCCTTCCTCCCGGTAGTTGTCCAGACCCTCATCGTATGATTTTGAGCGCTCTGTTTTGGTTCCTGATTCCAGAATGGCATTTCTGAGAGATTCTGAATAGATGTAGACAAAAAAAATACAACATCAGCAACATGTTCAACAAAATGTTCCCTGTGCCATTCATATGGTGCTGTTAGATGGCAATAATTGTTCAAATAAATTGAAATCTACACAGAATTTCTTACCTTGGTCATGAGACAGTTGCCGGCGCATGAGGGGACTAGGGGTGGTAGGGCTTGGGCTGTCAGAGATTACAGCCTGAGCTCCAGAGATCACAGCCGATGCAGGAATGTGGCTGCCATCATGGTCTACACTAGGGCTGGCTGGCTCATCTGTAAACATAGTTACAGAGCAGTAAACATGTGAATAAAATAACTGTGCAAGCCTCTGTGTGTACATTTATGAACATACATGCCAAAGAGAGCAAAAAAAAGCTCCAACAATGAATAAAAGATCAAGATTAAATGTGTCCTACTATGCAGTACATATTCATGCCCCCATCACATATGGCTCAAAATATTAAACAATTTTAAAAGAGAGAAATCATTAGTTTGACCACAAACAAGTATATATTTTTTTTTAAGTTAACATGGGGTAAATTAATTACTAATTAAAGCCTAATACATTTGTTTGTTTGTTTGTTTTGTGTGTGAAAGTTTTTGATTAAAGAAAGAAAAAAATTTATAGAAACACCTGTAACATTTTGGAGTGAGTTGCCAGCTTTCCTTGGTGATGGAGAAAATGGTGACAACCACAAAGTTGAAAGATAACTGGTTACTGGTCTGTCATAATATCCCCTTTTTAATGTCATATTGCAATATCTTTTCAATTTGGTATGATAATGATAAACTAAAACTAACTTCAAGCAGACACCCTCACATTAGCCAACTAACTTTAATTCTTTTCATTGTTCATTTTTCTTGCCATTGGGTAAATAAAAAAAGTGCCTGAGTCTGACCAAACAAGGAATGACCCAAACTTAATTGATATTGTTTGATACTTTATAAAAATTTCATATATAACATACCACAGAAATCAGCTTTTAAGGTGCTTTAAAAATGGCAAGGCTGTAGTGCATGTCTTGATTTCATTGCAAGTAAGAAGTCTGCATCAGGGCTCGACATTAAGCCTTGTCATGTGCTTTTGCAAATGTGGTGTAAATATAATTTATTCTGAAGCCATATTCTCATCAGTGCTCTATCAGCTTTGACATATTCAAATCTGCATATGTGATATTTACCCCGAGGTAATATTTTTTTACCTTCAAAAGGGGCATTTTTTCCTAATCATATTAAATGTATGCTTCATCTTTCTTTTCAAATTCCTAATTTTGATCAATAAATTCAATTAGAATATTAAGACACTATAGGGCTGTCACCAAATTAAATAATTTACACTGAAAATCACAACAGTATTAAACAATGTAATGAGATTGTTTTAAATATTTTTTGAATATACAAATATTGGGGGGGGGGGGGGGGGGGTTATATAACAAATAAGTTTATATATAAATTTATATTTATATATAAATATAATGCTGAATCATTAAGTAATCAAACACAGTGTTGCTGTGAGATGCGCTATGGTTCTGCTGTGATCTTTGTTTGGAACTATTTTCGCTGCTGAAATAGAACAAAAAGTGTCGATATTGTGTCAAAAATGTAAGTGCCTTAATATTAAACCACTTGTTTATTGAACTGTTGTATGAAATCAGTGTTTTCAAGCGTGATGGTATTCAGAAAAACAGCAGTCTTGGTCATGTGATGTTGCATAACTGTATCATATGTCACATAAATATATATAAATATAAAAACCACAGTATCATGTTAACAGAGTCTCATTTGTTTTTTAGATTTCTCCTCGAGAGGCTGCACGAGCCTCAACAGCACATCCTTGTTACCGTCAATACATTGATACTTACTATTTTCCACTATTAATCGCCACTTACACTAAATGTAATACAATCAGAATCATTCTCGCATTTTGGTTAGTTTTAATCAGGCTACTTGACCGGTAGGGCAAGTAAAATTCTCTTTCACTTGCCCCTTCAAAAAAATCCACTTGTCCCAGACAAGCGTTAATGCAGAGACCCTGCTGCATAAACTTTTTCTAGGAACGAGGACAGTTTTATTCATCTTACAATTTGACATGTCCTGTTTTTGAGAGCACTGAAAACTTTTGAGCTTCTCTGCAGGTCTCAGCCAAAAAAGGTTGGAGTACAAAGCTGTTCTGTGCTGCCAGAGGGCTGGAGCAGCTAAAATTAAAGTAACTGCCCTAGTTCCTGCATCCTCCAGCGTCTCAAAGAGGGCCAAGGGGAAGGTATGCAAAACACTCTTCATGCCTAGCCGAAGAACTCTAGCATAGCCTACAGATCGCTTCACTCCAAGACACAAGAACCTTAATGCTATCAGCAATCACCTAGCTTCATTTAATGGGATGGTAGGCAGGTTTTTCTTTTTTTTTTTTTTGTGGATGAAATAGGTGGCAACCATCCTCTACATTCCTTTAACAGATACTTTTATCCAAAGCAACTTATAATGAAGAATCTGAGGTTTGGGCCTTGCCATGCCAGTGGTTGATCAAGAAGTCAAACAAACTGAGCAATGTGTTGAAATGCCACAGGGTCATAGTGTTTACAACTCTTCGGCAAGTCAACCAGCAGAGGAGTGACTTAGTTATCTGTACACACTGAGTTAAGACAGGACAAAGTATCTCAAAATCGAAAAAACTAAACCTAAAATAAAAATATAAACTAATAAATAAACTAAAATATACTGCATACACTCATGCCCAACCATGCATTTCTATCCAAAACTGATTTAACAAACTTTATCACTATAGGGCTGCCCCCATAATAGTCGATGATAAGAGGCTTAGCTGACAAAATTTTAATTAGTTAAAAAAAACTCCCGTTTTTAACTCCATAGGAAGTCACGTAGTCCATGGTGGACAGATTGTTAACACAGCTGGTCCATGTGGTAATTACAATATGTCGAAAAGGAAATCCAAAAGTTTGCCTATCATTCATCAACCTTAAATATGACTAATTTGAAACATTAAGGCTATTAAGCCTAACGTTTGCCACTATACATGGCAACTTTAAACTAGATAAATGTGCGTGATTATTATGCACATCTCCAAGTGCGTAGTGTGGAAGCTAGAACTGCGCTTACTGCATGACGTTTAACTTAATGGGATAGTTCAGCCAAAAATGATTTCATTCAAAAAATTCAAAAAAAGAATCGTAAAGCTAATCCATATGAATTGAGTCGATAAGTCTAGTTTTTCTGAAGAGACACGATCGCTTTATACGCTGAACAGATTTAATTTAGGCTTTTATTCACAAAAACATTCAATTCACATATAAGTTATGGTAAATGGAAACTCAAGCTTGCTTGACGTGTGAGAACCAATGATGTTCATTCTTGTGTGTTACGCAGTACGTTTGAGCTTCCTCAAGAACCAATAAGGTTTATTCTTGCGTGTCAAGCATGTATTGTTGAACTTGTTATTGTTGTTTATGTTCGCTGATCAATTCTATATGTGAATAAAAGCCTAAATTCAATCTGTTCATCAATTAAAGCGATCGTGTCTCTTCCAAATGTGGACTAAACCGCTCAATTTTTGGGTGAGTCTTACATTTTTTGGAGAATTAACCCTTTAACCCAGAGGCGCCGGCTAGGGATGGGTACCGAAACCTGGTATTAAACAGGCCCCGGGGGCTAAATTATGAAAGACAGCAGTATCAATAAGCTCCATTACCGGTTCTGCTGTCGGTACTAGAGAAATTAAGAAAATACACATACTATTTATTACTGCTATATAGACGTTATCTTGCAAATTTTATCTTGCCAGGCATTTTAACTTAGCTATTGTCTCCCAAAAGAAAGAATCAACTCTGAACCACCTGAATGAGTCGTCAGGAATTCCAGTCTCAGACTGATATTTAAAATTATTTAAAACAAGAAAAGATACCGCCAGTAGGTGGCAGGCAAGTCACTGTTAATGAGCAAATTATTGAGATTCAACCGATTCATTCAAATGGTTGATTCATTCAAAGAAAGAAGCATTTGACTATCTTAATCTATCCTAGTCAACTGATTCATTCAAAAAGCTGATTCCCTCAGTAAGGAAACACCGCCGTGTGTGGCTTTGTTTTGAACTATTTTCGTTGGCGAGAGCAAAAACAGGCAATATGGTGTCTAAAATGTAAGTCACTTAATATTATCTTCTTGTTTATTAAACTTGTATAAAATCAATAGCCTATCACATTTGTTATCATGCTGATATTTGGATAGAAACTGCACTCTTGTGATATTTATTACTACTAAATGATATAAATAAAGACTAAATCACACAGTAAAAGCGTGCACTCTAAATGTGCACCCGCACTAGTCTAATCTACAAGACTACATCACGTAGAGTATACATGCACTCTCTGGGTGTGAGTGAGGGATAGGCTATACTCGATAATGTCAAATACCACATCGTTAAAACAATTACCATACTATGACAGTACCCACTTTATTTGGACCAACTTGATCCTCAGAATCACAACCTGTATGTATGATTAATTGTTGATGTATATATTTGCTGTGTATTTGCTTGCTGTGATAGTAGGTGTGACCAGTTACATCAATTGCCCACCACGGCACTGCCCCCAACGTCGATTAGATTTATTATAGTAAT
The DNA here is from genome assembly GCF_949319135.1 of Squalius cephalus. Classification (NCBI taxonomy): domain Eukaryota; kingdom Metazoa; phylum Chordata; class Actinopteri; order Cypriniformes; family Leuciscidae; genus Squalius; species Squalius cephalus. Next base: position 21,141,108 of record NC_137128.1, read on the forward strand.
AAAAATAATTTAGTTCAGTTAGAGAACAGACACTACAACTAAAAACGGAACGTGTCTGCTCAAAGCAGCATGAGCTGAACAAAGAGTCGCAGCACAAATCAGCAGCAGTCATCATATTTTACCTCACTTTGGCCATTTCACCTCACTCTTGACTGACAAGACAATGGCAGAAGATTTGGTTTCAAAGCGAAATTAAGCACCTATTTAAGCGAGTTTGTCATGCAGTTTTGTCGTTCTCAACTTCCATAGGAATGAATTGAAAACGCTCGCTCTGCTCCGCACCGTTATGAATGCCAGTGCGGCCGTGCGAATTTTTACTTTCGCTTTTGAATTAACGATTAACAAAAGAGGGAAAATCTGCAAGATTCTGGATAAATTGAGAATCACAAAAAAAAAATTCAAATAGATATCATGACAAATAAACAAAATAACAATTTTCTAGAGGTTCTGGCAAAATGTTCATTGCTGCAGTCTATTTAAAAATGTTTCGTTAATTTGAATTAATTATTTAAAATAAATCCATTTGAAGGAATGATTCAATTACTCACTCATAAATATTTCACTTGCAGCCAACACAGATTTGAATGTTCAGGTGTGATTTTGTCAAAGGTTTAATAGACATAGCAGAATCGTTGTCATTTAGGAATAAGATCGCATGGGTGTTTAAATCGAGATCGATATCTTTTAATGATTAATCGAGCAGCTCTAGTTTTAACTTACCAACACTATTTTTCTACTGAAGTCATGAGAGGGAGAGTGAAATTAGTCTACTTAGGAAATTCAATGGGGAAATGAAAAGCACATTATAATTTTTGCAATATTCACAATGTTGCTCAAACTTTTTTGCCGGGAATCTATATAATATAATATAATTTCTATATAATCTCCAGCACTAATGGGAATATCATACAATTAACACTGCTACCACTATTTATTTACCTTCTCACTTTCAAAATTCTCACCCAAATGTGTAAGCAGTATGGAAAATAAGCAATAAAGATTTTAGACACTAACAGTATGCTTAATATCAAAAGGCTAGTGCAAAAAACACCAAATCATCAAAGATGAAATGTGACAGAGTGCAGCTCGACTACCACTCAATATTCTAGACCTATCCTCAGGCATTAGAGTACGAGGGAAGGCCACTTCCTCCCTGAACAACACCATGACTCACACACAGTCACTCTCACTCTATTTCAGTCACTCTCAAACACACTCATAGACCTGGCTGGAATTGCACCTCCTGCAAAATCACCCCGACTCATCAAGCTTTGAGAGTTTGATTAACAATACAAAGCAAAATTTGGCTATGATAATCCTCTGTCTGGACACATGGGGTCGGGATTTGTGATTATGAAAGGTCACAGTTTGAGATCGCATAAGGTACAGGAGCATTTACAACACAGAAAAGCACTGATCACATTAATTGTATATAAAAAAATAATTGCAAAATACATCAAAGTCTACACATAAAAAATATCAGCTGTAGCTCTAAAACAATCCCTACTGCTGGCTCAAGAATGTTGCCAGGTTAGCGTTGCTATGGTTACAATGAGTGCACTTACCGATGAAGGGAATGGAGTCAAGTGATTCGTCCAGATTACTGGAGCAGAAGGAGGAGTCAAGCCGCTCCCCCAGTCTCTGCATGTGCATCTCCCGGCGCGCATCGTTGGGCAACCAGCAGACACCACCCCCTGCCGGCTCAGACCCATCCGTGTCATTCACTGCAAGGATGTATGAGGGATGGCGGAGCGGTTGTGGGGTCCCCTTCCCTGTTGGGGGCTTCTCTCGGAGGACTACACCTTCTACAGAACTGGACCCGTTTACCGGTAAGCCCTTGACATCCCGTGAATGAGTTCTCTGAGCTGATGCCCCACCCTGTGGCCGCTGAGGAGGCGGAGTCGAGTAAGATGCCGACCTATATCCCACTGGATTCTCTTTCCCAGTTTCTGGGTTCTGCATGGTTTCAGCCCTAGTTCTTGATTGGTTTGATGCAGAATTAGAAATACGATTTCCAACAACAGTTCCACTTTGGTCTTTGGAAGGAGGCTCTTTGGCCTGGTTTACTCCATTACGAGGTCGCTCTGTAAAACCAGCAGTGGGTGGGATGTCCGTTCTGGAGCTGTGCATATGGGAGCCAGCAACACCCCTGATGTTCATACCATACCCTGTTGGGGGACGATAAAGGACCGCCCGCGGTGGGAGAGACTGTCTACTAGGACGACTCCTCTGGTCTGCTCTGCCATACAGCGGCCTATCCACAGCGGCCCATGGTGCGGCAGAAACTAGTTCATGTTCTACATAGTCTGACGAATGAATGCGGGGCTTCCGCATGAGGCCGTCAGAGGACACACTACGAGGAGGCCAGTCCCTGGCTTGAGCTGCTCTCTCCGCCCCACTCATCCTATCTTGTGAAGCGCTGCGTGGAGGAAGCACAGACGGGCCGTGGTAAGCCCGCTCATGAGACGTGCTTCTGCGGCGTAACTTATTGCCCCATCCAGGTTGGGGTCCACAGTGAGGGCCACCATGGACACTTTGTGATGCAGTCCGCAGGCTGTCTAAACGCTCTTGAATAGTCCGACTGTAAGTGTGAAGACCTTTATTATCGATATATTCCCGGTATGTCTGGTAAGTCCGCCAATCAATGTTCTGGTGGGTAGCAGGGGAGTTGATGGAGGAAGCAGGCACATAGTGTGTAGGTGGAATGGCATAATGATCACCATGGTAACCTGAAGGGAACATGTCAGCTTTGCGAGGGTGAAGGTATGGCGGACGACCACCAGACACTGTACCAGGCCTGGCTCTAATCAGCATTGGATCTGGGCCTACTAGACCATAGTCCCCCCTATGACCCGGAACCATACGGCCCATGGAAACATCAGGAGGTAACACCACTGTCCGAACACTTTCATTGCACACACATACCGCAGTCTGTGTCTTTGGAATGGGTGGTGGAGGGGAGGGAGGTACTGGTATCTCCACACGATATCCTAGATCAGATGGTACAACCCCCGGGGCTAATGTCTCAGTGGCCTGGGCCATCCCCGGGGGCTTACAGTCTACTCGAGGGTAACATATAGGGGGTGGCTGCGGAATATGGCGGGCATTTCCACTGTATGCATCATGACCCTTAAGGTAGGCATCTTGGGAATAGGCCTGTGGAAGAAAGAATCAGGTAAATTTTAATAGTATTCACAATATTAGAGAAAACTTGAAATTCATGATGATTTCCTACAAACGGTTCTCTCTGTGTGGGTAGACAGCATTACATTTGTGTGTGGGAGTTTGACAGGTCAGAAGTGTGAGCTATACTCTGGTGTGCCAAGTGCTTGAGAATTCTACAATAATCATAATATCCAAAGCTGACAATTCAGAACAAAAATACACCTATAGCAATCAATTTGACTCAACTACAGTTTCTGTTGTGTATGACTGTAAAAAACAGATGTGATCTGATCTCAACTGGGAGCAAACAGGTAATGCCTTTCCTTTAAATTTTATTATGGTGCTGGAAAGAAAGACCAGCCTCCATTTCACACAAAGACATATCTCCAAAGGAAGCACCAGGCAGCCTAAAATAATAACAATAAATAGCAATTCAGAGTAACAAGAAAGTGGTTACCCACCGTTCGGGTCACCACACGTGACCGAAGCGACACTGAAGCCAGAGGTGAACGATTGCCCTGGCTAGCAATGGCACTAAATCTGACCTCCGTAATCATGTCAAAATCCAGAGTTCAAGGTAAACTACTATCACAAGACTTCAGCTTGATGAACGTCAGATTGAAAACAAATACCAGGCTCCATATTGTTTTTCTTACTCGGATATGTTGGCTTCCAAAACATCACGGCAATTCATGTAGAGTGGACTTTCAACCCATCATACTGAGTTACATACCTTTTGCATAACAATACAAACTGAATCTGATATCAGTAGTAGGGAACTTCGCCCCTCCTTTCATGCCACAGATGCCTTGTTAAAAAAGGCCAAAGTTCATAATAGGAAAAGAGAGAAATGAGAAAAAAGGGGCGAGGCATAGCAAATATGCTTGTTGGATATATCGGAGAACTACCCACACGCCTAAATCAAACAGGTCACACAATCCCTTCGCTACTGTGATCAAGACATTCCACAAACTACGCTGTACTATGCTACACATTATCAGAAACATCATGACAGTCATATGAAAATGACAAGGGACAGGAAATCAACAACCAACTGGAATACAATGACATGCATGACATTTATAAATGAAATAACAACAATCAACATGAATGTAGCATTGATCTGCTTACCAGACTAGTGATTCCCTGCGAAAATTGCAGCCATTACATCACAAACCCACGTAGGAAAAAAAGAGAGAGAAAGGGAGGGAAAGTAAAAGACCAGCATACATTAAAGGTGGTCAAAACCAAAAGAATCAAGTCCACGTACTGACAGCCACTATCACAGTAAATATCTCTGTACAGAGCGCAAAAAATGCACAGGAGCTGCAGCGCTGCCAGTGAGGAGGGATCGTGGGAAGGTGGAGGGATGCTGTGGGAAGACTGTCACGTTAGCGATGCCACCTGCTTGTCCTCGTCGCTCCCAATCGAGGTGGGGGCTGAGGTGCCTGCCTCGCGTAGTAGCGGTCGGCTCTCCATTTCTCCCCTCTCCATCCATCCGCAGGCAGATTACTCCGTGATTACACGCACACACGCTCCCACCCTCCCTCCCAGCTAACGCGTCCACTCACTCCCTCCCTTACTCTCACTGGAGAGCTGTAACCATTCACATGTCGGAGGCAGATGCTTGATTATACATTCAGCTCAGATGGTACAGCTTCCCCCTCCCTTCCCCGTTTTCTCTCTCGCTGACTCGCGCCTATTTCAGATAGACTGTCTACAACACAGAGCAGTCAGCTGACTCCAGCTGATCTAATCTCATCTTTTCTGTCTCTTCCTGTCTCTCTTTCTCTCACTGAAATCCATAAGCCACTTCCCACCGTAGCATCCTTTCACATCTCTAATGATCAACTCGGTTACTGTGACTAATGTCACCAGAGACCTCAAATGGATTATTCCTCCACCCAGCTGAAAACCCTGTTTAGACAGGCCACAGCATTTCCTTGCAACACTGCTTCACGCGAGAGTAAAACACTACCACGGCAACAGCTGTGCAGCAACAAAGTATGGCAAGGAAATATAACAGAGGTGGTAAGGGGAGAGATGAGGAAAATGATTGAAAACTTGTCAAGTAGATGTCCGGATCATATTTCACTCCAAAAACAAGGTAAATTATATTTTGCTTGAAGAAATAAAAACCTATTTTTAGGACAATTAATATTTACTTGACATATTATCCTTCAATCTGCTCACATTGTATTACGGTTATGAGAATCTAATGAACTTCACTGAGAATGGGAATGACAAAAAACAAAAACACAATTGTCTGGCTGAATTCTGGTAATGACAATTTGGGGATAAAATTATCAGTTTCGAATTTCAAAAAATCTTAATTGGAATACAAACCGGCTTAAAGGGATGGTTCGGAGTAAAATCAACCTAGGGTCCTTTGCATCATGACCTCGAACCAAACACCCCTCCGGAAGCCTTTTTTCCCTTGGTCGAACATTATTAAAGTTAGAGCTTATTTAGAGATATCAGCCGAATGGCTTAGTGCAGGCGCTAATGGATCCAAGGATGTATCTCGTAAATTACCCCACTAATAATGCCCGGAATGATACCAAACGACAGTAGTACAAATAGGTTCTGTACTCATAAAATGAGGCATTGGAAAGTTTGTAAGTACATCAGGTTTATTTAAATAACACTTGCCTGATGGCTTATGTTACCGCTAACCCGGACGTCAACGTCACTTCAGTGGCTTGGGAAAAGCATGTAAAAGCCCTGGCAGAAAGCGATGCATAAGGATGTAGTGTAATGACGCCCAGTTCCAGGAATGCACTAATATTTTGTTGGTAGTACCAGTTTGCAACAATTATCAGTTAACACTAAATTGTTAACACTTCGGAAAAAATAATAATTCGTCGTTACACTACATCCTTATGCATCGCTTTCTGCCAGGACTTTTACATGCTTTTCCCAAACCCCTGAAATGACGTCGACGTCCGGGTTAGCAGTAGCATGAGCCGCCAGACAGGTGTTATTTAAATAAACTCCTGATGTACTTACAAACTTTCCAATGCCTCGTTTTATGAGTACAGAACCTATTTGTACTACTGTAGAAGTTTGGTACCATTCCGGGCATTATTAGTGGGGTAATTTACGAGATACATCCTTGGATCCATTAGCGTCTGCACTAAGCCATCCGGCTGATTTCTCTAAATAAGCTTTAACTTTAATAATGTTCAACCAAGTGAAAAAAAGCTTCTTGGGGCGGGGTTGGGGGTGTTTGGATCAAGATCATGGTGGAAAGGACCCTAGGTTGATTTTACTCCAAACCATCCCTTTAAGTTGCTATGCAAAATGCTAATAAACAGTGCAATTAAATATATGCAGTAGTCCTTTATAATACCTTTTGTCTAAAAATAACAAAAAACAACATCAAACAGTTTTAAGTTTATTCCTGATCCCTAGTTTAATCATTGATAATCTAAAAACAGGATGCAGCGCATCAAGTCAACGACAGGAGAACAGATGGGGTCCCCTTATAGGAGTAGTTCACTTTAAAATGAAAATTAGCCCATGATTTATTCACCCTCAAGCCATCCTAGGTGTATATGACTTTCTTCTTTCAGACGAATACGGAGTTATATAAAAAATATCCTGGCTCTTCCAAGTTTTATAATTGCAGTGGATTGCAACCAACAGATTGAAGCTCAAAAACGTGCATCTATCCATCGTAAACGAACTCCAAACGGCTCCAGTGGGTTAATAAAGGCCTTCTGAACCAAAACGATGAGTTTGTCTATTTAAAATTGTATATAATTGTATATTTAATACTTTAAAGTAAACAAACATATGGATTCCACTTAAGTTTAAAGCACAACTTATGCGAGTAATGCGAAGCAATGCTGATATTTACGCTACGCCATGACGCACTACGCTACTTCTGACGTCATAAATTGCATAAGTTGCGCAAGTAGACTGCGTATGGCCATTTGGCCGGAAGCTAGAATTTTACTTTGTAACGTGTTAAACATGAATATTTTTCTTACATAAACTCATCATTTTGCTTCAGAAGGCCTAACCCACAGGAGCCGTTTGGTGTTCGTTTATGACGGATGGATGCATGTTCTTGAGCTTCAATCTGTTCGTAGCAATCCACTGCCATTATAAAACTTGAGCCAGGATATTTTTTTATATAACTCTGATTGCATTTGTCTGAAAGAAGTCATATACACCTAGGATTGCTTGAAGGTGAGTAAATCATGGGCTAATTTTCATTTTAAAGTGAACTAATCCTTTATGCCTGCCACTCAGAAGTAAAATAAAAAAATTAAAAAAACGTTGTCAAATTGTACAGGTAGTGAAACTAAAGTGCATTTCATCCAGGTTGATGAAGAAAATGATGCAGCATTTTAAATGTCATTTCCGATGATCGACATTGCAGTTTATGTGTAAATGTGCTTGTGAACAGCATATGTGCAACATTTACTGGAAAATTTACCAAGTTTAATGTGTGAAAGCAGAAGTCCAACTTCCCACATGTGACATTTTAACTGGAAAACTAAAAAAAAACATGAATCCTACAAGATTCTCTCATTTCATACTTAAGATATTAACATGTTTTTAGTGTTATAATGAGAAAATCTTATTTCATTAATAAGTGTTTTATCTTCTGTAATTCAGATCATCACTGTGATTCCACTACACCCTGCACATGAAACAGCAGAGGTGCTTTAAGAAATACAGATGCCTGCTGCCAGAGAGTTCAAACGATGCTTACAGCAGTAAATGGCATGCATTAAAAGTTAATCTAAAGGGCAAACAAATGAGTGCAGGACTGAGTGTGCTCACTGAGAAGAGCGAAACTGTGGACAGAATTAGAAAGTACAGAACAGACTCAGAATAAAACAGAGAAACAGGACATTGGGTGATTATTCACACAAAATAGTTAGAACAATGGTCAGTGATCCGAATGAACCTGGATGAGCCCTATGTTTCCATTCTATTCCACTGAACATAGCCTAAAAAAACCTGCATTTTATCCAAAAAAAAAAAAAGTGTTAAAAATTCAATGTTTAAAGGCATCATTCAGCCATGTTCATTATTTACAAAAAAAATCTATCATCATTTACAAACACATGGAACACAAAACAAGACTTTAAAGAATCTTTAAAAAGCTCTTTTGTAGTCAACATTATTATATTAAAATATATTTATCAGGGCTCTATTCTTACATTTTTTATGAGCACATTAAAAAATTAAAAAGCACCTTCTGATCAATAATATCAATATTAACATTCCCATTACAGTGTAACATCTGCCCCCTTAAACTGATTTCCAGGGGCATTATTTTATTTTTGTAAAGACCATTTTTTCCCCAAACTAATTACATAATTAGTTTGTTAAATTCTTCATTTAAATTCATTTAAAACATTTTATTAAATTACAAATTAAATTAGGGTAATAAAAAACAATAGGGCAGTTACCAATCAAATGAAAATGGTATCAACAAAATCCATCTTTGAGAGGTGGCACAGAAGCTGCATCTGAAGTGGCATTTAGGTATATTTACAGACAGTTTAAGGTGGCATGATTTTTAATACAGAAATATGAAATGATTAAACACCAGCAGTAGGTTCTGTAAAGTCACCGTCTTTGTCATTGAATCATTCATTCTATTGATTCATTCAAAATGAGTGATTCATTCCGGAGAAAGCAATTGATGGTCTATATGAATGGGTCATTATATCATTGATTTCAACTGTGTCTTAAATGTTAATCAAACAACAAAGGACAAAAAAAAAAAAAAAAAAAAAAAAAAAAAAATCACTGCTCTTGACTGAATATCATTTGTAACTTTAATAAGGATCAATCTATATTTAATTTATACAGTTAGGACTATGCAATGTTATTTTACATTTGATTACTTTATACAATTTCTCTACATGAAAACTACTGTTAGACCTGTACCTGATAATCCTGAAAAGCACTGCGTTTATTTTATTTGTATGTTTGTTCTATTGTATATCTTTGTGCTATTGCTATTATTTTTTTCTTATTTTATTACTGACTGTTCCAGTCTTTAATAATATTTGAAATTTATATTAGTCAGGCTAGTAGTTTCTGCAGTGGTATCAAAATTGGAATTGAGAATTGTGAAATTTCGCTGGTATCTGAAATTTGGTGTCATAACCTTATTTATTAAGGTTGCATGGGTCAAACACAATGAAAACAAGAACTATTTTAATTTATTTATTTATTACTTTTTTTGTGGTGGAGCCAGTGAAAATTTTGGTTGGGCAAGAAGAAAAAAAAAAAAAAAGTAAAACACTGGCACAGCCAGGCCAGTAGAAACAAATCCTTAGCATTGAGCCCTGATACTGCACAGCAGTTCTGTATTAGATCTCTGTGTGAGAGAGAGAGCCCATGTGCCAGGCCCCAGCTGGCATCTCTCTCCCAACTAAACGGCTGCTTCAACACAAACAGCCTTTCATGAAGCGAGAGCTTCCATCCTGTCTCAGAGAACATCCTGCTCTTCACCTCTACATATTCTGAATTTCCTATGAAAATAGAACATGTTCAAAAGTTCACAGCAACTGAAAACAACTAATATATCAGAAATAAGTTCATGATTAATGCTACAGTGTATCTGGTATGATAAAACAACGGCACCATTCATGAGTCAGGAGACCCAGGAATGCAACACAGCATGGAAATTTGACTGTAATGGAGAGTGTCAAAGAGAATGCAGGGCAGATAAAGTGATGACTGCACTACAGTTATGTGTAATTGAGGACAGCTGTGATGGTGCGGCAGTTTAAGGCTCGCTGGAGAACGACAGGCTGCAGTGTCCTGGTTAGCAGTCCCAGATACAGCAGCACCCTAAGGAGCGAGAGGAACCCGCCTCCTTCCTCTGAAATGGGTCAGAACCTTAATTTCCATGGGTGCGAATAGAACAAGTGCAACTGAATGCAAACTTAAAATATAATGCATACAAAGACCTCATTAAAATTATGTATTCAGAAGATTCTGGACAGATTTATCTGAAATAAGTGACGTTTCCAAACCAGACAAGTTTCCAACAACAAAGTCAGCGCAGAAAATCTGAAAATAAAATTCAGTTAGGGCCTGCTTTAAAACAAAAATACAAAAACAGTCAAATCTTACCAGCTGTAGTATATCTTCATCTTTTGGCATCACACACAACTCCAGAAACGTATGACTGGAAGTGGGGAAACAAATATTTAGGGCCACAATCATGACACACCTAACTGAATTATAACACAACTAATGAATTATAACAAACTCTTACCTGTTCTGGATGAGCCCTATGACCTGGGAGTACGTCTTCCCAATGATGCTCTCGCTGTTCACTTTCACGATCCTGTCCCCTGTTGAGGTTCCATTTTCAGGTTTTAGATGATCAGACATCGATAAGCAAAACGAAACAATGTGCTGTACATTAGAAGTGCTGGTGTAATTACCAGTGCAGAGTCCGGCGCTGTGAGCGGGCCCTCCCTCTTTGACCTGCTTCACAAAGATCGTGTCCATGGGCTCCAGTCTGTTCCGTGGTCTCCCTGGCAACAACAAAAGCAGCAGTGTCACGAGTGGCCCAGATCACAACAAACCAGCGCCAGGAAGAACCGAGCGGTCACAAGATCGAGCCACAAAACAAACAATTTAAATCACACCAGCTTCGAAATGAAACGTTTAACCCATCAATACAGCGGAAATGCTGTGACTTCATCTAGAAATGACCCAGCATTCAATGTGACATCCCTCAGCCCCTAAGGGAAGCGCTATACTTGGCTTCATTCTGACATAATCCGCCAGAACATAGATCACAGATCTAACAGTCAATAACTAACACTACAGATTCCCTGAGGATGACAGCTACGACACGCTAAGGCAGTGGCCCATGTCTACTTGCACAGAAGGAATGAGGATCTCTCCTCAACAGTTTATTTATTTATATATCATATTTTTATTAGTCTACTGAATGGGAAATAAACCTGTGGATTCTACATAACAAATGGACTGTCAGCATGCTAAATCCCTCTCTTTGAGATCACAAAACTTACTCAACAGATCAGTCAACCTCATTAATTGACTACTGGTTTCGGTCGACTAGTTGACAATCTTGACCCGTCCCCAATTTGTTTTTCACATCCAATCAGTTTGTTCATACAGTTAGCATCCAGTATATCCACATTGATTGCTATAGTAATGATGTCAGATGCTAAGAGAGAAATGCTAAGAGAATTTCTTCTACAATAACAGAGTGTGAAAATGGGCACAACTACACCCACAGAGATTACAGAATATGGTTTATTCTGCTTATTGATTTGGGTTCTTTAATGATTCTTTATGTATATTTGAGGAAGCATGGATTAAATTGTTTCTGATTTACAAACAAGATTTATTATAATCACATTCATATTTAACCGTTCACATTTATTGCTTTGCTGCCCTTGCTATCTCTCCTAAACCAATAATTTTATTTTTTGTTGGAAAATATCAATTACCATACTACTATGAACTTATTTTTAATTAGTACAGTGATTTTCTTCACAGCAAAGGTAGCACAGACGACGCATTTATACCATAAAAAGGTATATTTACAACAAATAACCAAAGAACTAAAATGTATCAGTTTCCACAAAAATATTAAGCAGCAACAGTTTTCAATATTGAGAAGGAGGAGAAGGAGAAGGAGAAGTCTCTTGAGCACCAAATAATCATATTAGAGTGATTTCTGAAGGATCATGTGACACTGAAGACTGGAGTAATGATGCTGAAAATTCTGCTTTACCATCACAGGAATAAATTACATTTGAAAATACATTCAAATAGAAAGCTTTTATATATATATATATATATATATATATATATATATATATATATATATATATATATATATATATATATATTAGGGGTGTAACGGTTCACAAAATTCACGGTTCGGTTCGATACGATACACTTATGTCACGGTTCGGTACGGTTCGGTTCGGTACGTTTTCCATGCAGCAAAATTAAATAAATGGCAGAGAAATTTCCTTGAATTATTTTTTATTATTATTATTTTATTTAATGAAACTAACGTCAAAGTATGATTTTTTTTATTTATTTATTTTTTTTACTGAGCAATAATGGAGCTATACTTGACTTATGAGCATGTAAAACAAAACAGCTCCTTGGACAAAATGAAATGTAATATTGTAGTAGTAGGCTAGTTATAAACACAGGTTTATTTTAGTTAAGATTAACATTTGAGGGCAGCAGTTGTATTCATAATGTCAAAATAAAACCGATGTAATGTTAATTGAAAGCATTATAGCCCACTATTCCTGAAAACTTCCATACCTTGCAGTGAGTGTTACTACAGAAAATCCATGGTTAATGTTGCTGATCTCTGGACACCGGCCAGTTCATTCATGGCACGATGTTTCTTCCTGGTTTCCACGTCAGCGCTGTTTGATCCGTTAATAACAGAGAAATGTGCATGTTTCTCACTAGATCTCGCAGAGATATACGTATATTTCACAATATTACTGTTTTTACTGTATTTTTGATCAAATATACAGGTGAACATAAGAGACTTCTTTCTGAAGACAGTAGAAAAAAAACAAAACTGATTTTGCTGCAGGTTTCAACAGTCTTAGAACCACTCAGATGTGCCCAGAATTCAGCATGGCACAAACACAAACAAACCCACTTGGCATGTGAATGCTTTAATCGCTTTCAGTCTTTTATGGAATTAAAGAATGGAAAACTGAGATCTGACATCAAATAAAAGAGTATAATTGAGCTGCAGGTGCATGTGTAAATCAGTGTTTAGAGACAGAAAACTGTTTGTAGTCTCTATAACCTGCTTCCAAAAGGGCAACAATGAGGAGTTCATCAAGAACATTTAAGTCACTGCATAATGTCCCATACCGGGTGATGATATCTCCCTCGTAAAACTGTAATGATTTCAGTTAGCAGACATGGCAGTGTGCTACAGGTTGCGCTTGCATGTTTCTTTCTTTTTGCTTGAGGTCTTGCCTGTAGAGTAGAGCTGCACGGTTCTGAATAAATTGAGAATCACAATTTTTTTGTTTAAAACAGAGATCATGATTCTGAATAGACAACAAAACAGATACGTTGAAAATGTAAAAAAAGATACGTAAAAAAGACGTATCTTTTTACGTTGAAGATACGTAAAAAAAATAATTTTTTTAAAATCGGTTTGATTTGAATGATTCAATGACAAGCTCATAAAGACTTCACTACTGACGTTTCATTTACTGGATGAATCAGCATTTTTGAACAAATCTCTTGAATAATTCAATGTCAAATACATGTTTTTAACAGTCACTTGTCGCCACCTACTGCTGTTATGATGCCATTAATAATACAATCTTTATTTGAAGCTTCAAGTTACTTTCAAAAGCTGATTTACTCTATTTTGATCGCTACCATAGACATCAATGTTTATTTTTGAACTATAAACTTTTATCCCAGTAGTTCTGTGATATGACTTATTGTAAGAGAGTCTTTTTAACCGCACAGTATTATTACTTCTGCTTGCGAAGCGGTTTCATACCTATACATGACAACTGCTCTCTCTGGGTCGGCTGCAGCACCAACGCAGATTTGAATGTTCTGCTGCGATAGTACTTGTCAAAGATTTAGTAGAAATAGCAAATTTTTGACATTTAGACATAAGATTGTGTGAGTGTTTGAATCGAGATTGCCACCTTATAATAATTAATTGTGCAGCTCTACTGTAGATATTGCAACAATGCTTCAAAGCCTGAGGCGTGATATTCATACATTGCAAGTGTGAAAGCAAAGACATCAAGACTGAGTATGAATAAAACAGACAGCAGCAAATATTATGTAGTTTAGTGTGGTCGACCGGTTTTGCCAATTAATCGGCACCGAAAACTGAAATCCATACCGATAGTTTTTCTGGGTTGTGTCCACTGCTGTCATTATACAGTACAAGCACGGCCTCTAGAGGCGAAATAAAAACAATCACTGACGCCTCGTGGAGTTTGTTTTGACACGTGAGGCTGCACAGAGAGGGACACTTCAGATGCAGATTTAAACAGACAATGAAACGGTATGTTATACAGTAAACTACCCTAGTTTATATATAATTATAAAGTAATTAATTTGTTGACTAGATGCTGCATTAGTGGAAAGTATGTTTGCCGTCGAGGCTGAGAGAACGCTAACATCAAGCGGTTAAAACAATGTGACAAAAATATACGCAATTCCAACCTGAAGGTTTAAAGGAGACATATCATGCTTTTAAATAGTTCCTTTTTACATATAAATCATACATTTGTAGTCTATATAAAGCGGAACTGCAATGCTTGGGTCTGAATTCCTCATTATTATAGCTCCACAGGCCCCTTTTCTGCCCCTTTTCTGGTGTGCGTCTGAGAGCAACTCGTTTTGGTGCGGTCTCTTTAAAATACAATTGAGACACTTCATACCCCGCCCCCTCTCCAGGATGCAGAGGTTCAACTCCACCCCGTTCGGCCATTTTTGTAGTTTGATAGCAGAGATACGATTATCTAGCGGCACAGAAACTTTTTATTCACACGTTAACAAAATGTCAACAACGGAAGACTTGTCCAGCCAGCCTTACATGTTCGAGCCAGAGTCGGAGCCGGAGCGAGATGAAAATGAAGACGACGAACCTGCAGAACAACGTCTTCATATGGATGTATCGCAATGGTGTGTTACTGTATTTACACATGAAACTTTGGTCTTCCGACCTTTTACCACCGTGTCGATTTATTTTGATTAATATGTGCGAGGGAGAGAGAGCAAGACAGCGTCTAGTTTGGAGACGGTGATGTCTTGTTTACATTTTCGCCTGGCTCCGAAGAGAGAGAGAGTGCGTGCGCGCGACCGGGTCTCTTTCTCTCTGCTCGTTCTTTCAGTTAAACATGCGCCCTGTCACAAGCGCGGCAGTTCATCTACATTAGACGGTGTAATGAAGCGTGTGGGTTACTACATCCAACAACCGAACATTTTAACTTACCCTCTCGTAACTTCTGCATCTTTTAGCTTGGACTACAAAATTGCAGCGAGAAATAAAAATGGCGGATTGCTCGAAGTGTTGGGCTGGAAGTCAATGTCCTTATTTGGCAGTTCCGCTGCAAATACTGTGACGTAATAGTTCACAAAACGTCATAGATAACAGAAAAATCGGAACAGGTTGAAAAATAAGGCCAAAACAGAATATAAAGATATCAACGAAGCACCTGAAGAGAATAATTTAAACTTTTCTGTACTTCTAAACACTCCAAATATACAACAAAATGCATTTAAGGGCTAAAAAAGTGGATTTAGCATGATATGTCCCCTTTAATGTCTCGATTGATACCATCTATTTGCATAGTTTATATCCAGCTGGTCGCTTTTAAGCATTTGTTATGCAGTAAAGTTGCACATTTAAAGCTAGAGACATGAGAAAGCAAACTGTACCATCATGCAGCTGACAGAAACAAACAAATCAGAAATGCATTCGATTTCAGTCATTTTTTTATCGTCACACTATAATACATATTATAGTACATATATACATACATAATTGATTAGATAATCAAGTGTACTAAAATAGAAGCAAAAAAAGTGTGAGTAAACAAAATATATAGGCTATATGTGTCTAATTTCAATGCTTTGGCCTTCATGTAGATATATAAAGATGGCCATATTTAAGCATGACTGTTTGGATTTATATAAAATGTAAACACTTTTCAATAAGATTCCATTTATTAGTAAATGTTGAAATGACCAATGAACAATACTTTTATTAATATTAAAGTTGTTTCTATTACTAATAATGCACTATAAACGAACATGAATGATTGATCAATCAAGGTATAATTAATATATTCATAATTTCATATTTTTATATTTAAAAAGTATGGTACATTTTCATGCTTCAGTACTATTTTTCAATTTTTGTAATAAAGTTCAGCACTATTTATGTGTTGTGTTTGTTTTCACTCAGTATCTAAACTATTGGTTGATTAATCGGTTATCGGCCAACGTGGGCCAACCTGGTTATCGTTATTGGTCAAATCCAGTATTGGTAGTACCTCGATTCAGAAAAGTATAGCTGAAATTACTTCTGGTTATTTCGTTACATTGGAAATGGAAGGTCGAATGGAGCACATTGCATTGTGGGATGCAGAGTGTTCAGTTGTATACTGCACATTATGACAAAAAACTATGCACAGTACAAATTTTAAATACTACAGAAACAATAAGTAAAAATAGCAATGTTATCATTTATAAAGATTTAATGCACCATCTTGTGTTCACTGTCATACACTCTAGTTTTCAAATATTAAAACTCTTACACATTTACCTCAGGGATATTTATGCCATGTTTATCGCATTTTGCATGTAATGAAATAATAATGAACCAAAAAAATGTGGTCGGTTATCAGAAATTCTAGAAAATTCACAATAGAAGTGTACCAATGATAATAAATGAAAGCCAGAGAAAAACATCCATAATCCAATCCCCTCAAATTTCCCTTCTAATGTGGTTGTGGAATATAGATGCATGTCAGTTACGCAATCCGTGCACTGGAGTTCAAGTTTCTTTCTGTTGCTGAGAACATGAAACAATGACTCACTCGTATACTGTCCAAAGCAGATGCATGGCAACATGCAAAAATACAGACACAATCTATTCTATGTACATGTTGTGCACATAAATAACTAAAACCAGCAGAGAAATGCACAACTACAAACCTAGAACCACATTTTAAGAGAAATAAAACAGGCTTGAAAAAAACACTCCTTGCTCTCACACAACATGCAAATTTAATATTTTACTATTACATATGCTGGTGTAAGTTCAGGTTGTTGTATTTTTTACTGTTTTGCATAGAGAACTAGAGGCACCCTAAGGGATGTAGTGTAAGCTAGTTTGGACTCTTCTAGGTAACATAAATCAAGTTTCACAGGGCTATGCACTAGTGCTCTCTTATAGACTAAAGATTGTTCAGATGATAGTGTAAAAAAAGTGTTTTTGCAGAGCTTTTTTTATATTTCAGTTCTGCTGCATTAGTCAGGTACAATATTATAAACCACAACAGTTTCAATTCCTGTTTCAATTTCATGCTTTTCAATGAGTGAGCTAAAAGCGTGGAAGTGGAAGAGTTCAAATCCTTAACACTTGGCAGCTACAAACTTATATACATTGGTAAATTAGATAGCCTACAGTTTGTGCTCGGGACATGAGAAGAGGGGTGATATTCTTTCATGTAACTCTTTTGTAAACCCTGAAATATTTAGGCCAGATACTTACTGACACTAGTGGTTCCAACTTGCAGAAGAGCATTTCACAAGGATTGTGCACCACAACAGGCAAAAGATAAATGACAAAGCATTAATAAACCTAAAGCTCAGTATGAATCTCCTCTAAGTTGGGCATGATTTGAGGGCCCTAACAGAAGGGGACAACATCAGAATTCCTTTTTTATCAGGAAATACATTGAATTTAGACTAGAGATAGACCAATAATTTTCCCGATATTAAAGTATTTTCCATAATCGGATCTTGGTTTTGTAATATTGGATTCGCTGATAAATGTCGCCATCTTGTGGCCGTTTGGAGAATTGTACGCAAGACTGCCATTAAAACACTGAGTCTGAAGGAAAAAGAGTCAACAACGGTGTTCAAAGATAAAATAACTTACCTCAATAAACTTGATTTAACATAACAGCCATTAATGTACAAATGAGATTAGATAAATAGAGATAGAGTCACGTAATCCATCAAGTCATGTCCCAATAATTAAATAAATGAAATAAAAACAACCATGAATGAGTGCATGTTGGAAATAAATGTGCTGAACTTAATTCTCTCTCTGGTGTCTGCTCATCATTGGTCTCATAAAGACACATTCATAAGGCCGTTTACAAACAGGGTTGAGGTTCAAGAATGCTCCAGCCATGTATGCAGCTTTTAGCAAGATCCACTCGTTTAAAACTCCTTAAATGATATTAACATCTACTGTATGACCTGTATTTCGCTAATAAACATCTAAATAATTACAGCTATATGTGGAAGTCAATTATCTCCGCGAGAGAAGTTCTGCGTAAACACACAGATAAAAACAGCGCTCTGTCAACAGGTATTTCATAACCTAGACCGACAAAAACATGCCAGATGAGATGCACTCGATAACTGCCATGATGTATTCATTGTTTTGTTTATTTTTCTGACAATGCATATTCCAGCGGATATTCCAGCGTATTCCATTCTCTTCACTCTTTAGCCTATTAAACAACACATAAACCTTTTAAAACTGTAGTTTATAACCATGTGATTATATTTATGCATATATTTATATTAATGACCCCGTCATTTATTTGTTCTCTATTTAAAAACATTAGACTTTGCAAATTTATTTTGCGTATTGTTAATATTGCTGCTGTTGTCATAAAAAGATGCACTTGGATCTATTAGTTAGAATTATTTCTACATTCTTTATTTGTTACCTCCTGTTCGTTTACCTGATCAAAGCTTTTATTTGAAAACAATTACACTTTAGTGAGAGTGCACTATATATATTTTTATATTTATATATTTTGTTTATTTTTTTTTTACAAATAAAAATATGCAAATGGTTGTACTTTAAGCATTAAAGTAGCATGTTTTTTTTTTTATTCACGCAGTCTTGAATGTTTTATGCTTTTTTTTTTGTATTTGTTATAATTATGTCTATGTTTGTTTACCTGATCAAAGCTTTTATTTAAAAAAGACACTTTAGTGACAGTGCACTTTATTTGTACTCTTTCTATTTAATGATGGAGAAGTGTGTTTTGTTTTGTATGCAAGGGGGAGTGAAATTACTGTTTTGAAAAAAGTGTTAATATAGTTTGTTCAGTTCAGTGCTGATGTTATAACTGTCAAAAACAGAAATAAAACGATAAACAAACATAACACGCAAATAATCAGTATCTTTAATTTAGAAGATCATTCCTGAATCATCATGTCCTGCACCTGGTAAATTTCTACATTCTTCCACTATCAATCAATAAAACTAAATTTCCCAACAG
This sequence comes from Squalius cephalus, assembly GCF_949319135.1. Taxonomy (NCBI): domain Eukaryota; kingdom Metazoa; phylum Chordata; class Actinopteri; order Cypriniformes; family Leuciscidae; genus Squalius; species Squalius cephalus. The sequence goes on from NC_137128.1 coordinate 21,160,301, forward strand.
ATGTTTTTTCCTTCACATAGTCTTCATTCTTTATCAAGAATGCGGCTTTATCTTTGACCATTATGTGACCATTATGGTCCAGTATGTGTGGTTTGTTGAAATGCCACGAGCATTACAACCTTAATATAATTCAGAACAAACAAATCTATGTAGGTCACAGTTTGTTATCTGCACTGTAAAGAAGTCAAACAGAAGGTCTCAATGTGGGGGATCCTGAAGCAGATTTAGAAGCCTGTATTTCTGTAGCGATGTTTAGAGATGCAACTTCTCTGAGCAGGTTTTAGCCACCCAAAGCACCAGAAGCATTGTTAAAATGTTAAAGTTAAATAAATAATAATAATACAAATCAACTTTTTAAAAACGTCTTAAATCTCCCGTGTTCCACTCAACTCTATGGCATTTTGCATATTGTTGTCAAGCTCATTTTGAACGCAAGAACAAGTTCTGTATGTTCAGAAAACCCATCGTCTAGCCAAATTCGAAAGCAGGCTTTGCATATCCCTAATTGACAGCAGGATGAAACTACAGGAAAAACAGATCATTTATACTCTTAACAGTCAAGCTCTTTTGCAACAAAATGATGCAATCTTAAAAACACACCTAAGGTCAAAAGTTCAAACAGTAACGGGGGAGAGGTTGAGCAGGGGAAAGAATTCAGTGAGTTATTTCTGGCCGCTATAGATGGTTGTGCTGAACCATGTTACGAGAGCTATCGTGTAATGGGAGGTGAATAAAAGTCCTTCCTTGAGAGAACAATGCTCTGACACAAGCTTTTGAGGTGCTAGATTAAAGTAAAAATTGAGTAAACAGGGAATTCTGGGCGTTTTCAAGATCCTCAAGTCAAGTTGTATAAAGGATTTATTCAGTCAGAAGGTTGCATACTTGTCCACTATTCTAAGCCATTTTGTAGTATAAATAGTGCAAGTAGTGTGTACACACTGAAAATGACACTGTGCACTTCAAATCAGGGTTGGGTACCAAACTCTGTACTTTTAAGACCAAATTACGTCAGTACAACCAAGTACTGATTCACATTAAATCAATGTGCCAAATTTCAGTACCTGAGAACACATCTGGGTGCGAGAGTAAGACTATTTAAATAAGAATACAATAAGGACAACAATATGCAAGTGCTATGACCCTTCCCAGTTTAATCTAACGCAGTATGTGTACTTTTTTTAAAAAAAGATAATAGATATAGAACAGTAGATAAAGTATTCATCTTAGTTAGTATTAATGGATCAAGTGTTGCCGAAAAAGATGCGTCTTCAGCAGTTTCTTGAAAATGGTCACGGACTCAGCAGCTCTGGTTTAGTTGGGCTTGAACGTAATCTCCAGAGCCACTGTGAGAGTCACTTCATGAGCATTTTACAGTTTAAGTTAAGAAAAACTATCATCATATCATACACGCACAGAAACTCAAAGGTCTGGCAGCTCTGGCATAATGTCAATAACACTTCTGTAAATGACTTACAGTTTCTTTACAGTTATTGTGGTAAACATTCCTGAAGTACCGAAAAAAGGCAACGGGCACCGAATTTCATGTAGAGGGGGATATCAGACACTGATGCAAGATGACAAAATAACCTTCTAAAATTCATACACTTGATGGTAGAGTGCTTAGTGCACAGTATAAGTGCATAGTGTTTAATATGTTATCTGGGACAAAACTATAGATTACATTTTATGTCACTAAAAGTGATAATTTACCTCTGTGACCATGGTCTTCATCCTATAAGAAACAAACAGAAAAAATAAATGATTGTGTATATTGAAAAATATACAAACAATACTATGCTATGAAACTCCTGTGAATGAGCGATGCAAACTACCTTAAAATTGGAGTGCACTGCAGACTCTGGTGGGTACACAATGAAGTGACGCAGAGTGAAGCCGAAGCCTTGTGAAGTGCGACGCAGATGAATCGTCTTAGGCCCTGGCCAGGAAAATGGCTCTTCCTCCAGCTGGAAGAGCACTCCTGAAGAATCATCCTGATCCACCACATCCTACACAGAGAGAAACACATGGAATCATGAGGAAGCAGATCTAGATTTCTGCTAAATAAACAATAAATAAATGGGAAATGCTTCATTTTAAATGATCACACATACGCTAAAAATGATTTGGGGTTCAAGAGAGACAGGACCTGATCAAACTGTACAGATCGTGACACAATGCCCACACCAGTGAATCACTTTTGTGAGCAAGAAAGCACTGAACAAGAGCTTCTCCCTTTCATAAGCAGATGCAGTGGACAACCACATCCTGGAGAAACTGCAAAATCTGCTGCGCATGTGGTCAAAATGAAAAGAGAAATCAAATTTGACTGTCAAATTTTATTTCTCTTTTCATTTTTACTACGTCAAATTTTAGAAAATTAACTCAGATTGTATAGAGCATTTTAAACAGCCTAGTCAACAAACTGAAGTAGGATCAACACAAGGAATAATCAAAACTGCTATGACATCATCATCCTTGACATTTTCCTCCTCATACGGAGGAACGCCCACTGAAGGTTGAGTCAGGACTGGCCTGATGTCATGTCTGGAGGGTGTGGGTGATGTTTTCTATTTCATCTGAAGTTAATTTTCCTTTGTGGAGCATATTTAAGGATAACAGACACAATACGCCGGTTCCCTCACAGGAGGATTCACTGTTCAAATTTGTTTTGCTGGCATTAATATCGCAAATCTGTCACTGAGGACAAAAACAACTTTGTGGAAACCTGTTTATCTGAATAATTTTTCAATTATTTGATTTACTTTAATAAGGCTCAAGTTGTGTGATTTGCTCATGTTGAGGTCTGAAGCCTTGAGCTTTCTCTGGATCTCCATGCCTACCAATTCCAGAGTGGGCAATTCTGCTTCCGGCACGCACTGCTCTGTTTATGGAGTATTTATAGTCTCACACCTACCCAATTTTCACGCCCTACCCCTTTACTGCCAAACCTCCTCCAGCAGAGGTGTGAGAAATCAAAAATTCCCCCTCCATAAACACAATCTAACATCTGAAAAGCTACAACTGGTGATGTTCACAAAAGTGTGACTGTTGTTTGAAGTAGAAACAAACCGATTATGTGGAATACAGATTATTTTTTGTTTAATTGTCTTAACTACTAAGCCCCTAAAGGGACCTTTGCAAAAATAAAAATATACAGGCTTTCGCGTATATTGAACTATTAAACAAAAAGTATTCAAAATCTATTTAACTTACAATTTGCAACGGAGTGGAAAAATATGTTAAAATTCTCAATTTAATGTCAAATAACTTTACATAAGTTTATAAATCTGCAATTTTTAGTATGTGATTGGAAGTAGTAAAACACTCACAGATGCAGATAAAAACATCTGGGTCATGTTTGCATTTATTTCTGTCATTGGCCATAATTCTAATCTTGAAATCAGGATTAGGCATAAAATATTTATATATGGGAAAATCGACTGAGAATTGAACAAATAGTTCTAACCTGGCTCAGAGGAGTCTTTGTGGTGGTTAAGGGATAAGATTTTCCAAGGGATGAGGGATAAGAAACCACCTTACAAATGGCTGTCAAAAGCAAAAAAGCTCCGAAATGCACATGAAATTTGGTGAGAAAGTGTAACATTCTAGAACTAGGGTTGTGCACACCACAAATATTTGAATATTCAATCTGTAATAATTATTCAAAAAATAAAAAAACTATTAGAATTTTGCTACATGTTGCTTTGCCATCATCGGCAAATCTATGATAAATCCTAAACGCGCAAGCTAAAACTCACAGTTTTAACTAAATGCATTGGTTGGCACTGTGGAGCATGTAAACAAGTTTGATTTATTTGATCACAGAATGGCGTCGTATGCCTCCTAGGCACAGCAAAGTTTGGAATTACTTCAAATCAAAATTATCTTACTAAATTATCTTACAAAATGGAATTACTTTTGATCAAATTAATTAACATGTTGTGTGCAAACATTGTCGATTGAAACAGAGTTATAATATTGCCACCACAATGAGAAATCACATACAATCCAAAGACAGAAGAATCGCTATTGACCAGTCAAATTAGGAAAGACAGCTGTCCATCACTGCACCCCTGAGCCAGCCGAGAAGATAACTTATGCAAAATGATCGAGAAATATCAGGGCTCCAGACAAAAAAATAAAATAAATAATCAATTAAGGGAAAAAAATAGGCGCCAAATTATTTTAAGTGCCACAAAGGAATAAACATTGTTTTAATTTAGTCATGTGTTGTCATGTCTGCCCACCTTTTACAGCAACAGCATTTATCCATCTATCTTGTGGATGTCCTGGGAACTAAGATTCTGAATTGCTTTTCCAACTTGAGAACTACATATAGTCACAAAGAATTGTTCTTAACACAGAATCTGAGCCAGTGTCAGTGACCATAATAATGTCAGCATCACCTGGCCATTAAGTATAGTTTGGCCTCCTCCTAATGCATCCTATAAATGTTGTCGTATGTCTTGCACACACCCAATCTATTTTCCTTCATTAGTAATATATGAGAGGTAAACTTGGTGAAAGGCATCTCTTTACATGCAATTATAAATTTTTAGAATTCATTAAATTAAATTCATATTTATTCCTTGCATTCTTTCTCATGTAGACAACAGGTTAAGTAAAACTATATGGATTATGTGATACAGTGCATATATTTATCAAAATTACCCTTTCTATAGTTTTTTTTTCTTTTTTATTTGGCTGACTTTATTAAGTTTATGAGCATTGAATGGCTTTTCTGAAGTATAGGCTATTTGACGTTATGACATGATTGTTCTTAAGGGGTTTTATACAAGCTCTTTCCAAGGTCGAAATGCTGATTGAGTGATCTGTCAGGCCACATAGAGAACACCAAAACGACATTTATTGCTTGTACTTCGTAATAAAATTGACAGAATTTGAAAACTGAAAGTTTGTTAATGGTTTACTTTACTAAAATTAAAAAACACATTAAAGGTGGCAGTTCTTCTCAAATCTTGCTACAATTAGCCTATGGATGGCTGCGCTACAAATAATGTGAAGTTCAGGCAGTAACAGAAAACAGCAAAGATTAAAGCATAAGAATGTCAATATCAATTAAAAACTAGAATTGTTGACGATTAGTTCGCGTCAACACAGCTGACGTTTATCTGTTGCAGTTTATCCACATTGTGTGCACAAAATATATGCTTCCTTCCGGCACTTTTACAGTACTTGCATGTTCAGTCACTGACACGTCTCCGTCGTTTTCATACGACTAGCTTGACGGGAGTTAATCACTCATCGTTGTTTTTAATGCGCCATGTCAAGTTAAATTAGTTATTTTAACAGGGCCTGTCTCAAGATGCAGTGGTCTTTCCCATTCATTAGCGCTCTGTCTGTCTTGTGCTCTGTTTAGAGTGAATGTCTGTATCTGTAGGCCTGTTTACACCTGGTATTAAGATGCGTTTTGGTCGATACATTTGGACCATATACATTTATTCACCCATAGACCCTCTCCTCAAAGAAACCAGGACAGAAGTGTTTGAAAGTGGAGAAAAGAGACCAATTAAAAAAACAGGTGTAAACAGGAATGTGTCTCTCTCGTCTACTTGTGATACAATCGACCAAACGCATCTTAATACCAGGTGTAAACAGGGCCTGTGTGCTGCCTACAGTGAACGCATCATGTACAGTATACGCGTAAATGATCAATCACTGTCATTTAATATTACTTGTCCACATTCATGGTACTACCAGAGCCCGTCTACGGAGAGCCTGCCCACTCCCTATTAAGTCCTATTGTACCGAATTTTGGTTGTAGTTCCACCAGAGTTCCACTGGGGGCGATCGCCATGAGTGCAAAATGAATGGGAGTCTATGGGGCTAGACGGCTAAATTTGTCTCTTTCACCCGATCGCCGTTGAGAAATCTCAGGTTTGATTGTAGATTTTGCAAGTTCAACATGGATTTTAGGTCGAAAGTTGAATGAACGAGTACTTATGTCATTTTGATTTCTTACAGGTTGAGTTGTTGTTGCCCATAACACGCTAGCATTCTGCTAATGACGTCAGCATTCTGACGTCATTGACATTTTGAAAGACTTTTTAAAGCAAATAAGTGACTCTAAAAAATCTAACACCCAGCAATGTGTAATTTCTTTGCATCTCCTTTCGAATACAACATTCAAATTACTAGACAAAAAATTATATCCTGAGAAAAGTGGATTTTGAGGGGTATACCGCCATTGACCTCCATTCATTCTGCACTCGTCCTGTGAGCGCCCTCATATGGAATCAGAGTGGAACTGCAACCAGTTCAGAAGCCGGAAGTGTAGTGAGAGTGAAACTTCTCGCCATATTAGACATTCTCTGGTACTACTATTATATTTAGCTTGCTAGTGTTATGTTTTAATGCTTAATATTTGAAACAAACCAATAATTTGATTAAACATCTTATTTTTGGGGATTTAGGACAGGTTGGAAGTTATTTACGATGAATTTAAGAACATTCTTTTCAGGAATATGAATACTTTAAGTAAATTATGTCTTTAGAACATTCTTTAAAAAAAAAGATAATTTTTTTTTTTTTTTTTTTGTTAGAATATAAGAAGAAAATAGCAGTTAAGAAGAATTTTTGATGCAGGGCGGTGTAACTTTTATGGTTTAAAAATCTCTCTCCATTGTGAAGTGAACTTTCATAAAGGAGCAAAATCATTATCCCTCTCATGACTAGTTGATGAGGTCACTACTGGAAAGAAATGGAAGAAACATCCTAAGCTTTTGTCAGGTGTGTGCAAGGGAACACTGACTCAACAGTGAGCAGGCTATAGGGCTTTGGTCTATTTTGGTCTACTACACAAGTAGTCTTAAGGTTCCTTGAGTGGCTGGAATATGTTCAGAGGGTGCCAAATTCTGATTTGAGTGGCTGAGTCTTTGAAGAACAAGTTAATAAGTGTGAAACACAGCAAGTGCACATGAAATCTGAGAGCCTGTGTGAACTTGTGGAGCAGGTTTCTGTCAAGAGCTGTGACAATTTCCAGAATATTATGCTCATTATTTAAACTGCTGAGCAGCAGTAAAGCTGACTGCAGGATGCTAACAGTGTGCTGTAAAGCAGTTAGTGCTGTATAGTGCTGTATACTAGAACAATTCCAGAAATTGAGGTAATGGGACCTCATAGATTACAAACATAAGCTGATTTGAAAAGCTTAGGCTTACAAAACTCTAACTATTAGAACTCCCTTACTAGTCATAATGGTATCAAGCACCCCAGAGTATTTTCTCACAGACCTTTAGGACCCTTTATATGGCTAAATGGCGATATACGGTGTATATATATTGCGGTATTTTCTAATTTTCCTATTTGGATAAAACAAAAAGAAAGAAAGTGATTTCACATCCTGCCCAATGTTGTCCTAAAAAAATCTTCATATTAAAAGGCTATGAAACCAAATATAGTGAATGTAACCATCTAGGTTGCAAAAAAGGGTTAAAATCACATTACATTCTATTGTAACAACATTACAATCTAAAAACAAAAATAATGCATTTTAAAGAAAAAGTTAGAATCACTCAGTTAAAAATGAAACTATTAATACAAACAAAAGCACAGACTAAATGTTAACTGGTAAAAGGAACATGCATTCAATCACATCAAACTTTGATTACTCCATTACAAATGAGTTTTTTTACTGTTACTGCCATCATAAAAATACACTTACCTGAAGGTTAAAATTCTACATATGGCACATTTAATGTCCAACAACAAATATTTTTGGAAAATGTAGCTATATTTTGGTCAGAATTATGGCGCTCCTGTTCTATCGTGCTCAGTGTGTTTTGGTGTGCATGTGCGTGGCAGCGTTTGTTCACTGAAGTCTGTGAGGTTTAGTGGAGACTCGCTTGCATAAGACTAGTCCACTGACTCCTGGCAAAATATTTTTCAGATGCACTCATAACTACTGTATAATATATTGATATAAACAATATTGCCTAATCCTACTGTGTATGTAGGCTATGTGTATATATACCGCCCCAGCCCTAATATAGGCAAAAGTATCATCTGAGCTTGTCCATCAGCCCACCTTACACATGACAATGGCCAGAAAGTGTGGCACATGTAAAACACCTGATGATTGGTGGAAACATTATTTTGGCAACACAGCAGTCATGCTGTGCCGCACAGCTGGGCAGGATCCATTCACAGTGCGTCACCAAGAAAAACTACAGAATGGCAACACAAAATAGAATTAATTATTAATTATTTCACACCCACATACGTATTTCTTGGCTCATGCCCTCAGAGCAAACTGGAACTCAAATTGTCTTGGCCATGGAAATTAATGTTCAGAACCAGTGTATGTAGATTTAGGCAAAATTACCAGTGTCTCTTTCACGTGAGATCACAATCCCAACCGGATGCAAATCAGGAATAGGGCTCAGTCATGCTGAATGGATGTGGTGATTTTGCTCTAGGACATAGAGGCAAGGCTTAGCTAATCCAAACAGATGGACAGGGAGCAGCTTCAGCAAGATAGTCCCACACTTTATGGTATGGTGACAGACTAAACCAATAAATACTCTACTAACACCTCCATGTGCCAAAACCCCCATAATCAAATGGCCACAGCTCAGCCTTCTATGGAAATGCTCCATAAAAGGGAACAGAGAGAGTTCATGAAGGTGAGGGAAAAAATTTAAATGGACGTTTATTATGCAATGTTGCAGATTTATTTAGTTGTTAAAGCTGAACAAGATGTGTCTAAAGATTTGCCTAAATAAGTTAAACTTTCTCCCTGTGTAATATGTATCCCAACTGTCAACTAGGAAATTTTATAGAAAAGCATCAAGTATTTGCAGCTTGTGAAGGTACAATATTCACATTGTGAGAATACGGTATATTTATAATGACAAGTAAATGAGGCACAGCTGAGTAAAGGAACTCTTAAAGGGATAGTTCAACCAAAAATTTAAATTATGTCAGTAATTACTCACCCTCACGTTGTTCCAACCCCGTAAGACTTTCGTTCATCCCCGTAAGACTTTCGTTCATCTTCGAAAGTGGAACACATCTTCCACACGTTTCCACACGCATTTCCACACATCTTCGAGTGTGGAACTGAGAAGATGACGCAGATGGGCCTCGATGTAGTGTTTAAAATGGTTCTAAAGTGTGCATTTCCTGGATGTCCAAATCGTGAGAAACAAACGAGAAAACGTAAAAGTGCCTTACCAATACCGCAAAATGAATGGCTTACCTTTCACACTTTCCCATCAAATGATCGTGAGGGTCATCTTCTCAGTTCTCGCGCATGCGTCGTGGCGTTCTCGTGAACTCACGTCAGGGGCCAACACGGAAGACTATTTTAACAATGTTTTTACTAACTTTTGAAGTTGAACGAAGATGAACGAAAGTCTTACAGGGATGAACGAAAGTCTTATGGGGTTGGAACAACATGAGGGTGAGTAATTACTGACAGAATTTTCATTTTTGGGTGAACTAACCCTTTAAAGGGATTTAAAGTTTAAGAAAAATGCTGATGTGTCATTCCTGCCCTACCGGACTGCATACATTATTGATGAACATTAAAAAATAGCAGTAATATAAAATTACAATTATATCAAGCCACATTCTACAGACACCTGTGACAAAAGCCAAGCACCAATACTGCACATATCTGTGACACTCCCTGTACACACAACATCCTTTTGTTCTGGAAGAGTGTGGAGCAGCAGTTCTTTCAGGTTATGCAGTAACCCTGTAAATAATTCATGATGAGCACAGATGCACCTGGACAATGTGTTGCACTCCCAGAGGTGTGTGGATGGTGGCTGGGCTTGCATCAGAAATAGGAATGTTCTCCTTATAAGAAAGCAACAGCTAGATAAGCTCAAAGTTCCCCAGGCTGATAAACACATGGACAACTGAAGAAAGTGAACTAAACGAAGTGTCCCTCCAGGCATTTTGCATTAAAGTCATGTCATGTCAGTGGTGTTTTCAGCCTCAGACGTCACGACCACGGACCGCTGGCTGAATGTCTGATGCATAAGGCACACAAAATTGGTAGTCATTTGTGGCAATTCTACAGGATTTCTGGGAGACATGTGTGTCGCTTTCTTTATCAATCAGCCTGGAAACAAAGCCTTTGTTATGCCAAACCCCCTCATTGAAGAAAGAAGTTGTCACATTTACAACTGTGACAAAGAGCTCTTATCAGAATCAACTAAATGCTGGATTTTCAAAAGTATGTGAAGTATGTGAATTTCGCAGCATAGACTTTTTAAAATAAGTCCAAGAGTTTTACACGACAGTCCGTTATTGTAGGGACATCAAAGTTATATTTTCACATCACTTAAAGGTTGTATCAGCGATTTCAGGCCCAAACATAAATGATCACATTCATCTAATCTTTCCTAACGATCCGCTAGCTGCCCGCCCCATAAGCATGCCGTCAAAAAACTGCGTCTCTGTAGGCAGCCTAGGCTCTGAGATCTGCAAAACAGATCTATTTCGCAGCATGATCACAAAAACAGTTGGTTTCACCAACACTCAAAACCAAAATAAATAGTGTTCCAACCAATCACCAACAGGGGTGTGTGTTGTGAGGTTTTGCGGCATGCTTATGGGGCGGGCAGCTAGTGGATCGTTAGGAAAGATTAGATGAATGTGATCATTTATGTTTGGGCCTGAAATCGCTGATACAACCTTTAACATGACGCAGAGCAAAACAAACTGTGATTGGTTGCTTTACATGTCAGTCTTAGCCAATGTGTGGCTACAGTGCTTGCACCACTTTAAACTGTTTACTGTAGTAATGTATAGTAAAAGTATACTTTTTAACGTTGTATACTTTTTCTATGTTGGTTCTTTCATGGGTCTTACACTTACATGGGTCAATGATTATTCATCCAAAATAGGGTTGCAAAAACTAATCGATGTCATTATCGATTAGTCGCGTCTGTCGACCGTGCACCGAAAATTTCCGCCAGTCGCATCAAATTACAGCACTGAATAACGCATTTCTATGGACAAAATGCATCTAAAAAATAGAGGTGGAAACAGAGTGAGCTGTTGCTGGAAGGATACGTGATCCAAATTGCATGAGAATTCTTTATTTTAAGCTTCAAGCTAATGCATTAGCGTAATGTTTAACATGGCTTGCCCTGTCAAGCGCTTTGACAGATGTGTGTGCTATCTAATGTGTTGATACGTAGCGCAAAACGTTCATTTTACGGTTATCCTTATCTGTAAGCATTACAAAATTCACACGAGTATTTCCATTTTGGATGAAAGGCTCGTCCTGACAGTCTGTGTTAAACTTCAGACTTTACTGAACGAGCGCCAGCGCGCGTCAAGCAGACGAGACGTATTAGAGAGGGAGACAATAAATATTCAGCGCAAAAACATTTATTTTGCTGAAATATCTGTTGAAGGAAGTTAAATTGAATTGTAAATTCAACATGTAAAGTATTTTATGAGAGTGATAACTGTAAAGGTATAACAGCATGTAATTGAATATAAATGTATGACGTTTCTTACATTTACAGAATAAAGAAATGACAGTAAGAGTGAATGTGTGTTCCTGCAGAACATTCCTCTCTGTTAACACTGAGTTTGTATTTATCTTTATTATCTTTATTATTATCTTCATTTTTAATGTAGGGATTTAAACTGTATTTTTGCTTTATAGCTCTTTTGCATAAAGTATAGATAATATTCACCATATATGTTTTCAGAGCATTCAGTTGGCCTGTTGGTTTGAAGGACAGCATTGGGCAGGATGTGGAATAGTGTGTTTTGTGGAATAGTGTGTTTTGTCCATAAAATAAAATAGAAAAGAAAATTGGTCTTTTTATCCGATTAATCGAAGAAATAATCGATTATCAAAATAATCATTAGTTGCAGCCCTAATCCTAAATGAATAAACTCTAACTGAACTAAGCATGTCTGGACTCTGGTATGCTGTTCTTTTAAGGCAGAGCAGTGGCTGAAATCAATTTGTCTTTTTCTATTGAATTGAGAATCTATTTTGCCTTCTGGCCCAGGAGTTAATCATATGACGATCAGTAACAGGGCAGAGACACAGGAAAAGGGCAGAAAGCTAGGAATGCTACAACCAATACATTTCTGTCTCTTACTACCATGTATATTTCTGCTCCATATTACTATACTTTTCATCCTTTAAGGTGTATCAAATGATCATTCTGATACCAATTTATTAGACAATGAACATTGGTCAATGTTATAAACAATCTTGTAATATATCATGCAGAATGTGCTTGGTATGTAGTGTTTATTGCTGAAACCCTTATCCATTGATTATTGTGAATGAACAAGTGAACCAATTACATTAAAGGGAGATTTCACCACCAAAAAAAAAAAATTGTCATAATTTACGCCCTCATTACTCATGTATTTCCAAACCTGTATGACTTTTTCTTAACTGGAACATAAAGTTATTTTGAGAAATGTCTCAGTGTTTTTTTTTTGTTTTTTTTAGTCCATTCAATAGAACTCAAAGGTCACCAAAAATGTTTGGTTACAAACATTCTTCAAAATTTCTTTTAAGCCCTGCAGAAGAATGTCAGACAGGTTTGGACCAACATGAGGATAAGTAAACTACCTTAAATGTAGATTAGCCTATGCTTAAATCAGTTTTAATCAGTAAAACTTTTAAACCATATCAACACATATAGGCTAAGTTCTATGAGGAGCTATGCATTTATTCACCAGTGAAGTGGCAGGAGGAAGCATTAGTCATCCCCTCCAGCGTCTCTTTATTCAATGAGGAAACTGTGGTCAACCAGAAAAAACCAACCCAACTAGGGTCAAGAAATGCCTTGTGCACTAAAAAGCATTTAGAAAAACATTTTAAAAAATTGTTAGAGACCAACTCCACCCAACTTAATCTACCCAAAATGCATTTCACAAGGAAATTGTGTCAACATTACAACAACGGGGTGATGCTGTTTTAAAGGAACGAGAGATTTTTATGAACCTTCAAGCTTAAGAAAATTTTCCATACAAAAGAAATATATATATATCATGATCACAGGAACAGAATCCAAAAGGACAGTCCAAGTCTACTGCCTTACAATAGATTTGTATGAAAAACCGACTGAGACTCACTGCAAACCATTTAAATCTCACACATTTTCAAACTTAAAAGCAACATACCTTTAAATGGAAAAGAACAGCTTGGAGATCTTCAAAGTACTTTTTTATGAAGAAAGTTAATCATTCAGGTTTGGAACAACATGAAGGTTAGTAAATGATGACAATTTTAATTACTGTCGGGACTATCCTCAATAAGATAGCACAAGATCTGGGAAATGCACAGTACAAGAGTTGCCTAACACAATCCTGTGACATTCCAAATCTGGTGCATAATGACCTTTAACACTTTGAATATGAGTAACGTACTGCTGGACGCCAAGTACGATGAGCTAATATTATTTACAACAAGGACTGTTGAAATAAATGAGTCACTTGAGTATAAATCTTTACAGAGAGAAAAAAGGTTACTAATCAAATGTAGAGTTCCACATTTTTCACTTCCATCAAAATGAGTTCAGCTGAGCCACACAGAACAAGCACCAGACAAACAATTGTAAAAATACAAAGAGACTTAGGCTACATTTTCATATTCCCACATTAAATGTTTGGCTCATCTAATCAACATGCAGTCATCAGGTTTCCCTTCCTTGTGAAAACTCCTGATGTCAGACCAACCACTGGCAGAAGAGAGACATCCCGTCCTCTGACTACATTTCAGCAGAAAAACAGAGACAGTGCCGAATATTAGATTAAAGGGGAGGGCTAATGTGAGCACAAATCGGCTGATTCTATAAATAGATGACCTTCAACCTGCCATGAACGTGGACAGGGGTTTATACAAAGGTCTTCATTCAGAAGGCCAGTGGATAGATTCGGCAGACTGAGCACAAAAATGTTGATTCGTGGGAGCTAACTATATCTAAAAAGGAACTAATATCACAGCATGACAGCGATACCCAAGATAAATCACCACCACTCACTTAACTTTTTCCCCCATATATCTTACTTCACTTTCTTTTTAATAAAGGAAAATTCTGCTTCTGCAAAGTGTTTTAGCAAAACAAATTGAAACTAAAAATGAAACCAATTCATCATCAACCAGGTTCACGCCTGCATGAAAAGATCCAACCACGTCAGAGAGCAAGAAAAAAGATGGTCAGTGTTACTACTTAACTAACTTACAGAAAAAAACTAGACAAACCTTCCTATGTGAGGCCAAATCCGCACAACCCACACTGAAATGTGAAAGCCATAAGTTAATGCCCAACTACACAGCACAAGCAATATCGCACGTTTTATTTTGACAGTGTCAGCATTCAGATGGTCCCCACATTGACCATGTGTTTAAAGGAAGGGGTTTCACACCAGCTGTTTGCATTGTAGCTTCACTGCGATCTGACTGTGTGGTTCAGACCGTTTCGAAAAGCTTCCCCCACAGCCAACTCGCAGATAAACGGATGCTCCTCGCTAGAGAAAAAGCCTGCCAGGGAATTTCCTTCAAGAGCATCCAAAGAATTTCATTTCTTCTGCACACACTTATGATTACAGATTACAGTCCTTCATGTTTCTCATAAACTACAAAAGGAATTTCAGACAGCAAATACATTCCAGACTGTGGAAAAGTGTGGAAAAATCCAGACTCGTTTTGTGCCAAAATGCTCAAGCATCAAAACATTGTGTTTGCAGGACAACAACAGAGTTCATCGACAGTCAAAGCGTTAACCAAAGCTAAAAATCCAAACCAGCCCGGACTTCCAAAAGACTGCTTTTGATATGCAAACTCCCCACATTAGAAAACAGGTTTAGCACACATGGCTATAAACAAAACATCAGCGATACGACCATCAAACAATGCAGCCTCTACAATGCGTGGAGAAATACCACATAACAGAACTTTGGAAAAAGAGAATCTCTTCAATTCGAGAATAGATGTAAGGCGTTCAATTTACAGCTGGCATTCAGGAAAAAATGAGTGGATTCGGATAAAGCAGCAGCACAGCTTGTGCATTCCACACCAGTCAGTGACACAACAACAACAGGCTGCTCAACTTAATTCAATCTTGACCTGAACAACATGTTTCTGCTGAGATTTTCCAATGGAACGATGTTAGACAGAATAATGTTTCCCATTAATCATGTAGACTTTGGCGGTCTAATCTGAATGAACCGAAAAATATTTACATTTCTCATAAGAACATAAAAGACCTTTAACTTAGCTTAGGCCTAAATTTTTCTGTGTTGCTTTGGCAAAGCATCTGTCAATTAAACTAAAATCATAATCACGATATTGATATTGTTAATCTTAAGCACCCTACACACCGGGACGAATATCGGCGCAGGTTATTCGCCAGCGTTTTTCAACGCGTTTTTTGTGTTCACACCCAAGCGATTTTCGCTGACGATGAGGCGAGTGAACATGCAAATTCATTCCCTGACATTAGATGGCGCTTAATGTAAAACAGAAATACCCCGGTACACAAGGTGCAATACCACTCCATAACAGTTCTCTTTTATCAAGATTTTTGTAGTCACTGTCGCGTTTGTCATATAGTTCTTCATGTTCCGACACCAACGAGACCAGCAGCTCTACATTAATCTTGCCTTGCATCTTCCTCGTCTTATTTCTTCCCGGCAGTGTAGACGCTATTTGGCGTATATCTTCTTCGCCGTTACGTATGAGTGCTCGGCAAGACCGTTTTGTGTTTGAGCGCCCCCAAGTTGTGTTTTACTGTAACTTCAGAAGCTCCAGACACGTGAGCAAAAGCGCCAATCTCATTGGTCGGATAGTTTTTGACGCGGCGCGTCAAACCAAAAAAACCCGAACCCGAGGCGTTTTTTAAAAAATGACGCTTTTACGCGTGGCGTTTTTCGCGCCGGTGTGCACACTCACATTGGCGCCCTTTGTTTAGTCACGAGGCGTTAAACGTCGGCGAATATCGCACGCGAAATTCGTCCCGGTGTGAACAGGCCTTTAGTGCACTTATCAAATAGCAAAAGGCTGCGATTTAATGAAGTATATTGTCTGTTGTGCTCCGTTTAAATCGAAGTGCTGCACTGTGTTCAGATGCTTCCAGAATTCCCCTAGAATTGTAATGAGACACGCTTGTAAACCTATTGTGACAGAAACTTAAAGGTCTCCCCGTAAAATAAAAGCTCAAGGGTTTAACTATCGCAAAGTGAGGAAATTAAAAAGTATTGGAAATTTACTACTGTGACAAAGTAAAACAAGAAATATACTTATTTAGAAATTGACAGTGCCGTTGTATTACAATAGTAATATATTACTGTCTTAGGGATGATAATAATAATAATAAAGTATGATTATTATTAATTGGATTCAAGTTGTTGGCCTTCCTAAAAACATTTTTTTTTTTAAATCTACATTTTTAATATTAAAAGGAGAAAAAAAATGAAAAGGAACAAGGTCCACCCCCATAGTCTCACAAAATTCTGTAGGAAACAGAAGCAGAAATTTAGCCGATTGTCTATTTACATCTGAATCGTCTCATTCATGCTGCATTCAAGATCAACTTCTGACAAATGACAGCGTATGTTTCATTGGAAGTGTTAATGACCTGTATTTTTTTAAGTGCTTTGCCTAGAAGCACACAATTCAAATCACAAAGACAAACTGTCTACTGAATAAAAACCATCTGTGGCAGCACAGAGCACACAAGCGGCTCTCTTAAATCAGAGATCATAGAGACTGGCTCATCTAAAATTACACAATGATTCAAACATACCTTTTTAATTCAAAAATTATATTGATGATTTGTAAGAAACGTTTAGGAATGGTAGATTATCTCAATCAACCTACACTGGTATTAGCCTACCTACAGTCGGAGATCTTGGCTAGTGACCCAAAAGGTCATGATGATCCATCACCATATTGTGGCCCTCCAGGGGGGCCGCCCCTTTAATAAGCATCCAGTAAAGATAAACCATGGGTCTCACCTCGCAATGCGAAGACGCGCCAGCATAATTCAGCTCATCCTCGTCGCCTGAATTCCTCCAAGGTGTTGCCATCATTTCACTACCGCAGCCAACATCTAGAGAAATCTCCTCAGATCAGCTTCAACATCATGGATTTGCTTTTCCACAGGTTTGGGTAAAGAACCCTGGGGGAGAAAATAAAAACACACATTATCAATACTAAACATACCTTATTAAACTAAAAAACCTTTAGAAACATTTAATTACTAAAAAAAAAAATACTCCTTGGCATGATCGTAATAAAATTTCACTTGTTTATTCACATGTGAATGTTTACATTCTTGGTTATACTACAATTTTCAAAATGAAACCGTTTATTTAAAATTCAAAACAAGATTGCATTGTGTTTGTAATCAACTTCACGGTTCTCTGCACACATTCAGATATATAACGTTATATATATAAAGACGTTTGACGCGATTTCCGATTTGTTCTGGTTTCTTTTTGACAGGTGTTTTGAAGTAACCCCGTAAACCGTAGTGGCCAATATACTTCGGCCGACATAAACGCCCTAAAAATTGCTTATTCCAGCAAAACGCGAGCCATTCCCTTGTGCCACATGGTTACATGAGCCTTCACCTTTCTTTATTAAAAGCTCAAACTCTGAGATATCAAACACACGAGCTGATTAAACAAGTTTAATCCTGTTGAAATAAAATGATAACCCAAGACAGAGAGTCTAATCTGATTGTAAGCGGAGAGGTTTGATCTGGTGTGGTCAGACTCAACTGGTGTGTGAGCGGCTAACAGCGCTGGAAACTTTCTGCCGTGAATTGATGTCGAGTACGGTCCTCAAACACAACAGAATGAATTTATATTCACTTTGAAAGTGCCGGACTTAATTTTAACGAGTAAACACATTAGGCACGTTGCGTGTTGGATAAAGTTTAAGTGTTCTGAGTGATATATAAAACATTGGGCTCTGGTTAGCATAAGTAGCTAGCAAAACAAAGTAAAGGCTAACTGGTATTGTAATGGCTAGCCAGCACCTACCTGTTGGGAATAAAGCGCTGATGTTACGCTGTAAACGCCCATTGCGCACAAAAAAACTCATTAATTCGTTAGAAGAGTCTAAACGACAAGGTAGGTCCGTGTCCTGGCCTCAACCCGAGTGTTTTAGATGGATAAAAACAGAACGAAAGTTTTCCTATTCCCCGGTCCAACTCGACGCACACGCGCGCGCGGCACTCGCTGGATCGGGGCTCGAGCGCACTCGGAATCCTTGGAAACGCCACCCTTTCGCGAGCTGGCGGACCCTACATCCAATCAGATTCTTCCTAACACTTCTCGTTTAAATTTCAGCCAATGATTTGCGTTGTTACAAATACTATTTTTCTCCAAACAATCTGTTATCTCTGTAATTTTTTCTATTTATTTATCACTCCTGTTTTTTCTCATCACAGCTAGCGTTTTTATGGACAACATTTAGTAATATTATTGAAGCATTAACCCAGTGTTGTAGGCTACAACAAGGTAGACAGACCTTTCAGAAATACAACTGTTGTTATTCAATATAGCAAGTTTTCTGTTTGGGGCCAGTTTGACCACAACAACACATAACAGACAAATACAATAAAATAAATCCAAGCAAAAAAAAAAAAAAATGCCAGAACTGAACTGCTAAATTGTGTACACAAACTGAATCTTAGCAAGTGGAAATTCACAGCAATTTATTCATAGGCTACTTGTTGTGGTCTCTGAAACACTTGCTGCATACTGATGCTTTGTTATGAACCTGAAAGTTTGTTTATAATCAGTTCACATGGGATTAGTAAAAGTCATGAAGTATCAATCCAATACTTCAAATATTTTATGATCAGACCCAAAAGTAACCAACATTCAAGTATTCACTCTATATGAGTGAGGATGTGTTTTCTCCTCCCATATTTGATTGTTTAGTTGTCATATGCTACCAGAACAAACGGAGCAATGATGTGGGACGGAACGTCTTGTTAGGACGTTTTGTCTCTAAACACAAAAACTGGACAGTGTTGTTGTTTATATGTCACCCTGTGACAGTTTGACCAGGCAATACAAGAAACTGTTTGTGTTACCCTACTCTTCCCTCAAAACCTTTATCATGCCAACAAAAATAATAGAACACTGCTAAATATTTATTATGAATATATTAGAATATATTGGTTCTCTAATAAATCCATATTTTATAATATGGATAGACACTCCCAATCAGTATCATTTTCTTTTCTTGCCCAACAGAAAATACTTTTCAGTGATATACTTCTGTCAACAAATATGTGAACAACTGTAATATTGGACATTTATACTTTTCTCTCTCTCTCTCTCTCTCTCTCTCTCTCTCTCTCTCCCTCTCTCTCTCTCTCTCTCTCTCTCTCTCTCTCTCTCTCTCTCTCTCTCTCTCTCTCTCTCTCTCTCTCGCAAATACAACTGTTTGTCTGGATTACTGGAGTCACATGTTTGGCCCAGTTCAAAGCGGGGTCGGGCAGTTTTGGCATGCGATTGGCAGTGGCTGTGGAATGTCTGCACACACACTGTGCCCCAAAAAGCGGACGCATGAGGAGTGACTGCTATGCTCACAATCTGAGAGAGCTTCACCAGAGTTAGTCCATCATCTCTTTGCTATTCCAATACACTTTAAGTCAGTATCGGTGTCAGTATCAATGTTTATCAGAATATAAGTCATATGCACAATTCATTTTGAAATCAATTCTGAGAAATAAAATATATATCTCAACATATATGTGTAGCCTATATATATATATATATATATATATATATATATATATATATATATATATATATATATATATATATATATATATATATATATTAGGGCTGTCAAACGATTAATCGCATCCAAAATAAAAGTTTGTTTTTACATAATATATGTGTGTGTACAGTGTATAATTATTTTCTATATATAAATACACACACATGCATGTATATATTTAAGAAATATTTGCATGTACTGTGTATATATATTTATATTATATATAATTTATATTATATATAAATATTTTATATATAAATAACACATTTTTCTTAAATATATATGCATGTGTGTGTATTTATATATAGAAAATAATTATACTCCATACACACATATATTATGTAAACACAAACGTTTATTTTGGATGCGATTAATCGCGATTAATCGTTTGACAGCCCTAATATATATATGTGTGTGTGTGTGTGTGTGCGTGTGTGTGTGCGTGTGTGTGTGCGTGTGTGTTGAGCTATATATTGATTTCAAAATTGTGTATATATATATATATATATATATATATATATATGGCAGCATTTTTGTAACAACCATTTGGTATGGTATCACTTTTGTTTGTATTGTTTATTTTTTATTTGTTTGTATTGTTGTACAGTATATTGTTTGTATATTGCTCAATTGTGTCTATTCTTGTATTGCATGTTACAAGGTGGCGATTTCATATGAATTTGTACAATGTGAGTCTTACAAAAACGAACAATTATTAGAAATTATATCCACCCACAACCCCACCCCTCATCACTGGGGCGTAAGCAGATCATACGAAAATGTAGGAATTCATACGAATTAGCCACCAATTCACCAAAACATAAAAAAGTTACGAATTGACATGAGATTGTGTTGTGTTGGTCGGATGGATGGATGGACGGATGGATGGATGGATGGATAGATCCAAAATTTCATTTGAAGAAAAAATGATTGGTTCGGTTAGTTGGAAATAAGTCATTGTACATATTCAGACACACAAAGAAAGAAAAAGAGAGAGCGCAGGCAGTAACCTGAAAAGAGAGCCCTGTGAAAAGTGTTCAGTTTCTAGAGGCTCGCACAAATGTTCCTTTCATTCATGGCCAGCCGAAGGGGCCACCTGTTTCAGGGATTGGGTGGCCTTTGTTCCGAGGTCGTCCTGACCAGGGACTTTCACAATACTTCCCAGCCCAGGGAATTCCTCTCTCCGCAGTCTGATCTGGAACGGAGCTCAAACCACAGCAGACACTCTCTCGGGAAGCAGCCTTCCCAGGAAGAATGTCAGTCAGCTGCATGTCCTTCTTGTGACCAACTTGGAAACACGCCGGCCAGTTATAACTTGAAAACAGGAACAGTGTCCATCTTTGTTTAGCCTGAGTCTATCCAAATTCAGTTGAAACAGTGCTGAAAAGCAAGCTTATGTGTTTGGGAGGGTGTTTTTAGACATATGTGACTCCCAGAGAGATTATATTACCAATCATACTCAGATTATCTTGCCCTTTATTATATTGCGGAAACAGAGTTTTGATACTAAGGTTTCTTCAACTTCACTTACACACTCCTCAGAGAGGGCCAGTGCATTGAAATAGTGAACGAACCCATCTAAAACTGTGGTTAAACAGCCAAACAGAGAGAGTGACGCTTTGTTTTCACAGCACACTGAAACTCCCTCTTGCTGTTGAAATGCGGGAGTCATGTGTCAGGTGTATGAATAAGGCACGACGGCTCCGCCCATCTTCTATTGTGAATGTCCACTCACTCTATCAATGCCCCACTTTTATTTATCTTTCAAATCATGAGAACAAAACTAAAACTTCAGGACAATCAGGACGCCAGCTACATGTGTGCTCCTTTGCTTTGTGGAAGCCTTAGATGAGGCTTTGAGATGACATTAAAAACTATATTTTTACAGGATGAGTGGTGGTTGCTTGCCATGTGGCATTGCCATTGGCCATGTGGTTTCTAAGATGTTCTGAGTGGTGTGTTGCTATCCAGCTGCTTTGCCCAGAGCACCCTGTGGGTTGTTAGGGCCTGGCTTATACAGCCCAGGTCAAAATAACCCAACGTCTGATAATCTGGTACTTAGATATGACCGGGGCATTTTTTATTTTTGCCCATTACTCTGATTGCTTAGAAAATTATAGCTTAAATCTCCTCAGCAAGCTGCATGATTTGATGAATCACTCATGTACGACATGGTGCAAGGCAAGTTACAGGGAAGCCACTTTTTTTGAGGCGGTACAACACTGTTGTTCAAAAGTTTGGTCAGGAAGATGTTTTTAGTTTTTATTGCCTATATTGTCGCTGTAAAGTGTATTATTTCGGCTGTAAATGGTTGGGGGGGGGGGGGGGGGGCTACTTTTAGAAGAAATGCTGGTTATATATTACTAATCTAAAGCCTGTTTTTGGACAGCATTACATTATCATAACAGGTATCATAAAGTTAGTGATTTTAGATTGATGGCATATTTAGGCTACAGTCAGGTTGTTGAAGTTTGGCCTGTTCTCTCTGCAGACATTCAAGGAGGCAACATCACTTATTTTTTGTCATTTCCTAGTATCTATCTAGTCTAGACAGAGAAGCCTCAAACCTCCAGCAGAGCCATTTGAATACACAATTCATTGTCTATCTTTAATTTAAGGCCAGAGCTGAATCATTGCAGAAATGTATGTTAGATTCCATATATACACCACTGTAAAAGGAAACTCACAGCCTGTAACTTTACATGAGGATCAAATATGTCGTGACTCACTTCCTTGAAACCAAAAACTTTTCATTAAATGGTGGTTGTATGCTTTCATTTGGGTGGAGACTGGGCCAAACTAGGCACGATACGGGCTTGAGGTATACAGGCCCTATGATTTGTCCACAGGTTCCATGTCTAATGTACTCTGGTCTCTGCATATGGACCATGTAGTTGAAAGTTCACCCAAAAGTATAGTGAACTAACTTGTAAAATGATTCAGTGTTTTTTGTCCATACAATGAAATTCAATGGGGTCCAATCTTATTTTGACCTCCCATTGCCAGACGTCTTTTGAGTTCCACAGTCGTGAAGTTTTCAATTTTGGGTGTGTACACTCTTAGTGTACACACTTATATATAGAACCCTATAGGACTCAATTTTAAAGAACCCTTTATGCCCAAAAAAATTTCTATATAGGGAGAAATGTCTTAAATGATTGCATAACACTTTCATGTTTAATGGGTTATTTCATTTTTTTCTAGTGATAAAGTATGTTTACGAGCTGTTTAATTCGTGAAATTTTGTTACAAATAAAATTGATTTAAAACAAACGTAATTAAAATTGAATCCCATGATTGGAACTCCTAAAGAGTGAGTCACTCTAAGAGTGACTATCCCTTTTATCTATGGGATTTTTTTAAATGAAAAAAAAAAAAACTTGGATGTGAGCACATGGAAAGTAGGAATTTGTTCAAATACATAATTCTAAGTATGAGCAATAAAGTATTGTATACATTACCTCACTGTCTGCGTTTTCTATTTTTGTCCATCCTTGTGAGCTGCTAAACAGTCTTTCGTTAATGACAATGATAATAAAGATCTATATTCTATTCTAGTACCAGTAAACACAACTAATTTAGTTAGGCCTATCCGTCAACCCATTTATATTAATAGCTCTGGAGACCTGAACAATGAACAAGCAGCCTATCATGGTATGACTCATAACTGACTTTATTTCCTGCATTCGGATTACTTTGTTTTTGAAAAGCCAAAGGATACCTTCACCTCACAAAGTGTGTTGCCATCTGTTAAACACACTGGGGGATTTCAAATGACATGAACAGCAGTCTTGTGGGAGTCTTTAGTTCTAATGAGGGGTATTTAATGGCCAAAAAATATCAAGCCATTTAACAGGACCATGCACATCCGGGTGCAAACACTATTCACTTATAACCTTCCCAAATTCCAGGATGTAATGGTCTCCACACGCACTGCTAAACAATAAAATGGGACCACGACTTGACTCATTTAGCAGTGAGTGTGGAGACAATTTCATGAACACCAGAATGAAGACTAAAGGTGTTCATGGCCTCTCAATCACTTTTACACATTCGTAAATCTTTATTGGAAGTGCATAGTGGATTAAGTATTAAAGCTTATCTAAAAACCAAATTGTGGCCAAATAGGTTTCATTTTTCTGTAATTTTAGTCACAAATTTGATGTTAAACTTCGAATCACTGGCCTGTTTCACGTATCAATTCATGATGTTGGCTTGAAAAAATTACAAAACACTGCTATTGTATAATCTGTTTCTCAAAACTACTAACTCTTTTTTGACTGTAACAACTTTTCAAGCAACATTTACCAAACTTAGCACAGTCCTTCAGTCTGTTTTGACTTGGGAGGTTTAAATATGGCCTATGCCTTATTTCTGATGATCTAAATCCAAGAGACTTCTATTAATATTAATATCTGACTGCAATTCCAGCTATGTCCACTAAACTTGGCACAGACCTTCAGACAGTTCTGACTTTAGCACACTACTCTTTTCACATACCGTTGTTACTACAGTAGGGAAGTACACTCTTAAAAACAAAGGTTCCAAAAGGGGGATTTCACATGCAATTTGAGAACCATTTCAGTGAATAGTTCTTAAAAGAACACTTTTTTGTGTGTGTGTAGAATCTTTTTCTACTATAAAGATCTTTTTGTCCAATGAAAAGGTTCCATGGATGTTCATGGTACCATAAAAGCCTATAAAGAACCTTTTCAATGCACTTTCAGATGCTGCCACTAACAGTATTCAAATGAAATAATGTCTTTATGAGCTTAAAACTTCAAGGCCCTTTAAAACATCTTTCAGGAAATGCTTTGTCAAGTCAAAGTCTAAGACTATAGTGACAAATGTGAGTATGATACTACTGTCATACCTGTGGTGCATGAATTTAGGGTGCTTTTACAGGTACACATGAAACTGGACATTGTTTCTGACAGAAACACACCACATAATTCCCCTGCACTGAACACAAGCAGCAGTCAGACAAGCAAAAGAGGCTGGGCACAGGAAACAATGAACAACAGACGTTGTTACATAACACACACCCAGCCAAACTCTGTTCCACTTCAATTGTGTGTGTACAGGTGTGCGGCATGTTTGAGTGTGTCTTACTGAAGTATGACTGCTGCTCTCCATTACAATACCACAGCAAATGATCCATAACTAGCATGCTTTCATCTGTATTCTCTCACACAGAATGCAAAAAAAGTGACGTACATAAATACAAATGCATAATATTTTAATGCTGTTAAATGAAGAGGTTATAAAATGTATAAAAATTTCACATGAATGTAAACTTGAATAAAAACAAATTTCACAAAAGTTGGCCAACAATTTCTTAAGCTGTAGTTCACATATTATAGCGTCTGAAAGGCAATCGCTGATGAATAAAAGTATTGTGAGAAGTGTATTTAATTCACAGTAGTCTTAAAGGCACAGTTCACACAAAAATTGCAATTGTCATCATTTACACTGTGAAAAAAGTTAAGTTGCTGCCTTACATTTAAGTAAAATTTGAATTCTTGCCTAGTTAAATCTTATATAACGTCATTTTTAAATTGGTTAAATTATTGCTTAAAGTAATTGAAAAACATGTTTCTATTACTTGTTTACAGTGTAATCACTCTCATGTCGCACCAAAACCAAAAGACTTCTGTTCAACTATCCCTTTATTGACTAAATAACATACTAACATACAGAATACTAATAGTAGTATGTCAGTATGCTATTTCTGCAGTATGTATACTGTAATGTATACTGTGCAGTATTCAGTCAGTTGTAACCCAGTACTCCATTTCTAACTTAGCCAATTAAACCGGTCCATATTGAAGGCAAGAAGGAGGATCGTTTGAGAACCGTGCGAGATCCATGGACCCCTTCCATCAGCATTCAGATACTCATGCAAGAGTGAGATCATCATCTTCAGATCTTGTATTTCTGTTTCCCTCTGTCACTGATCACGCAGATGTGCTGTGAGAGGGGGGAGAGAAAGATAATAGTAAGCCATTTAAGGGGACAACTGCAAAGTACAATAATGTACACTAAGACAGCTAAAATGTTCATTATTCGTTAACAAAGCTGTCAGCAGATTTCGAAACAGACATAAATGAAGAACTAACACCGTTTACTGGCCAATAAAGCTTAGTAATCAGGAGAAATTGGTCTCCAAATGCCCAAATATCACTACTAACCGAAAGACATCATCAAAAATGACTGATTTATGGCACTCTTCACAGATAGCAATTCTGTGTTACTCCTCGCATTAAGATGCTCGACAGATTTTGGTCCCTTTAAGGCAAGTCATTTCACTCGGCGGCCATCTTTGAAACGCCTCTCAGGCAGCTGTTTCAGTTGGACAGCTCCTATATCTCTTTTTGGATGGGGAAACATCTGTTCACCAAGCTTACGATAGAATTTCATATTTGAAATCACCAAGGAAATCTGACAACAACGGTTTCATAAATGTTGTTTCTAAACGTGCCAAATCATGACAAAACTGCATTTTTTCAGGCTAGACCAGCATTGCATGTGCAGTCATAAGTCTCAGAACACTGACTGTTTCTGTAGTTTCTGTCTCCAGACACATCTGCGCGCCCGCCATCTTGTAACGGTCAGCGTGTTGTCACTCACAGTAAGAATCAATGATGTGAAACCACCGAGTTTTAAATTCCCGAAGAAACGGGATAACCTTTCACAGGTGGGAATATGTTGCTTTGTGTTTTTATACTGTATGTATTAACTCAATATTACATGTTTTTACTACAGTACTTTTAATGATTTTCATTTTACTATTGTTAACTTTATAATGTCGTGGCAGCTGACGCCTTCATCTTCTTGTATTGTGTTAGTTTAGAAAAATCATCTTCTGGAGTCCATTTCATATATAGATATTCATACATCTAACTACGGGTGCAGACGCTCAGTCAACTTGCTCTCGAATGTTCACAGACCGCTCCATTATGGCGGACAGCTTGCATATAGCGGCACATTGAAATGGCCGCTAATTAGGCATCTATGGATATACGTACATACACTCACCTAAAGGATTATTAGGAACACCATACTAATACTGTGTTTGACCCCCTTTTGCCTTCAGAACTGCCTTAATTCTACGTGGCATTGATTCAACAAGGTGCTGAAAGCATTCTTTAGAAATGTTGGCCCGTATTGATAGGATAGCATCTTGCAGTTGATGGAGATTTGTGGGATGCACATCCAGGGCATGAAGCTCCCGTTCCACCACATCCCAAAGATGCTCTATTGGGTTGAGATCTGGTGACTGTGGGGGCCATTTTAGTACAGTGAACTCATTGTCATGTTCAAGAAACCAATTTGAAATGATTCGAGCTTTGTGACATGGTGCATTATCCTGCTGGAAGTAGCCATCAGAGGATGGGTACATGGTGGTCATAAAGGGATGGACATGGTCAGAAACAATGCTCAGGTAGGCCGTGGCATTTAAACGATGCCCAATTGGCACTAAGGGGCCTAAAGTGTGCCAAGAAAACATCCCCCACACCATTACACCACCACCACCAGCCTCTGCACAGTGGTAACAAGGCATGATGGATCCATGTTCTCATTCTGTTTACGCCAAATTCTGACTCTACCATCTGAATGTCTCAACAGAAATCGAGACTCATCAGACCAGGCATTTTTCCAGTCTTCAACTGTCCAATTTTGGTGAGCTCGTGCAAATTGTAGCCTCTTTTTCCTATTTGTAATGGAGATGAGTGGTACCCGGTGGGGTCTTCTGCTGTTGTAGCCCATCCGCCCCAAGGTTGTGCGTGTTGTGGCTTCACAAATGCTTTGCTGCATACCTCGGTTGTAACGAGTGGTTATTTCAGTCAAAGTTGCTCTTCTATCAGCTTGAATCAGTCGGCCCATTCTCCTCTGACCTCTAGCATCAACAAGGCATTTTCGCCCACAGGACTGCCACATACTGGATGTTTTTCCCTTTTCACACCATTCTTTGTAAACCCTAGAAATGGTTGTGCGTGAAAATCCCAGTAACTGAGCAGATTGTGAAATACTCAGACCGGCCCGTCTGGCACCAACAACCATGCCACGCTCAAAATTGCTTAAATCACCTTTCTTTCCCATTCTGACATTCAGTTTGGAGTTCAGGAGATTGTCTTGACCAGGACCACACCCCTAAATGCATTGAAGCAACTGCCATGTGATTGGTTGATCAGATAATTTCATTAATGAGAAATTGAACAGGTGTTCCTAATAATCCGTTAGGTGAGTGTATATATATGGCAGTGACGTGATGACTTTACCAATCTGTGATTGGCTCTTTTATATAGAAGACGGGACTTATTTCACGTTGCACTTTCTCCTAGTAATATGAGTGCACATCATTGTATATCTAGGCTGAATCCGAAATCGCCCCCTATACCCTCAAATAGGGCGTTATTTGAGGGGACAGCCATTTGTAGTGGTGTCCGAAACCATAGTGGACATTATTGAGTGCACATATTCAATCCCACATTGCACTGCAATAACGAGTGTACAATGTACGCTCAACGGCTGTCCGAATTGGCTCACTCCTTTTCATTCACTCAAGTGAACAGTATTAGTGGACTGACATAGGGAATAGTCAATAAGGGTTTAGGGGGCGATTTCAGATTCAGCCCTAGTCTTTGTTTGGGTGTTAGCATGTTGCTAAGCTAATGATGCAATAGCCTACTTAAGCATAAAAATACACAATATGTTAGACAGTCTACAATTTTAATTAGACAACTTTATAAATACTTTTGGGTATTGATATAATAGAACAATAGAGTAGAACGATTTTCAATAATTTATCACACATTCACGGTTTGTTGATGTCAGTTAATGGTTAAATCACAAGCAATTAAACAAATCAAATATTCTATCTTTTTTAGTAAGTTTTATTTTGTCTTTTTTCTTTAAAATTCAATTTAATTATACATTCAGATTTAACTACACCACCTTTAAAAAGTTTTGGGATCAGTATTTCTTTTTTTTTAAAGAAGTTAATATTTTTATTCAGCAAGGAAAAATACAATTGATAAAAAATAACAGTAAAGACTTCTGCATTGTTACAGACGACTTCTATTTTAAATAAATGCTGTGGGTTTTTTTTTACTTTCTATTCAAAAAATCCTGCAAAAATATTAAAATGTTACAAAAAATACTAAGCATGTTCTCAACATAATAATAAGAAATTAAAATCCTCAAATGATGCTGAAAATTCAGCTTTACCATCAAAGGAATAAATACATTTAAAAAAAGGTAGTTATTATAAATTTGTAATAAGTTTAGTTAGTTTTTATTGCATTTTGTCTGGATGAGCATGAGAGACGTCTGTCAAAAACAGACTTCTTTTTTCTGCAAAATGCTTTCTAGGTAGGCAGATCACAAGATTCGGGAGTGTGCTGCTGTCTATGATGTATGCATGTGAGAGATAGATACTAGATTGCTGGATAATTGAGTTGAACAGCCCGGGGCATTCTCTGAAGTGGGTGTCATTTTTCACAACAGCTCACTTACCCCTAGCAACCAGCCCTCCAAATGGAGACAAATGGACAACTGTGCCGCCGCAGAGAGACTTTTCTTCCTAATTCTCACCCTGCTAATGCTGTCTGTCATTTCACGCTTTGGGTCGACATTACAGGCTTAGTTCAGTAATACGTCACCGCAGTTCAAGCAAACAAACTCATTTATGCTTCAAAGAGACGTTCTGTGCATTTCTCTACAGCAAGAAACGCTGATCTCACACCAGTTGTCACTTCTAGACTTTGGAATATGTAGACATATGGAGCGAGTCCCTCGTTTGGGGAGATTCCCACAATAAGATTTCAAAATGCTCTTTGCCAGAAGTGACAAACGATACTTAAGAACACTTTTTATACACTGAATCAACATATCAGCATGTCAGTTTCAGTCAATGTAACATTTAACCGTTTAAATGTGGCCAAATATTGATAAAGGGGCTCTTACATTGAGATCTCTAAAGTATTCATTGTAGTCCAAGGCATAGCCAACCACAAAACGATTGGAGATCTCAAATCCAACATCTGGAACAAATAGCACATAAAAGAAAAGAAAATATTAATCTGTTCTTGTGATATTTTGGTTTTTCAAAATAATTTTTTTGGGGAAACAACAAAAAACAAACAGTTTAACCCTGTAAAGCCTGACATGAAATAACAGTCACAAATGAATTAACTTATCTATTTTTTTTTTTTTTTTGTTAAATATTATATTTAAAGCATCAGGCTTTTATGGCTCATATTGTAAGAAATAGAGCTCATTACAACACATCAATTTTATTTACATGTCCAAACTGAGCAAAAATATGCAATTTGGTGCAGTTGCTGATGTTTATATGGCAAAAAGTATGATGAAATTCTGATTTTCATCTTAAAATAATCCTAACAATGTAACAGTTACTTTTATGTTACCTATATGAATTTCAGTAAAGATTCACAGCAAACCCCAACCCGAAGGTGGACATTTTTACAATAATTCTAAAAGGCCTTTACTTTCTAAAAAGTATGTCAATCAGATGACAGAAGACATTTAGTAGATTGTGTACAACAGGATCTTCAGCAAAGTTTTGATCATTTAGAAGCCTGTGCAACAAATATGATACAGTAGGCTTTACAGAGTTAAAAAGTATATTATATAAGTACATTATTATACATATAAATTTACATTAGCCATAATGCAGAGTTTGTAATCAACACTTACAGTCTGGCAGATAACCTGTCCCACTAGGCACCCTTTTCACCAGCAACCTGTGACAGATATAAAACACTATATGTGCAAGTCTTCACCAATAATATAAACATATCAGCACATACACACACATACACAGTCCTACTGTACTGACCAGGTAAAGGAGGGAGACACAAAAGTATAGCTCAGGCCTGTACTAATCTATTACTCTGTGGACTGACTTACCCAGCTACTTTGATCATTTTGGGCTTGAAGGCTTCAACGTGATCCAGCAGAGTCTTCATGGTCTTCCCAGTGTCCACGATGGCCTGTGGGAAGGAGGGGGACACTGAGATGAAGGCAAATACAGACGGCTGTCACACACTATCAGCTTACGAAGCACACTCGACAGAGCTTTAGAAGTCTTGGCATTGCATGAAATAATGACACAGCAGAGGAACAAAATAAACACTAGAAGGCTTGAGTTCACTGTACTGTAAAATGTTTTATCAAACATTACTATAGTCCATAATATCTATAAGTCACAATCATTAGGGTTGGTGTAGTATTTTGTCCTACCACCCGCTATATTATATTATATTATATTATATTATATTATATTATATTATATAAAAAGTTAGAGGTTGGTAAGATAATAGTAAAACAGTAATATTGTGAAATATTATTACAATTCAATAACTGTTTTCAATTTCAATATATTTCATAATGTTTTATAATGTATATTTGATCATTTTTTCAGGAATTTTTGATGAATAGAAAGTTCAAAAGAACATTTATTTGAAATATAAATCTTTTGTAACATTATAAAAGTCTTTACTGTCACTTTTGATCAATTAATGCATCCTTGCTGAATAAAAGTATTCATTTCTTTCTTTAAAAAAATCATTCTGACCCTGCATTGTATTAATCATAGAATATAAAATATAATACATTTAATGTAGGTCCCTTTTAACGACATGAACTGTTTTTACAGAAATGTGAACGTTTACATACTTTTGAAGCTGTATCAGACTGTAAACAACATAATCAGATGTATTGTATCAAGTGAATTTATTATTTAATATCAAATCAAAACTAAATGTAAGGCACATATGGCATTATTAAATGCGAAAAAGTTTGCAAAAAAAGGCAATTAAGACTGAAAAAACAATCATCTGGCTTCTAAGTCGTCTGGAATGAACGCAGCATGAATGCTTGGATAAGTAGAAGCACAAAATGGTGCATGCTTGACTGACCAGGGCAGAAAGCAGAGGAATTTGCTATAAAGCATCTGAAAGGCCTCTATTTATTTGAAAGGATATTAAAGTGATTGAGGGAGTGAGTTTATCCAGACAGACAGCAGACGTACCTCCACAATCAGGACGTTCTTCAGTACATGTGAAGAGACAGACAGGAGATGCGTGACTGAATACACTGAACATCACAGCATTCAACAACTCACAGAGTTAACACAATACGAAGACTGTTTAGCTTACAATAAGGGTGGAAAAAAGGTCAATTACCACATTAAATAATAGGAATTACAAAAACAAAACTTAAAGTTGAACTATGTGGATACATTGTACTAATGAGAATTTGTGTGAATGTACGTAATCGTTTTGAATATAATTTCTTTTGGGGTAAAACGTGACCTGTTTCCATGGGATTTACCCTTGAGCTATTTTTAACAATTATGTGATAAAGAGCAATGAACATTTGTATAAAATTTGTTTATTACTGTGTAGACCACCAAATAAACTACACTGCTTTACTGACTCTATTTCCCAGCATGCATATTTCCAAGATTATAAACAGCGTGGTTTCATATTCAGGTGTAAATAAAAAAGAAGAGATATTTTATTAAAGATCTCCGTCTGTGTCACAGACTCACGCACTGTATCACAATCCTGAGCTCTTCTGGGAAATCCAATTACTTGAGGAACTGAGCAGATCAATCCTCTTACTGAAGAATTAGACATCATAAACCTTTGACGAACTGTAACCGCTCAGTCATGTCTAGCACAAGAGCACATACACGCATTCAGAGTTATAGCAGAATCAGTTACTGAAGGAAAAAAAAAAAAGTTAAATGAATGGTTAAATTTAAGGTTCATCATAATTATAGTTAATAATTAAAAAAAATGTGAAAAAAATATGGGCACCATTAAATAAAATTAGTGCAATTACCCAGAGAAAACTGTATCATTATTAAAAAAGGTTTTACATTTTAATGAAGGGAAAATTGGATAATGATTGGAAAGATTGGAAAATAGCTGTCTCTTATGCTCATCACGGCTGCATTTATCTGTTTTTTTTTTTTAATTGTTTTTCTATTTTAATATACTTTAAGAAGCTGCAAAGCTGAATGTGATGCAAAGCCATTACTCCAGTCTTCAGTTTCCCATGATCCTTCAGTAATCATTCTAATGCTGATTTGATATAATGCTCAGTTGATGGACCCCAATGACTTCCATAGAAGGAAAATAAAAATACTATGGGAGTCAATGGGGTCCATCAACCGTTTGGCTCATTCTTCAAAATATCTTCCTTTGTTTTCAACAGAAGAGAGAAATTCATATAGGTTTGAAACAACTTGAGGGTGAGTAAATGATGACAAACTTTTCATTTTGAATTGAACTATATTCCTTTATGTAATTAATTTACCCCAAAACAAAAGATAACATGCATTATAATAATTCAAAATAATATTATTTTTGTCTTCCATTTCATAATGAACGCAGACAAGCTCAGTGCAGACTCGTTTTTCATTAGTTCTTTTTTATGATTTGGAATGTGTGTAAAGGACTGTGGGTGATTAAAGGATGCGAAGGATACACTCGATGCATACTTCAGAATGAGCTGAATAAAGGACGTGAAATGAAGGCAGCCTTCCAAAGATCCTTCTAATTAAGACTTGATGACGTGGCAGCCAGGGGACGCAGCCTCAACAAGTGCTGAACTTTCATAACCTGCATCCTATTCTTCTGCAGTCCAGAATGGCAGGTTTGTTTGAGCTCTGCCCTCTACTGTACAGGAATGAAGCTGCATTTCCTTCAGCCAGAGGCTTATTCATCACTTTTGGTGTGAAAAGGTCTTTACGTTTGCCAAAAATAGAACTTAGGTTTATTTTGTTATCAAAACAAACAAGCTAGCCCAGCCCAGGTGAGAAAAGGTACCGCAGAAGTAACGCAACACATTACTCTCCATTAAAAGTAACACAATTAGTTACTTTTTAGGGAGTAACGCATTACTTTTAAAAATTCCTAACACCATGTGTTAGGAATTAGGAACACACACACACACACACATGCATGTCAATACAAAAACTTCTCACTTTATTTTTATATACTTAAATTCTGTTTGTTTGGACGGTGAAAAAAAAAGCAAATAGATATGTCTATTGAAAATATATTAATGTGTAAGTCATATAAACATTTAAATTTTGCATGTCTTCCTTTGATCTGTTAAACGTGTATCACAGAAACATATTAGTCAGTTTTGACCATTTACCTTTCAAAAACTACATTTAAAGGGATAGTTCACTTTGAAATTAAATTTTGGTATGTTTTAGCTTACCTCAAGGGCATCCAAGATGTAGGTGTCTTTGTTTCCACAGTAGTTTCAATTTTGATATTTTTAGGTCAAACCGTTCTTGTCTGTCAGTCATATAATGCAGGTCTATGGTCACTATCTGAAAGAGCATGCACAGAGAAGTCCAAATTAAACAATTCCCCATCGTAAGTACACATTGATGGCCTAAGACACGAAACGAGCGGTTTGTGTGAGAAAACGAACAGTATTTATTTTGTTTTTACCTCTTGTACACAACCACATCCAAGTGATCTGAGGGCGCGCGCGCTTCCGGCGCTTTCTTCTTCTTGTTTTTTTTACGGCGGATCGCAAACAAATTATGTGCATTACCGCCACCTATCTCAGAAATGGACCATTGACACTTTCCAATACTTCTTTAACCTATCAAACGACATAAATTCCCCTTATTTACCCGCATAGAGGCTTCATAGAATTTCATCCGGCGCTGCGTGTTCAGCTCCTCCGTCCACTCTCAGCCCCCATGACAGGAAAAAAAAAAACACGTCCAAGCGTCCAAGTGATCTGAAGGCGTGCGCGCTTCCTGGTGTGTGACGTGTGCGCGCTGCGCAAGTGCCGGAAAGCGCCGGAATTAAATGAGGTTTTTTTTTTTTCTGTCATGGGGGGGAAATGGTAATTTTTCCGCAGCGCCGGATGAAATTCTATGAAGCCTCTATGCGGGTAAATAAAAAAAGGGGAATTTATGTCGGTTGATAGGTTAAAAAAGTATAGGAAAGTGTCAATGGTCCATTTCTGAGATAGGTGGTGGTAATGCACATATTTGTTTGCGATCCGCCGTAAAAAAAACAAGAAGAAGAAAGCGCCGGAAGCGCGCACGCCCTCAGATCACTTGGATGTGGTTGTGTACAAGAGGTAAAAAGGAAATAAATACTGTTCGTTTTCTCACACAAACTGCTCGTTTCGTGTCTTAGGCCATCAATGTGTACTTACGATGGGGAATTGTTTAATTTGGACTTCTCTGTGCATGCTCTTTCAGATAGTGACCATAGACCTGCATTATATGACTGACAGACAAGAACGGTTTGACCTAAAAATATCAAAATTGAAACTACTGCGGAAACAAAGACACCTACATCTTGGATGCCCTTGAGGTAAGCTAAAACATACCAACATTTAATTTCAAAGTGAACTATCCCTTTTAAGTAAATTTTCTTACAGAACTCCTAACTTTCATTTTTTCTTTATTAATTTAACTAACATTTAAAAGGCGTATCTCAAGAAAATATGTCAAGGTCACATTCCACCTCAAAGTCAAAAAATATTTTTTTTATTTGATTTTTTACATTTCTCATAAAAAACTTTTTTTTTTTTTTGCATAGTTATTTGGACAGGTTTGATGAAAAGGCTGAGAATGTTTTACCTTTCCATTCAGCACAGACAGGTTATCTGCTCCTACTATGTGGAGATCTGGAGTTGACTGGTCATTCTAGTCGGAAATCAAGATGAACAAGTCAAATATTATTAGTATTATATTTCTTGTTTCATGTAAAAAACTAAAATAAAAATAAAAATACAAAAAATACAACATTTAGTACATATTTACTGGGACCAATGTGCCATGGAAATTTTTGTATTACCTACTTTCAATGAGCCAAGCCTAGACATTACATACTATTATTATTTAATGAGTAAGTGGATGAATAAGTGGATGCTTTCCAGACAAAGCGATTTAGCATACAATAAATAAAAGTTCTCCTAGATCCGCCTGGGTTTAACAACCATAGACTTTAGTTAAAAAATGTCAGCAATGCTGAGAAAAAAATGCCTTCAAAGATGATATGGGAAATCAACTGACAAACACGGAGCATGACAAATATAAAGTCATGACGCCCTCTGTTGACTAAATACATACAATGCAGTCAACATTCATCAACAACAATCACATTTTATTAGCAAAACTGGAGAGAAACTAGGCCTTTTGCATATATTTGAGTGACCTGCAGCCATATTATTAGTTCTCTATTAATGTAAAAACAACATGTAAAATAAGACCAGGAAAGTGTACTAAGAAAATATACACTACTGTTCAAAGGTTTGGGATAATAATTCATTAAAGTAATTAATACTGATCAAAAATGACAGTAGAGACATTTTAACCATTAATAAAATAAATTCTGAAAAAAAAGTATTTTGGTTTCCACAAAAATATCAAGCAGCAGCACAACTGTTTTCATGTGACACTGACGACTGAAAGAATGGCAGCTTTGCCATTACAGGGATAAATGACATTTAAAAATGTATTAAAATAGAAAACAGTTATTTTAACTTGTGATAATATTTCACAATTTTACTGTTATTACAAAGAAGCTTTGGTGAGCATGAGCATGAAAGACTTCTTTCATGAAATGAATTTAATCTTACCAACCCCAAACTTTTAAATGCTGGTTAGTTTAGCTTTTGTTTTATGTCTGGCTTCACACAGCAATTCGCATGCATGAAGTAGATGATTCATTAGCACTGTGAAGCCATGCTGAGATAATCACAAACAAAGTGGCATTTATAAAAGTAAATGGTTGTGTCTGTGTGGATGTGTGTGAAAGAAACTTGTGATTCATCATATGATCCAAGCAGTTTCGTGGCTGTTTTAGCATATAAAACGTTTAGGAAAATCGCTTTATATTTGCTACGTACTCGAAAATGGAAAAGCAGGATCAAGAACACTAAACTCCAAGTGTGCTCACCAGGTAGCTCTTGAGACGTATGAAATCCACCCTCATGGGAAGGGTCTTGTTGGAGTTTCGGCACAGGACTTTGATGCAGTCGACCAGGTCAGCACAGAACTGAAAACCTCCCTTCAGCACACACAACACCACAATGTCATGATCGCCAAGATCATCCAAGATATTTCTTGCCAGTCTCTCGGTCCTGGAAGAAACCCATGACAGCACAACAAAGTCTAACTCTCCATTTTGATCCAAAAATGTTAGGTTTTCATATTGAATTCTCAGAAGAAGAAAAAACATTAAAGCCTATGTCTATATGCTTCACAAGGCAAATATTTCTGGTCAAATAATCCTTAAGGTATCCAAATTGAAATGTATCCTCATAATTTAGAACCATACCTAAGCAACAAAACATAATTTTTTGTTAGTTCACAACATGACTATTACCAATAAATCCCCTGACTGCTGATTTACAAACTATAACATATCATTTTCGGTGAGATTTTCAGTACAAATATATTATTCCGATAGAACAAGTATTAGACCAAATAGCACTCAAATACGAATATCTTATATAAATATGATCCTTTAAGATAAGTTTAGGGTTATTCTGATAGGAATCCTGCACAAATTCCTTTGGAATTTAAAAAGCTGATTTTTCATTTCACTAGTAAAACTATAAAAATGACAAGCTAACAAGCCTGTAATACAAATGCTTATCCAAAGTCACTGATAATTGTAGAGTAATTGCAAAATGAACCCACGTGCAAGTTAATTGTCATTAACCTCACAAAAGGAAAGACAGCAATTCATTGCATCGTTCACATGTAGCCATTTCCCACGCAATTTTAGCAAACGCTAACATAAAAATAAAAAGATGTTAATCTCAAAATACCTTCGTATGACATTTAGAAACACTGATTTCAGAATAAATTAGTAGTCAAATTGATTAAATCGCATCTAACATATATATATATATAAAAACACACATACTGTATATATAAACAAACTTATGTTAAATGTGATAAATTAATTTGACAGCACAATTATAAACTTAAACACAGAAGCATTATGCTGTAAATCACTGTAGTTCTAAATACTGCAAATAAAGGCATTTGAAATCTCAAAAAAGTTGCATTGCTGAAATGTTTTAAAAATGTAATATGAAGTTAAATCTATTAAAATATAAAGCTAGCTTATATTATAAATATTGTTACATTTGTTCATATGCAGTAGGTTCCAAAGGTCTAAAAATATTTGGAAAAATTAAAAAACAAATATAGTCTGGTCTGCATGGTGGACGTCATCGGTAAGTGTCTAAATGGCGCCTTAATTACATTTACAGTACCTGTCCATGATAACACCATGTGGGATGTAGACACAGTCCAGATCCTCAGAGTAATGCTCGGGATAGGTGAAGAGATCCAGCGGGTGCCCAGGCCAGTCATCTGGGATCTATAAAGCACAGTTGAGCGGAGGCACATGCATTTTATTTTCACGTGTTACAAAGTTTCAGCACCGTGTTAGCTACTTTTACAGTATGATTACAAAGTTTCCAATGAAGTGAAATCCGTCAGCTTCGGATGGTTTCACACTAAAATGAGTACACTAGATGAGTTACGTAATTTCTTTTGTGATGCTTTTAGTTTTTGCGCACAAACCACAATTCCTTTATCCGTGTCTGTTTGTTTGCGTTCCCATCCTGCCATGTTGGATTCCTGCAGCTCGTTGAGTAGCCTTTACCCCACGAATGAATTGAGCTCTTCTCGCGTCCCGTCCACATCGGTATTGTTGATGACGTCATCGGTAGCGCACAGTATGGGTGTCACCGTTGACGGAGCTTGGCGTATTGGTATGTGGGTGCAAGTGAGAAAGTTTGGGTTTCGTGCAATCCCTGTCTGTTGTAATTACATATTTATCTGAAGTCATTAATTATTTATTATTTATCTTACGTTGTTGACTGTGTCAGCTTCACTGTTCAGTTGCCCTCATGAAAAGCTGTGCAATGTGTGCATCACCAGTGAGGTAGCCTACGTCAGTGTCATTAGTGGAAATCAGCCAATGAGAATGAGGTGCAATGAATGCAGCGGTCCACTTTAAAACCTTATACATCGCCTACTATCCGTTATAGCCAACCGTGCTGATTGCTGATGGTGCTTTTTACCTATTGCTTGTCTGCTTTTCACTGAATAACGCATTCAAATTTGTCCTCACAAACGTGACTGGAATAGCCGAACCTGTTAATAGGCCACAAGGGAGTGTCCACATACTTTTTGGCCATATCATTTCTATAATAATAATAATAATAATAAATCGTTAAAAAATATAACTATTATACATGTTTTAAATATATTAAAAATAATAATCAAATAATTAAATTTTAAATACTAAAAATCCTACTTTAAATAATATAACATGTTAAAACTATATGATTACAAAACATTTTTAATGTCGATATATGCTCTTTATGCTCTGATTATTTTGTGGTCTGCAATACAATTCTTGATGAAATGCCATGGTGAAACCTCCATGCTTCACAGTTGCATGAGGTTCTTTTTCTCAAATGCATTTTTTTTTTTTTTTTTTTTTTTTTTTTTTGCCAAACATGAGGTTTTGTGGCCACATTACTCCAGACAGCCTGTTCTTCCTGAAGACCTTGGAACTACATTGCCTTCACATTTTTTTTTTTTTTTTTTTACAAATTTCTGAGAACCTTTTTCCATGCTGACATTCAGACCAGATATGTAGGTGGGTCTTAAATAGCTTAAAATTGGCTATAAATAATTGGCTTTAACCTTGGCATGATGGTGCCATCATGGATCGTGGTACTTCAATGCTTATGATGAAATCAGACCAATTTACTGAGGTTTACAATAGACCTATAGCCTTTCGCTTTACTCGTGTTTTCATTTAATTCAAATCTTATGCACTTCATGTAGTGATAAATGTAGGGATGTACTAATTTTTTCACACAAGAAATTGCTATCCCTGTTTATTTATGGTGTACAAAACATTATAGTGCCATTTGTTAAGTTATGCTGCCATTTAGCATTGCTGTAATGTTGCACTTTAGACAGGGGTGTACAGATTCCCAATATTGTATACTGTAGATTATATATGACTTTCTATTGCCTTTATTCTGAGGCAATTGATGAATCCTGGCAATAGGTGATTTCAAGTTTTACTGCCCTTGTGGGTATATTTTGATGTCCCTCAATATAATCATAACAGCCACAGGATGCTGCATAGGTCATTGTATTTTAACCACATAGGCAAAATCTAAGCCACACTATCTCTCTCTCTCTCTCTCTCTCTCTCTCTCTCTCTCTTTCTCTCACACACACACACACACACATACTGGTTTCCATGCTGAATGGGGACCAACTTTATGATCATCACTTGTGGGGACCACCCTTTCTAAAGGTTCTAGAGGTATGAAAAAAATTAGGGATACTTACCATAGCTTTGATAACTTATACACGCCTTCAGATATCTGAATTGATGAAGTAATGATTTGACCATGCGTTATGGGGACTTTTGAAAAATCGAGTTGACATGTCTTATAGGGACCAACTTTGCATAATATTTGCATAATTCACACAACCTCCCATTAGATTTGTGGGGACCTAATTTGCATAATTCACACAACCTCCTATTTGATTTGTGGGGACTTAATTTGCATAATTCACACAACTTCCCCTTTTGATTTGTGGGGACCTAGATAGAACAAGAAATATATTACTAATGACAAATAATAGGCATTTATACGAAGTAATTCCTCAGATTGCATTTGTCCATTTGCCCTTAAAAAAAATGGGTTCAATCTACAACCAAGCTTCACTCTTGCATAGAACACCTATGGCCAGTTTCACAGACCAGCCTTAAGATAGTCTCAGACTAAAGTGTGTGTTTAAGCCGTTTTAACTGAAAGCACATCTTAAATTAAGTCCTTTGTGTCCAAGTGCCATTGTTTTGTCTCAAGATGCACACCAGTAATGCTTATTTCTAAGACACGTTTATAAAAGCTACTTAAATGTCCTAACTGAACTAAAGGCCTAATCCTGGTTTAATCTAAATCCTGTCTGTGAAACCAGGCCCTAGTGTTGTGCTTGTAATCATCTCCTCAACATGCAGAATATTTGTTTGGATCGATTGATTGTTCTTACAATTGATTGGAATATTAGTGTGATTGAAGTGGATTATATGTGAATGGAGAACTTTTTCACTGCAACAAAGGACTGCATGCAAGTAATGAATTATTGTCTGGATATTTTCCAACCCATTTCATACCCACAGGTCAAACATTTAAACCTTTCCACTTCAAACTATTCTTTCTATAATTGTAATTTTTTCGGCCAACCTCCCAGCATCAGCTGCTACTCATTCACCTGATACTTATAAAAAATAAAACAAAATCTACTACTAATTGAGCTTCAACACATTTATTCACTACTAATAAATGTAAAACTTTACGGTCTTCAAATCGCGGTTCTTCAGTGCTTCTGGTTCAGCTTTTAAACATTTGTCACAGTCGCTCTTTGCTTGTACAATGAACGATGTGATGAATGTGATGAATCGCTTCATGTGCCTTTCCACCGCCTGCACCTCTGTCTGCTGCCAGGGTGTCTTCTGGGTACTTTTACCTAAAAGTGGACAGAAAAAACAATTGAAATGATAAAGTGTGTGCTGGAATTCCAATCCGAAGTTCTGAATCCTATTATCAGTATTTATTAGGTCTGGTTATTACAGTTTTTCTCAGTCGCTTTGGTGCATTTCTCACATCACTATTTACATTTGCACAACAGTTAAAGCAGTTCTCAGAACAATTAGTACAAACTGCAAAACCTAGTTGATAACCTGCAAAAGCGTATCACTTGCTCAAAATGGATAGCTCATTCCTCAAAAGCAAGTATTCATGTCAATGAAAGT
Organism: Squalius cephalus; assembly: GCF_949319135.1. Classification (NCBI taxonomy): domain Eukaryota; kingdom Metazoa; phylum Chordata; class Actinopteri; order Cypriniformes; family Leuciscidae; genus Squalius; species Squalius cephalus. Next base: position 21,201,953 of record NC_137128.1, read on the forward strand.
GTCAGTGTCATCAAGATGAAAAGTCCTGACACCATTGTTTATGAACAAGATAGTCAAATGGCTTGGTTATGTTTTCATTATGACAGTTTATTCTGTAAATGTTTTCCATTGCAAAAAAGTCAGATCTTGGTAACACTACCTGTACATGCTCAAGATAGCACTATATACTATTTGAACAGCCATTTGAAAAATACAGTAAAGTTACACATTACTGTATTTAGTGAGGTAACAGAGTACAAGACACTGAATATGTATGTTTCACATTTTTACTGCATATGCTCTTTGCAATTCTAATTTGTTCACAGCATTGTGCAAATGAAATAAATACAGCTATGCATAGAGCTATGCACAACTGTAAACAATATTGCAGTACATATTGGAACTGAACATACAACATACAGTACATAGTACTGTAATCATTCATGCACATCCAGATGTTCCTCATCAGTGAAAGCTGAGATTCACCTGAGAGAAATTATTCAATTTAGGAGGCATTTTCAGAAAAATAATAATAATAATAATAATAATAATTAAAAAAAAAAGTGTAAAATTTGCTTGACAGATTTTGATAACTAGTTCAACATTTTTGTATGTAATGACTCAAGCAATGAAATGAGGACTATTAGTTTTATATGGAATGACTATTCAGCATTCACAAGTATAGTTAATTTTGACTGACATGACATAAGCAAATGATAATGTTATAAAACAGCAGAGAGTTATATGAAAGCAATAGATGCATGTCCAAAAGCATTTGCAGTTTGTTGGAAGGAATGAGAAACTGCTACTATGATGTGCACAAATGACTAAATGTTGTGGAGGTTGAACTAACTGTTGTGCAAATGTAAATAGTGATGTGAGAAATGCACCAAAGCGACTATTATTATTATTATTATTTATTAGGTCTTTTATTATTATTATTTATTAGGTCTTTTATTAGTCGGTTAGTCGCAGGACATACAGGCGCCGGCGCGATCATTTAACTTTCAATACTCTTATCTGTATGAATAAAAGGACAGAGTAATGCAAACTGTAAAGGTTCAACTCTTATTTCTGTAAACTCACAATAACTACAAAATGTTGTGCTTTGTAAAATAATGAAAACAATCAGGATGTGCTTTCTGCTGTCTCAGTGAACTTGAGCATCACAGAAATGAGCCGAAACTCAGCGTATACTCGCCTCACACCAGTGCTGCGTTCCAGTCCAAAATTGTCATGCCCTTCACTCGCTAACTTCCCTTCGTCTCGTTCACTCGGATGTACGTCATTGCGAGTGCCCACTACTGGCGGAAACTGCTATGGGCTGAATTGGAACGTCCTAAGCCCTTGATCACTTGGAATCAACTGTGGAGTTGATTTATTATTTAAATTTTTTTCCCTTTAAGAATTTGTTTAATGCAGCATCCAAATGTTTATAGGTGTGTTTGGGTTGTTTTAAATTTAAAAAATTATAATTAATATATCATAGAGTTAGAGTCTGTGTGGTGGTGATTAGACGAGATATGCGGTGACGTCACAATCGTGTTGCATTGTGGGACATATAGGTGCCTGAAGTGTACATTTGAAGCAGACTCGCTCCCTCGGTCAAAATCGAGGGAACGAGGGTCTGTCCATATAAACTTCCCTCATCCACTTCACGAAGTGGAACGCACTTCAAAATGGCGGCAGGGATTCCCCCGAGGGGAAGTGCTTAGGGAAGTTCGCAAGTGCGTGTCTAAAAGTGGACTGGAACGCAGCACTGGGTGGGAATTATACCGCGGCCACGGCCGCCGTTGCCCTACACTTTGGCCTTCATGCCCCGTGAAAAAAAAATCATCGTACGGCCACAGTGGCCTGTGTGCCCTGGCCCTGTCCAAGTTCCATGTATAAAGCAGAGCATGTGAGCGGAGTGGAGCGGGAGCGAGCGGGGAGCGCGAGCGGGCGGATCTTGGACAGAGCGCAGAGCGGCAATTTCAAAAGGACAGAGCGTCGCCCTATTTCCCGCTCCAGTTTCGCTCCGCTCACACCACGAGTCTGAAGCATGCTTAGTCAAGCCTGACCCTGAATCCATCTGTCTTGCACAGTCATCAACAGTAGACTATTTTCAGTCAAAACTCAGCTCAATAATGGAGTTCAAAAACTCCAAACCATTATGTAGCCTACTATTAATAAGTCGCTCCGGAGTATAAATCGCAACAGTCAAAAAATGCGCCATGAAGAAGAAAAAACACATACAGTATAGGCCTAGCCTAAGTCGCACTGGACTATAAGTCGCATTTATTTAGAAATTTATTTCACAAAAAAAAAAAAAACACAATGTTACAGACAAGTATAGCCTACTTGCCTCACAGACCTGAGACATATATATAAAGCTTGAAATGTCTACTTTTAAACAGAACAATTCAAAACGAAAGAAAACAGACTTCTCTCTTATGTAATCCGTATGAAATGTGCAATTCTCTCTGGCGCGTTCACTACTGCGAAGATCGCGAGTCAGCATCTTTCCAGCCGACACAGACATAAAAAAAAAAAAAAACTGGTTTATTAGTAAACAATTAAAATGTCTCCTGCTATATTTTACATATTCATAATCATTAATTTTGCCGGTTCGTTGTGACAGCTTTTAGGTGCTTTATTGGCAGCAGCGCCACCCTTACATCGCATCAGCACCGAAAACATAGAGATTCTTTTCTTTTGGGGGCATTTTGTTTGTGTTCAGACTTTCTCAGTTGTTTTTAGGCGCGATGTTAGAGGATGCTGCTAATAAAGTTGCTAGTAGGCCCACACATTGGATTCACGTTTATTATTATAGGCTAAAAAAAATACCCCAGGTTTTATGCCGTTCGTATCATTTTATTTTGTTGTATTTATCCGCCACACCTTTAAGGCCGGTCCGTGAAAATATTGTCTGATATTAAACCGATCTGTGGCGCAAAAAAGCTTGGGGACCGCTACAAGTGATATACATGTAGATTTTTTTCCTTTTTTGGAGCGAGCGGGGGGCGATTTGAGTGGAGCGCGAAGCAAACTGCGTTGAGCGCTGAGCAATAATGATTGTGAGGGTGTATACCTTCTGGATGGAATGGTTCTCTCTCTCACACTCACATGATATAGAGGACTGAATGAATATTTTGAATGCTTTTATTGGCATTTGTGTTGTTTCTGAATGCTTTTATTGGCATTTATGTTGTTTCTATTGTTGTGTGAGGGTGTATACCTTCTGGATGTAATGGCGCTCTCTCTCTCTCTCTCATTAAAAAATGTTTTTTTTTTATTAAAAAAGTCATAATCCATGTCTTATTCCAAATTAGGATGTTATGGTATCAATCTGAATGGGAAAACCATCGAATTGTACTCAATGGCCTTTGTGCCCTGTCATATGGCCTTGGTGCCCCTAAAAAAAAAAGAAAAGGTGGAGGCCAAATGGCCTTGCCCCTAAAATTACATAATTCCCACCCTGCCTCACACACACACACACGTGAGAAATATATCTATAGAAAGCTTGAAATGTCTGCTTTTAAACGAATCAATTCAAGTGGAAAATAAATACTCAGATTATGTAATCCGTATGAAATGCGAGTCACTGCGGAGATGACGAGTCTGTATCATCGACTTAATCTCTGCAGCCGAGAATATCAATAAATTATTACAATGTTTGTTTAGACAGTCTCCTTCTGACACAAGACACACTCAATCATTATTTTTGCCGGTGCGCTGCGGAACTTTAAGTGTGCGCTTGATCGCTAATTAGGCTATGTATTATATAGGCAATTAAAGGCTCATTATTATGAGTTATGGCTTATTAATATAAAAATGCGATTAGTTGACTAATAGCTTAATGAACGACTACTAGTCGACTAGAAAAAAAAAAACTTTAGTCGAGGGCAGCCCTAGTATTTATGTCAGCATCTATATTGCAAGAGAAATTAATTTGCACTCTACCTATAAATAGAATTACACTGTCAATCAAACAGTGATTTTTACATTCAGTCACTTGGCCTGAAATGATTATTGGAGAAAAGGAAAATATATTAGGATCAATGTCTTGGCTGCAAGTTATTTTTATGCATCCATCCACTCAAACTGCTCCAGGGGTTAGGCTAGTTATTACTGATTCGGTGTTTTCATTTTTAGAACAGCTACAGTTCCTACTAGTGCCACAAAACACCTAGTAGATTCTAGCATCAACCAAGTAACCCTCTAAACAACTACAGATGGGTTCCTGAGCAACATGACTGTCAATCTCCCTCGGACTGGGGCTCCATGCAAGATCTCACCTCGTGGGGTCTCAATGATCCTAAGAAAGGTGAGAAATCAGCCCAGAACTACACGGGAGGAGCTGGTCAATGACCTAAAAAGAGCTGGGACCACCGTTTCCAAGGTTACTGTTGGTAATACACTAAGACGTCATGGTTTGAAATCATGCATGGCACGGAAGGTTCCCCTGCTTAAACCAGCACATGTCAAGGCCCGTCTTAAGTTTGCCAATGACCATTTGGATGATCCAGAGGAGTCATGGGAGAAAGTCATGTGATCAGATGAGACCAAAATAGAACTTTTTGGTCATAATTCCACTAAACGTGTTTGGAGGAAGAAGAATGATGAGTACCATCCCAAGAACACCATCCCTACTGTGAAGCATGGGGGTGGTAGCATCATGCTTTGGGGGTGTTTTTCTGCACATGGGACAGGGCGACTGCAGGAGAGGATGACTGGGGCCATGTATTGCGAGATTTTGGGGAACAACCTCCTTCCCTCAGTTATGTAGTCAAATGATATGTAGATGAGGATCTGCATAGTAAAACTAGGCGTCGTAAGCTCCACATATGGTTATTTCGGGTGGAGATGCATGTACGCATAATCTTCCGCTGACTGGGATTTATAAAGTGAATTCTGCGCAGGTTCTGGCGTACGCACGGTTTTATAAGTCTGAATATTTTTTTGCGTACGCCATTTTTGGCTTTCGGGCGCACGTACACTTTTAGTAAGGTTCCTACGCACAGTTTTATAAATGAGGCCACTGGTCTGAGATCTGGGTGTTAAAGTGCTCCTAAAGGGTCTAATTTAGTCTAAGAAATGTGTAAAGAGTTCACCTTTGGAAGAAGGCCTCACAGCACTGGCTCCTGTAGGCATCTCTTCATCTGATGGTGGTCTTGGCTCCTGTAGGCATCTCTTCATCTGATGGTGGTCTGGGTCTCTTGGGTGGTGGCGGCATGTCATTCCTCTTGGTAGGAGGAAGTGCCACCTCTGCTGATGGTTCTATGGAAAATAATCAAAGTTCAACATTTTCAGAAAGATACAATTTAAATGTACTATAGAATGCTGACAATACACTGTTATTTGTCACACTTATGCACTAATTATTTAAAATCATTAAAGTACAATAAACCCTAAACCTGTGCAATTGTTCATTATTGCAAGTATAATTGAACTACATCTTTCCAGCAGACATTTAATCAAATATAAGTGCAAGTAAATTGAGTATAACCATTTTATTTCATGTCTTAATCATCTGACATGATTCGTTTTGTGCCATGACACAACCAACACGAGAAGAGAGCAGATCAGCTAGTGTTTTATGAAAAATGAAAAATGTACAAGTTTCTCCTATGAAATATATTTTTTATGGTAGTAAACTCACAAAAAAATATTCACTCCAGAATGAATGTTTAGTGTAATTTAGTTGAAGAATAGCTTGGAGGCATTTGATTCATTACACAATGAGCCGTTTCGTCAAAAAAAAAACATTTGTTCAGCATACTGAAGCATCTTCTTTAATGTTGGCTATGATGTTAGAACAATATTTTTGTCTGTCAGGTCTTCACAAGTTACGTGACTGAAAATTATGAATAACTGCAAAATGTAGTAGTGTGTTTTGACAGTAATACAAACCGTCAACAGTAGATGAACAGTGTCCCTCTTGTATGCTCCCGTCTTCCTCATCACAGTCAATAACGTTTCTGTGGAAGTTCAAAGTACAGCTTAACAATGGTATATAATGGATCGTAAACACCTGGTATACGAATAGATGGTAGGGGTGTAACGGTTCACAAAATTTACGTTTCAGTTCAATACGATACACTTGTGTCACGGTTCGGTACGTTTTTGATACAGCAAAAAGAAAAAAAATGCCAGAGTAATTTCCTTGATTTAATTTTTTTATTCTTTTTTTTATTAAAACTAACATCATAAAGTATGATTTTTTTTTTACTTTGAGCAATTCTGGAGCTATAATTGACTCTTCTTAGGAGCATATAAAACAAAACGCTCCTTGGAAAAAGTGAAATGTAATATTGTAGTAGTTATAAACAAAGGTTTATTTTAGTTCAGATTAACATTTGAGGGCAGCAATTGTATTTACAATGTCAAGTCAAGTCATCTTCATTTATATAGCGCTTTTAACAATGTAGATTGTCTCAAAGCAGCTTTACAGAGATAAGCTTATAATTTAAGGTAACAGAGATTGTTTCGGCTTTACAGCAGAGTTAAGTTATTTCCATCTAAAGTTAGTTTTGATTGATTTGCTTCCGTCGCAACGATCAAGCAATGTAGCCGCTAAGACGACACCATTCCCTCTACACAGACTTTAAACGCGAACCTGTGAGAAACGCTGATGGCGTTCACATGCGCATTTAGAATGGGTTCTATAGTTATGTGCGTTTGAATATACGCAGGTTAGGAATTCCCTACAAGCCAAGCCTAAACAAAGTACTTGTCTTTCCTTATAAATTTTGATAAAGAATTTTATTTTATTTTGTTGCTTTGGGGTAGGAACGCGAAACGAACAACGCCTTTCCCGACAACGCCTTATCTGTAGAGTGGTAGTGGGATCCTCCATAGGGAGAGACTAGTTGGCACTTCAGCACTGCGTTGTCATCGGTCCAGGCGAAAGTCATTCGTCAGATCTGGATACGGCCTGGATCCGGCAGGCTGCAGGAAAACCTCGGGATAAACACAGACACTAAAATTAGCGTAGATGCCATTCTTCTCATGATGTAACGAGTACATCAGGATTTTTGGGAAGTGTTCCCGGTTCCGGCTGACCTAATATATGCAGCCTAACATTAAATTATAGAAGTCTATAATGTATTATGTGAAAGCTAGGTCAAAGAGATGTGTCTTTAGTCTAGCTTTGAACTGACAGAGTGTGTCTGCTTCCCGGACAATGGTAGGAAGACTGTTCCAGAGTTTTGGTGCTAAATAGGAAAAGGATCTACCGCCAGCAGTCGATTTTGATATTCTAGGTATTAGTAACTGGCCGGAATTTTGAGATCGCAATAGACGTGACGGACTATAATGCGTTAAGAGCTCGCTCAAGTACTGCGGAGCTAAACCATTTAGTGCTTTGTAAGTGATCAGCAATATTTTAAAATTTATGCGATGTTTAATAGGGAGCCAATGCAGTTTTGACAGAACCGGGCTAATATGGTCATACTTCCTGGTTCTAGTAAGAACTCGAGCTGCTGCGTTTTGGACCAGCTGTAGTTTGTTTATTAAGCGTGCAGGACAACCACCCAGTAGAGCATTACAATAATCTAGCCTTGAGGTCATGAACGCATGAACTAATTGTTCCGCATTTGTCAATGAGAGCATATGGTGTAATTTAGATATATTTTTAAATGGAAAAATGCAGTTTTACAGATACTAGACACGTGACTTTCAAATGAAAGATTGGTATCAAAGAGCACACCCAGGTTCCTAACCGACGACGAAGACTTAACAGAGCAGCCATCAAGTGTTAGACAGTATTCTAGGTTATTACGTGAGGAAGTTTTTTGTCCAATAATTAGAAACTCTGTTTTTTCAGAATTTAGAAGTAGGAAATTACGAGTCATCCAATTTTTTTATATCCGCTATGCATTCCGTTCATTTTGTGAATTGATAAGTTTCGTTAGGTTTTGAAGAAATATAGAGCTGAGTATCATCGGCATAACAGTGAAAGCTAATGCCATGTTTCCTAATGATTTCTCCTAATGGTAGCATGTACAGAGTGAACAGCAGCGGTCCTAGTACTGAGCCTTGTGGTACGCCATACTGAACTTGTGATCGATGAGACATCTCATCATTTACTGCTACAAACTGATAACGGTCAGATAAGTATGATTTAAACCATGCTAGTGCATTTCCACTAATGCCAACATAATGTTCTAATCTATTTAAAAGAACGTTGTGGTCAATGGTGTCAAATGCAGCACTAAGATCGAGTAACACTAATAGAGAGATACAACCACGATCGGATGATAAGAGCAAATCATTTGTGACTCTAACGAGAGCTGTCTCGGTACTATGGTACGGTCTAAATCCTGACAGGAAATCCTCGCAGAGATCATTTCTTTCAAGAAAGGAACACAGTTGTGAGGATACTGCCTTTTCTAATATCTTTGACAGAAAAGGTAGATTCGAGATCGGCCTATAATTGACTAATTCTGTAGGATCAAGTTGCGTTTTTTTAACAAGCGGTTTAATCATAGCCAGCTTAAAGGTTTTTGGTACGTATCCTAGAGACAAAGACGAATTAATGATATTAAGAAGAGGATCTATGACCTCTGGAAGTATTTCTTTCAGTAGCTTAGTTGGTATAGGGTCTAACATACATGTTGTAGATTTAGATGATTTAATGAGTTTAGTAAATTCTTCCTCTCCTATATCAACGAATTAATCCAATTTTTCCTCAGGGAGACTACAATGCACTGCCTGATGCGATACTGTAGTAGACGGTTGCATAGTTATAATTTTGTCCCTGATATTATCAATCTTATAAGTGAAGAAGTTCATAAAATCATTACTGCTGTGTTGCTTGGAAACTTCGGTGCTTGAAGCTTTATTTTTCGTTAGTTTAGCCACCGTTTCAAATAAATACCTAGGATTATGTTTATTTTCTTCTAATAGGGTTGAAAAATAAGCAGATCTAGCAGCTTTTAAAGCCTCTCTGTAAGTAATTGAGCTCTCCTTCCATGAAATGCGAAATACCTCTAGTTTTGTTTTCTTCCAGTTGCGCTCCGTTTTTCTGGCTGCTCTCTTAAGGGCCTGAGTGTGCTCGTTGTACCACGGCGTTGGACTATTTTCTTTAATCTTCTTTAAGCGCAACGGAGCAACTGTGTCTAAAGTGCTGGAAAAGAGAGTTAAACGTTTCTGTTGTAATATCGAGTTTATTTTAATGTCAAAATAAAACCAACGTAATGTTACTTGAAGGCATTATAGCCTACTATTCCTGCCAAACTTCCATGGTTGCAGTTAGTGTTACTACAGTAAATCCATGGTAAATCCATCTGTGGACACCGGATAGTTCATTTATGGCACAATGTTTCTCCTGGTTTCCACGTCAGAGCTGTTTGAACCGTTAATAACGGAGAAATGTGAATGTTTCTCACAAGATCTCTCAGCGATGTTATTACTTCTGTGGCGAATTCAAATGATTTCTTTACTGGATCTCTTATTAGCGCTGTGTAGTAACAGTGTCGTATGATCATGATCAGCTCGCGCTGCACTGGTCCAAACTGATAAACGGTCCGTCAACCACACAATAACGAGCAGTTTCGTTCCGCTTGCATTACGTTTGCCATTTGACGTTGGACAATGTTGTGGTCGCGCCGGCGTCTCTTACATAACGAGAGCGCTTGCCACACGCGACCCGCCTACATTTGAAATAACGAAATTTTGGTCGGCAGGAAAAATGGTCCAACGAACCGTTCGGTTTGAAAATGCGTACCGAACACAGAACCGAAAGCATCGTACCAAACAGTTCAATACGAATACGTGTATCGTTACACCCCTAATAGATAGTAAACAGAAAATCAAACAAAAGTCAAATAAAATACCACACCATCAGGATCTATCCCAATTTCATCCAAGTTCTTGCCATGGAACTCAGCTAATCTTCCTTGCTCAAGAGCCATTAGAACTTTGCTGATCTTGGCAAGTTGCAGGGTCTTCTCAGGGAGTCGATAGAACTCATGATGGATTCTTATGTCGTGTCCAAGAAAGTTTGCCAGCTGGTCCATCTCGGTGTCAGTCATATTCAGCACTGTTGAAAGGGTTGCGGCATGCTTTCGCAGTCTTGTAGATGTCAGTGACTTGGGACACTTTGCGTCACACACCTTTGCAAAGCCACGGAGGCAGTCTGACCCTCGAAAATATGTCATGGCTTCTGGTCTTGCAAACATATAGAAATTGTCTTTCAGAACCCCACAAGCCTCTCTCTGCTTAACAAGGAGTTCTAAGGCACATAGCATTTTTGAAGTCAGAAGAATTGGAACTGGTCGACCACGCTTCCCCCTTGCGAAAACCCTTGTGAAGTGTCTGCAGAGATTGTTTTCCACTTCAGAGAGTGCCCAGTCCACATCCTCATGTGGATCAGAAGTGTCTCTTGATAGAAATGCAGACAAAGGCATGCTCGAAACCACTCCTTCCCTGCGCCGGTTAAAGAGAATCATCTGGGCTAGACACACCTTTGCCAGAAAAAAAAACAATTATTCCTGTCCAGCAAACCTTGCTCACACACACATCTTGATTAAAACCAGCTTCATGAGGACCTTTCACACACAACGTTATATTTCCTTATGGGGACTAGTTTCATCATATTCAACACACAAGTTTGAACTCAAACACTGACTGAAAGTGTGTTGTGGGGACGTCGTGAGTGTCCATTTTAAAGCAACAATTAACCTAGAAAATAAATCCCTGTGAAGGATAAAACTGGCCCTAAATACTCCACTAGCACTAAACTACAGGACACATGTCGTTACATGGTTTAATGTACTAATTTACACCAGATACGCATCAAAATATGCCTAAAAATCACTAAACCATGACAAAGAGAGACAGTAGACCTAAATATTTAGTGATGAATGTGAACGTACCTGTTGAGGAGAGTTGATCTGAGCAGATTCATCATCCATCTGAGTCTCTGACTGGAGAGAAGGATCAGAAGCACTCGCTGCGCTGGTTTTAATGGCAACGCTGGTTATCTGTAAGAGACAACATTCATAATGACAAGATATTAGAACATGGAAACACAAGAGAGAAATCTGAAGCAGATACCACATGATTTCAGAGAAATAGACAAATCAACTTCATCTAAAACATTTATTCCTGTCCAGTCAACCCCTGTCTGTGCTCACACACATCTGGATAAAACCCGGCTTCATGGGGACCTTTCACACACCTTCATGGGGACCTTTCACACACAATGTTATAGTTCCTTATGGGGACTAGTTTCATCAAATTCAACACATGAGTTTGAACTCAAACACTGACTGAAAGTGTGTTGTGGGGACGTCGTGAGTGTCCATTTTAAAGCAACAATTAACCTAGAAAATAATTCCCTGTGAAGGATAAAACTGGCCCTAAATACTCCACTAGCACTAAACTACAGGACACATGTCGTTACACGGTTTAATGTACTAATTTACACCAGATACGCATCAAAATATGCCTAAAAATCACTAAACCATGACAAAGAGAGACAGTAGACCTAAATCTTTAGTGATGAGTGTGAACGTACCTGTTGAGGAGAGTTGATCTGAGCAGATTCATCATCCATCTGAGTCTCTGACTGGAGAGAAGGATCAGAAGCACTCGCTGCGCTGGTTTTAATGGCAACGCTGGTTATCTGTAAGAGACAACATTCATAATGACAAGATATTAGAACATGGAAACACAAGAGAAAAATTTGAAGCAGATACCACATGATTTTATAGAAAGAGACAAATCAACTTCATCTAAAACATTTATTCCTGTCCAGTCAACCCCTGTCTGTGCTCACACACATCTGGATAAAACCCGGCTTCATGGGGACCTTTCACACACCTTCATGGGGACCTTTCACACACAATGTCATAGTTCCTTATGGGGACTAGTTTCATCAAATTCAACACATGAGTTTGAACTCAAACACTGACTGAAAGTGTGTTGTGGGGACGTCGTGAGTGTCCATTTTAAAGCAACAATTAACCTAGAAAATAATTCCCTGTGAAGGATAAAACTGGCCCTAAATACTCCACTAGCACTAAACTACAGGACACATGTCGTTACACGGTTTAATGTACTAATTTACACCAGATACGCATCAAAATATGCCTAAAAATCACTAAACCATGACAAAGAGAGACAGTAGACCTAAATCTTTAGTGATGAATGTGAACGTACCTGTTGAGGAGAGTTGATCTGAGCAGATTCATCATCCATCTGAGTCTCTGACTGGAGAGAAGGATCAGAAGCACTCGCTGCGCTGGTTTTAATGGCAACGCTGGTTATCTGTAAGAGACAACATTCATAATGACAAGATATTAGAACATGGAAACACGAGAGAAATCTGAAGCAGATACCACATGATTTCAGAGAAATAGACAAATCAACTTCATCTAAAACATTTATTCCTGTCCAGTCAACCCCTGTCTGCGCTCACACACATTTGGATAAAACCCGGCTTCATGGGGACCTTTCACACACCTTCATGGGGACCTTTCACACACAATGTTATAGTTCCTTATGGGGACTAGTTTCATCAAATTCAACACATGAGTTTGAACTCAAACACTGACTGAAAGTGTGTTGTGGGGACGTCGTGAGTGTCCATTTTAAAGCAACAATTAACCTAGAAAATAAATCCTTATGAAGGATAAAACTGGCCCTAAATACTCCACTAGCACTAAACTACAGGACACATGTCGTTACACGGTTTAATGTACTAATTTACACCAGATACGCATCAAAATATGCCTAAAAATCACTAAACCATGACAAAGAGAGACAGTAGACCTAAATCTTTAGTGATGAATGTGAACGTACCTGTTGAGGAGAGTTGATCTGAGCAGATTCATCATCCATCTGAGTCTCTGACTGGAGAGAAGGATCAGAAGCACTCGCTGCGCTGGTTTTAATGGCAACGCTGGTTATCTGTAAGAGACAACATTCATAATGACAAGATATTAGAACATGGAAACACAAGAGAGAAATTTGAAGCAGATACCACATGATTTTATAGAAAGAGACAAATCAACTTCATCTAAAACATTTATTCCTGTCCAGTCAACCCCTGTCTGCGCTCACACACATCTGGATAAAACCCGGCTTCATGGGGACCTGTCACACACCTTCATGGGGACCTTTCACACACAACGTTATAGTTCCTTATGGGGACTAGTTTCACCAAATTCAACACATGAGTTTGAACTCAAACACTGACTGAAAGTGTGTTGTGGGGACTTCGTGAGTGTCCATTTTAAAGCAACAATTAACCTAGAAAATAATTCCCTGTGAAGGATAAAACTGGCCCTAAATACTCCACTAGCACTAAACTACAGGACACATGTCGTTACACGGTTTAATGTACTAATTTACACAAGATACGCATCAAAATATGCCTAAAAATCACTAAACCATGACAAAGAGAGACAGTAGACCTAAATCTTTAGTGATGAATGTGAACGTACCTGTTGAGGAGAGTTGATCTGAGCAGATTCATCATCCATCTGAGTCTCTGACTGGAGAGAAGGATCAGAAGCACTCACTGCACTGGTTTTAATGGCAACGCTGGTTATCTGTAAGAGACAACATTCATAATGACAAGATATTAGAACATGGAAACACAAGAGAGAAATCTGAAGCAGATACCACAGGATTTCAGAGAAATAGACAAATCAACTTCATCTAAAACATTTATTCCTGTCCAGTCAACCCCTGTCTGCGCTCACACACATCTGGATAAAACCCGGCTTCATGGGGACCTTTCACACACCTTCATGGGGACCTTTCACACACAATGTTATAGTTCCTTATGGGGACTAGTTTCATCAAATTCAACACATGAGTTTGAACTCAAACACTGACTGAAAGTGTGTTGTGGGGACGTCGTGAGTATCCATTTTAAAGCAACAATTAACCTAGAAAATAAATCCTTATGAAGGATAAAACTGGCCCTAAATACTCCACTAGCACTAAACTACAGGACACATGTCGTTACACGGTTTAATGTACTAATTTACACCAGATACGCCTCAAAATATGCCTAAAAATCACTAAACCATGACAAAGAGAGACAGTAGACCTAAATCTTTAGTGATGAATGTGAACGTACCTGTTGAGGAGAGTTGATCTGAGCAGATTCATCATCCATCTGAGTCTCTGACTGGAGAGAAGGATCAGAAGCACTCGCTGCGCTGGTTTTAATGGCAACGCTGGTTATCTGTAAGAGACAACATTCATAATGACAAGATATTAGAACATGGAAACACAAGAGAGAAATTTGAAGCAGATACCACATGATTTTATAGAAAGAGACAAATCAACTTCATCTAAAACATTTATTCCTGTCCAGTCAACCCCTGTCTGCGCTCACACACATCTGGATAAAACCCGGCTTCATGGGGACCTGTCACACACCTTCATGGGGACCTTTCACACACAACGTTATAGTTCCTTATGGGGACTAGTTTCACCAAATTCAACACACAAGTTTTAACTCAAACACTGACTGAAAGTGTGTTGTGGGGACGTCGTGACTGTCCATTTTAAAGCAACAATTAATCCAGAAAAAAATCCCTGTGAAGGATAAAACTGGCCCTAAATACCCCACTAGCACTAACCTACTGGACACATGTCGTTACACGGTTTAATTTACTAATTTACACCAGATACGCATCAAAATATGCTTAAAAATCACTAAACCATGACAAAGAGAGACAGTAGACCTAAATCTTTAGTGATGAATGTAGGGATGCACCGATCCGATACTCAGTATCGGAATCGGCTCCGATACTGCCATTTTTGGCGGATCGGGTATCGGTCAGACAAGGCCGATCCAAATCCGATATTGTGCGTATACTATTCAGTGTTATTGTTAAGCCCCACAAACATTATAAAGCACCATAAGTTTTCGTGCACAATATTTTAAGTGTTCTGAAGCCATTATACAGTATAATGTGAGATATAAATTAATATTTAAGTGTTAAATTCAAGATCACGTAAACGTTTCCCTCAGCTGCGGCTGTCAATCATTCTTCATTCAGCACTCAAACAGCGCGTCGCGTCCGGTTATGACAGAACACACGATGAAACTCTCTCCAAGATGATTCAATGTTACTATTATTATACTTGATCTGTAGATAAAGGTCTATGGTTTCACATAAAACAACTTTATCTTGCTGGACTTTATTGCTGTACCTTAATCATGTTACTTTCCACCGGGTGTCTGTTAGATCACAACAGTAGAGTAAAGTCAGGTACTATTTGTTCTTCACGCGCACAGTAACTGAAATTTAAAAGAAAATGCTGAATAGACTATTGCATAGATAGATACTGTATAATACACTATGCATCATATGTATTTTCTTTGTGCTTTAAACTTTTCAATGCGGACTCGACGCGCTGCGCGCTGTGACTCATGTTGCTTCAAGAGCATCATTCTGCGCTCGGGATGCGCATAAGCGCTGTGGGCCGCACTGTATTGGAGCCTTTCATATCGTAATACAGGGACGCAATGAAAGATTATTAATAGCCGTTCTTGTCCTGTCCTATCTATTATGTTGCTACCTTATTAAACAGCTGTGCTATACATTTAAAAAATGTCTCAATTTTATAGTAGGATATAAAATAATTGCTATTTTTATCTTGTTTTTCATGAATGTATTTTACAACAATACAAAGAGCAATGTGTAAAGTTTTACCAGATTTAGTGTTACACTTATTGTCTCTAATTTGTTCTCCACTAAACATTTTTTTCACAAAATGTTCAGATTTTATACAATTAATTGTGCACTCGTGATTTTTCTAGACTAAATTTTATTGCTGAATTATCCACTAATCTAGTTTATAATAGCATTTATGTCAGATTATGATCATATATTTTTTGTTGGTGTTTTTCTTTTTTTTCAGTTCTTATCAGTTTAACACAGAGTAATAGAAATTCTACTTGATTAAAAAAAAACTGCGCTGGTATCGGTACGGATCGGTATCGGCCGATACTCAGAATTTTTGGTATCGGATCGGATCGGTTCTGAAAAAATGGTATCGTTGCATCCCTAGATGAATGTGAACGTACCTGTTGAGGAGAGTTGATCTGAGCAGATTCATCATCCATCTGAGTCTCTGACTGGAGAGAAGGATCAGAAGCACTCGCTGCACTGGTTTTAATGGCAACGCTGGTTATCTGTAAGAGACAACATTCATAATGACAAGATATTAGAACATGGAAACACAAGAGATAAATCTGAAGCAGATACCACATGATTTCAGAATTAAAAAAAAAAAAAAAATACAAAAACATTTACAATTAAAACATGTCTTCATTTTACATAGTTAATCTTTAGTTTATTTTTGTGATTACATTTCACCCATAAGTTGCAATAAGGCCATTGCATGCCACACATAACTTGCAGAAAGAAAAGTGGCCTAAGACTGTACCACCTCACTCTTTAAATGTATAAATTTTAGGGGTGGGGTAGAAACACTGACCTAAAACGTAACTTAACTTATCATTTATAGACATAATTAGATTCATAGATTTCTAATAGATTCAAATTATAATCTATTCAACCAACAACTTGCTTAACATGTTGCAACAATGATATATTCTGTACACAGTGTGCTTTGCAACATACTTGTGTTCTCCAAGGGTAGTCTTCTCCTCCATAATCATAGGCAATTTCTTCTCCTTCTTTAATGTCATCCAGGGCAAACAGACAAAGGTGAGGCTTTCCATTGACGTCAGTTTTCTTCATCTTACAATTTGGATATTTGTGGTCATCAATAACGATCCGCCGAAACGATCCATCTTCTCTTGAGGCATCAATACTTAAATATGAAAGCATGAGAAAAGGATGAATACAAGTATTACAATATACCACCCCAAATCAGTGTCTTTTTTTACTATAGTTTAGCACAGGGTTTCTCAAACTCAGTCCTGGAGGGCCACTGTCCTGCACAGTTTAGCTCCAAAACTGATCAAACACACCTAGCTGTGAGTTTCTAGTGATCCTGAAGACATTGATTAGTTTGCTCAGGTGTGTTTGATCAGGGTTGGAGCTAAACTGTGCAGGACAGTGGCCCTGCAGGACTGAGTTTGAGAGACCCTGGTTTAGCATAAGGAATATGGTGCAACTTGACTTCTTACCACCATGTTTTCCCTCGCCAAATGAAATCAAACATAAATGCAGCACAGGATGCGTGGTAACATGTTCTTCTTCTCTGCAGCTCTGCATCATTTATCATATCTCCCCTGTACTCAAAATCACCTTTGCAAAAGGCACCCTTTGCGAATAGACCACGTCCTGCAAAATACAGAATTTTTTTTTTTCACCAAAAATAAAATCTTATAGATAAAGGATGCCAAATACACAAAAAGACATCAATAGTTGGCAGCAGTATGGTTAGGACATGCATATGATGGTAAATATTAAATGATAAATCACACCACCTTACCTTTCACTGGATTGATATACTTCACATCTAATTTGAATGTTTTGTCAGTCTTCGAAACAACATGATGCATGGCATCCTTAAGGGGGCTGATTCGTGGTGGCATTTCAAACTGAGAGAAAAAAAATTGTAATAAATAATAGTGTGAAAATGGGGAGACATGCAGAATTAAACTAGCATGTTCAATAAGTAGATAAGAATGTTATTGTAATGTAACACTGCATTACAATGATATCGTATGTATCAATGTAAGACAAGAAATCAGAACTCAAGGATATCACATTTATTGACTAACTTACTAGCCTTGAGGGCATAAACTCAACATTTTCACTTAGGCTCTAATCTCTCACAAAACCAACATCTATATAATCCCAGGTAGCCTTGACAATTAACTACTTATTTGGCTCTTAACCTAACTACTCTTTTGAACGATCTCGCCATACAAACCCCAGTTTATTTTAAGTTACTGTCATAATTAAAACAAAGTTTATTCATTTAAAGCTACTTACCATTTCAGTGTTTTTATTTTTGCCTAACGTTACTTAATTGCTCTGTTAACGATATCAATACTAAAAGTCAAACACAAGTGTGATATTCCTCCCCCTCACCCTGTCCTGACAAGTAATAAAACATAACATTACCTTTAATTTAAAGTAGAAAATAATCTACTGTCCAGCACGCGAACTAGACAGAAACAGACTTAATAACCCAATTCCTTCATTAGCAATCAATCAGACTAAACACCTGACGACACTTTTCAGTTGAAATGAAGTACTTAACATTACATTGTATGATTTTGTGATCGCTTATTGGAAAAACACAAAAATATGTCAGGCCACACTTAGCCTCAACAATTAGCACTAACTAGCTAGCAGCTAACGTTAGCCCGCTGCCTAATCTAATTAACCTAACTGGTTTCATACATATGTGCTTAACGTACCTTGAGCTTCACTTTTATCCTCTGCAGAAGTTTAGATCCTTAGTTGGCATCTCCAGTAAATAATCTTCTTCTTTGTCTTCCGTGTACAGTATCAATTTAATACTTATATTTTCAAGTTGTTGTTGAATTCCTTCCTTATGAGGACCCGGAAGTGGGCGGTACTCAACCATAATTGGAAAATGTGTGTGTGGAGAAGTGAGTGCATTACCAGCCAAAAATGTTTGGGGGCGCAGCTGAGCACACACTTCACACACTCACACTACCTCATAATCGTGTGTTATGGGCCAATGCTGAAACTCCGCCCAGCACCTTCAGAATAGTTCCTCTATTCAATTCAATGGGTCATCCTTATGGGGACCTGATTTTTGGTCCCCACAACGCAAGAGGTCCCCATTACGTGACTGTGTAAACAGATTCTTGTCCCCACAACGTGATAAATACCAACTCACACACACACACACACACACACACACACACACACACACACACAAGCTATTATAATTTCTATTTATTGTAATTTAAAAGGAGCATGCATAGCACAATAATGCCATGGCCGTGAGCTCTGTGCAGGGAATGCATCAAATATACATGCAATGCAAGTTGCTTTGAAATTTAAATAATAAATGGCTTTTATAAAAAAAATATGCATCTAATTGTACCCTGTCTAATTGTAAAAAAAAAAAAAAAAAAAAAGTTACATCATTTTCTGAAATTTTCTGCATTAATTATAAAGGTAATTCACACATTTGTATAGTACTTTACAGTAAAATTGTCAGGTAACTTAACAAATATTTTTTTTACTGTACAATTTTTACATTAAAATGACGTACATCATTTTTTTACTGTGCAGGTTCAAAAGGTTTAAAGTCGTTTGAGAATTGATTGGATGGTTGTGGTTTGCTATTGCTGTGATGTCATGTGAGTGACAGGTTGTCCCGCCCTCACGCCAGTAAACACGTCAGAGAAGAGAAGTCTCTGCAAGCGTGAGGGGAAGTTGTTTTGATTAAAGATTAAGAGGACACATGAATTAAAAAATAATGATGTGCATGGATAAATCATTTATAATAAATAATGCAATATTCCATTAAAAAAATAAGAACTATATAACTATAACTATAATTATATATAATAAATATAATTATTATATATAATTATATATATATTTAATAATGTAACATGCAACATATTCCCATGAGAACATCCCGTACCAACATCCCTTGTCTCTCTTCACCCCACCCAAGTGCACAAGATTGGCAGGGGCGAACGAAGACCATTCTCAAGTCTCCAGTAACGAGGGAAAGAGGCTTTTGGACACAATCAGCCCCCCGCCAGCTCCGAGCGAGCATTCGTTACTGATGGTAGTAGTGAACGCTATAGTAACCCACGGCAGAAACGATGCTGTAGATATTTGCCACAGTCGATTGCTCTTAAATCTACACGCATGAGGCTTGACGCGTTCGATCCACAGAATGCCCGTTTATCTACAGACGTGGGTGGAGTGGTCGGTGTGTGTTTTTGTCTGACTGAAGCATTAGAGTTGAGTAACTTTTGAGAATGCGCGTCTGTTTACGTTGAGCTGAGGAATGGGCGCACTTATGAAGTGAATGTCAATGGAGAATGTTCACGGTCCTTGTTGGCGTCGAGGAATGGATGCATTCCTGCTCTACCTTCTTCTGCTGTTGGGAAATGCTAAGGGATCAAATTATGGCTACGTGGAATGGTCTGAGAGCGATAAAGATCCTGAAATCAAGGCTAAATATCCGATTTACAGCACCGGGGAGACGATGCACCAGCAGACGACCATCTCCAACCCCTTTAGCACCGAGCGAGCGGCGGTGGCGCACAAGCTCGAGGAGGATCTGCCGCGGGTGGTCACCGCTTTCCTGCACACGGGGGACTCATCCATCCTGGAGCATGTCAGTTGTTCACGGCGGTACGAGCTGAGCAGTCTCCGCGGTGGAGCTCACGCCGCCTCGCACTCCTCCCTCCACGGCATCCTCGACACCATGGCGCACGCCACCAACTTCCTAAACATGCTCCTGCAGTCCAACACATCCAGGGAGCAGTATCTGAGGAGGGATATCCAGTGGTACCACGCGCTGGTGACGAGTATGTTGGAAGGGAATCCTAAAATCCACCGGGCAGTGGTCACATTTCACACGGATTCTCCAGAGGCGCCTGGTCCGCAGGTGTTCCTCCAGGCGACCAGAGGCCAGGAGCGCATAGTGCTTCAAGATCTGTCCACCTCCGCGCGCCATCGCCTTAAAAACAGGACGTCTGAGTCCGACTGGTACAACGAGTTTCGGGACCGAAAGAGACCCCAGAGGCTGGCCAAAGGTCGAGGCTTTCCAGCAGCCCAGGGCGGATATTTTCTGGACAGAAGTCATGTCAAGTGGTCTGCGCCCTATCTGGAGTGCAAGCACGGCAGTTTTGTGCCGCACTGGCTCTTAACTCTCTCCGCAGGTTTCTATGGCTTGAAGAATAACACGGCGCCAGAGTTTAGGTAAGACAATTTTATCTATATGTTGCTATTGATTTAAACTTTATATTATTATTATTATTATTATTATTATTATTATTATTATTATTATTATTAATTAGACTCAACTCATCCTGGAGCTTTAAAGATACAACCACCAAACTCGTGTCAGACCTTAGACTGATCGGACTTCATAAAAAATGACAATCAAAACTAACTAACTGACTAAATAAATAAATAAATCCATACATACATACATACAAACATAGTACTTACATTAATTAATGTTCAAATTACCTATTTAATCTATCATTTAATTATGTCTAAGAGTTCTTATTCTATCTATCTATCTATCTATCTATCTATCTATCTATCTATCTATCTATCTATCTATCTATCTATCTATCTATCTGTCTGTCTCTGTCTGATAGCAACCTTCAAACTTTAGGCTAAACATACTTCAAACTCAAGCATTTAAACTTACTGCAAACTTTCTGGTCAGGCTTTCTTTCTTAAGCCAACATCAAAGTTTGTCTTGACTAACTTTTTTTATTGTAGCAGTTATACATCAACACAGACTGAACCACAAATTCAGATTTTGTATCTCACAAACTCCAACTTCATGTTTATGTAAGACAAGTTTTTAGTTTGAGCAAATACATTAGATATATGCTAATGTTTAGATCAGTTATTCACATGATATGAATGTTGAGGAGAACGGGGTAATTTCTCTGAATTGGTTTATTAAGTCACTTTGTGTTGGTGCATAACCAGAACCTAAACATTTCTATGAGAAAAAAGATTACACTATAGATCACTGAACACGTGTTGACGTATTATGTGGGTGCCACAATAGTAATACCATTTAGTCAAAAACTCAGCAACAACAAAAAAAGCTCTTTGGCTGAACATGATTCAGTCATGGACTGTGGTTCCATGTGATTTAAATAAGTAAACCCCAACAGAATCAACCATACAACTAAATAACTAGAATCAATAGTGTTAATTTAACATGAATGAATGGTTTTAGTTTAATTTAAAGAAATGGTTTTCATTTAAATTTAATTTAAATAATCATACAATTACTGCTTCTTGTTTAGTCCTGTGATTTATATAATATTTCTTATGTGTTCAGTGTTGGCAGTCCAGATGTGATACTGGTTCCATCCAGAGCACTACCATAGTGTTTTTTTATTTATTATTAAAACAATTTAAATTGTTGTTAGCAGATCGTCAATTAAGCACAAAGCTCAACACTTCACCACAATGGTAACCACCAAAACCACTAACATAACAGAAACATTTAAATGCCATCATAATAGAAAGTAAAATATTAACAAGTCTCTCCATTTTCTCATCTTGCCAAAAATGCATAAAATAACACTTTATTTCAACATTTACTCTCCCAATTCAACACCTTTGCAAAGCATGATAAGAAGTGAAAGTCCTGTTTGATTGGGTTACTTGAAACATGTTATTCCAAAGTGAAAACATCAAGTCAAAGAGTAACCGTTTCAAGTCAATTTAACATGAAGCGATCACATTTGAACCAGAAACCTGAAACTGGTGTTTAATCAAAATGAATTGTTCAAATACAGTGAACAGCATAATAAAATCCTTTTTAGTGTGATATATTGTAACAGTTAATTTAATATCAAAATCGTATTGGGGATTAAATATTGAAATAAAATGCCCTTTTCACAAGATGTAAAATAAATCTCTGATGTCCCCAGAGTGTGTATGTGAAGTCTTAGCTCAAAATACCCCACAGATATTTTTATAGCATGTTAAAGTTGTCACTTTTTGAGGGTGAGCAAAAATGCACAGTTTTTGTGTCTGTCCCTTTAAATGCAAATGAGCTGCTGCTCCCGGCACAGAGGGCGGAGCTTCAACAGCTCATGTGTGTTAGCAGCTCCGATTACCTCACACAGACATGCAAAGAAAATTTCAAAAACGTTTAGCCTTTTATGTTCAAACCAGAGTTAGAAAGATGGAGAGACTCAAGAAGTACCAACACGTAGACAACATTTCTGTATGGTTAGTTGATGAATTTATGTAGCTTATGTGTAGCTATCTTCTAGTCATTGATTAGCATATTCTGTCTTGATAATCTATAAATCGTGTTCCGGGGGCGGGGTTTATGTAAATTTTAGGGTTAGTGATGTCACTAACCCGGGAGGAATGTCGTGTAGTCCCAACCAGCCGTTTGATGTAGTCCTTAAAAAGCAATTTCTTTAAAAGAAAATATCTCCCTTTGCTTTGAACGTTGAGCGTCGTAACTTTGCAGATGTTGTTTATGCTCAAATAGCAACATTACACACTAACTAAAGTTAGAAAAGTGAATTCATAATCAACCACCCCTTTAAAACACCTGCCTGACCTGATTTCTATGACAAATCCTGAGAACAGTTCAATCTCTCAGTTAATATTATAATTCAGTTTCACTTAATTATATAGTTGACTTTTGTCTGAATGTATGCTGAGGTTATATTGTGTTCACTTGTTTACCCAGCAAATACAGCAAAAATATGACAATAATTATGATGCTTGAATATTAGTTTTGAGGCAAGAATATAAGAGATTTTGAAATCATTTCAGAACAATTTACAGTTACTTATATATGACCATATCTGCAGGTATTTGGACACTTAAGCCATGTATTCACTTGGTATTAAGATGCGTTTTGGTTGATCGGATCACAAGTAGACGAGGGAGACACATTCCCGTTTACACCTGGTGTTTTAATCCATCTCTTTTGTCCAGTTTCAACCACTTCTGTCCTGATTTCTTCGAGGGGAGGGTCTATGGGCAGATAAATGCATGGGCTTTTTCAGATCTTTAGATGTAATTGATGAAATAAGCTCACACAATTTACATATTAACGTGACCGGAGTCGATGGAAAAACATACTGAGAGCAGCAGCTTTAGTTTCTGCTCTGACAGCCGCAAGACACAATGCACAATGCATTGTGTTTTACAGTACAATACTGTACAAGTGTTGAAAATGGGCTGTTAATTAGCAGAAATTGCTTACCATGCAAAATATTGCTCAGAATGCATTGTTTTCAGTAGGCCCTACATCACTGTTTTAAAGGGGTGGGATAATGCCCTTTTCACAAGATGTAAAATAAGTCGTTGATGTCCCCAGAGTGTGTATGTGAAGTTTTAGCTCAAAATACCCCACAGATATAAATTGTAAATTTCTGAGGGTGAGCAAAAACGCACAGTTTTGTGTCTGTTCCTTTAAATGCAAATGAGCTGCTGCTCCAAGCACAGAGGGCTGAGCTTCTTCAACAGCTTACAATAACACAGACATGCACTGAAAATTTCAAAAACCTTTAGCCTTTTATGTTCAAACCGGATTCAGACAATGATGGAGAGACTCAAGAAGAGGTGACAACATGTAGAAAGCAACAGGACGTTTCTGAATGGTTAGTTGATGAATTTATGTTGCTTATGTAGTTATCTTCTAGTCCAGGGGTGGGGAGCGTTGATCCTGGAGGGCCGCTGTCCTGCAGAGTTTAGCTCCAACCCTGAAAAAAACATTCGGCTGCCTGCAACTTCAGTAATCCTGTCTAGTAATCCTAGCTTCAGGTGTGTTTGATTAGGGTTGGAGCTAAACTCAGGCCCTCCAGGATCAACGTTCCCCACCCCTGTTCTAGTCATTGATTAGCATGTTCTGTCGTGATAATCTATAAATTAGGTGTGTTCGACATCGGCTGCGGCTGGATGTAACCGATCGGCGAGAGTAGCCGCGTGCAGGCGGGGAGGAGCTGCAAACGGAGACGTGAAGTCGGACACTTTCTGGTTCCCGTAGTGACTGCTCACGTGGTGTTTGCATACTTTACCACAGCTGAAGTGAAATAAATGCAATATTTGCCAAATAATAGATGTTTCAGAGACGTTTTCATTCAATACTTTACGTACTGCTTCATACAGCGTCTGTTTGAACAAGAATAAAGTTCAACATAAGCTACTATCAATGAAGTGGAGTCTACGTTTTTTAATCAGTTTTAATTTGATAAACATGACACAATATAACATCGCAACGACATGAAAAGAGTGTTTACTGTTATAAAAAACTGATTTGTGAGCTTTAGAAGAACTAAAGGTGTTTGAATAAACACGAAACACACGTGATCGTTGTCATGCAGTGAATCCGGCCAATCATGGAACAGCTGTGTCGTCATCAGCCCTCGTGCAGCCGCTCTTGAGAAGCTGCGCTGGCTGAGTTCTCCGGCTACTCTCGAATCGCTCTCGCGGTACTTTGATGGTATACGTCACAGTCACGTGGTGTCGGCGCCGCATCAAGACAGACAAAATTTCTAACCGGCATGCACTGCTTCAAGTCAGCCGCCGATCGGTCTGCGCAGAGCTGCATGAAGTCGAACAAGCCTATTGTGTTCCGGGGGCGGGGTTTATGTAAATTTTAGGGTAGGTGATGTCAGGAGTCAGGATTATGACGTAACTGAATCAAACATCTAATAAATAAAGCAAGACAACAGAATGCAATAATACCGAATTATTCATCAAATGCCATGTTAATTATTTAGAGCAATAATCTGACAAAAATTCGATCTCAAACCAATTCATTCTACTTATAAAGTTATTGTGACGTCTATATTGTTGATCCAATGTGTTTCTAATTACGGATGTGCAACAAACTCTCTGGAAGCAGTCATGACTAGCTAATTGATTTCTTCAATGATGTGGTACAATAGTTGAGCAGCATATTAAGGGAACGCACCCCAGGTTTGGAACAACATGAATTTTCATTTTTGGGTGAAGTACCTCTTTAATTTTCAGGCCGTTGTGCAGTTTACCTCCTATTCAGTTTCATTCCAGTTGTTTCATTTGTTCACATTACATAACTTGTTACAAAGACAACAAAGCAAATGAATCTTTCTCAAAGGGTTTTAATTAAGATCTGTATAGCCTACTTTAGTCTTATAAGGTGAGTATTGTGTTTTAGTCTGTTGCATAAATTGGCATGGTTCGGTGATGGGTATTTCAGGGTAGTGCCAGACATGTGTTTAATACTGTCTATCAAACTGAAAACAAACTAACTCATTCTCACAGCTAGATTTTATTTAATCTCAGTCTAGATACAAAACTCTTCCTTTGTAAGAAAGCAACCTGCCCCTCGTGAAACAAAACTTTCAGCTGAAAATGCATGCATCTGTTTGCCAAAAGCTTAAATGTGAACTATTAAGACAAGAACTACGTAAATAAACTTTTCCTCTCTGCTCTTAAGGTTATTGATGTAATTGTGAATGATATTAAAAACATTGCAAGGTGAATATGCCTACTCTTGTAACAAAATTTGATGCTGAGAATGTAGTGTAGCTAAAATGAACTTATTTTATGATGGATTGTAATCTACAATTAAATGCACTGTAAAATCTGTGAGGATTTTCAATCAGTCAGTCATCAGGATGTTCAAACCTCTTCTCCGAAATGAAAAAAGCTAAAGGTAATTGGAGGTATTAACACATTAGGCTGGCGATGCTTTGTTTGTTTGATGTAATAAATAGCTACAGTTTTCACCGAAAGTCACAATAGTTGTGTAAATTGTAAGCATAATGGTCTCATTTGCAGCTTACTGTCACGACAGATATTGATTTGCCACGGCATTTGAGTGTGAAACTTGATGATTACCTTTCTCATTTTTTTCTTGCAGTATGTTATTTTTATCCTTGTGTAAGTTGTTTAAACCCTTGATCATCAAGACATTGTTATATGGTTTGAGAAAAGGATTCTGAATATTGTTAACACCCCTCAACTTGAAAGAGGAGTGCACTGAGCCAGATAATTCTCACATTTCTCTGTCTCATTTATCGGTGGCTCTCTCTCTCCCGCTCATGCTCCATTTTCTTTGCCTAAAGATAAGAGAGAGTGCTGTCAGCTCAAGCTATCTGCAGGTGTTTGTTTCACATCTCAGCTGACAGATGGCTTCTGCCTTGTGGGCCTTCACTGGATTTGGATGGGTTGAAATGAGGAGGGAGGAATGATTTGGGGGCTCATGCATATAACAATCAGTGTCACTCCCCAGCGGCTCCAGACACCAAATGAAAAGAAAATCAAAGAGGAAAAGACAAAAGAGATATTTACTTATATTATATTAACTTGGGCCCTATCTTACGGCAAGCGCATGCAAGTGTTTTTTGCTAATTTCAGTCCGACGCAGTTATCATTTTCACGTCTTGCGCCACGTTGTTTAAATAGCAAATGCATGTGCGCCCATGGGCGTGCTGGTCTGAAAACGAGGTGTGTTCTGGCGCATTGTTGGCACGTTGCTATTTTGAGGCAACAGAAATAGACTGTGACATTGACCAACTGAAACCTGTTCTAAAGTCAATGGTGCAATATATATATTTTTTGTTATTTAAAGAGCGCGTTAGTAATCTGCCATGGAGCGAGCGCAACTGGCATTTAAAGGGAATGGGAGATGAGACTCTGTTTGGTTTAACGCACGTAAATCCCAAACCACACCCATTACTCATTAAGAGAATAGGGACAACCCTTTTAGACCATGCGCCTGGCACGCCGACCATTTTTTCCCGTCGTTAAACTAGCAAAAGTGGATTCGACACGCCCTAAGTGAACTTAGACCATGCGCTTAGATCGTTAAAATAGGGCCCTTAGTCTTATAATAAAATGTATTTCTTGATTAAAAGCAATATGAACATGATGTATCCATTCTTAGGATATATTTATATGGGCTGAACGATCGAAATTATCGAAATATCGCAAATGTGAATTACGATTACGATAAATGATTTTAATACTTCAAAAGATTACGAAAAGTCTAAATTTTAGATCGACTCAGTAGAAATTAGACTACACATGACTGTTACATACGTATGACGTGCTTAATGTTATCGGGCGCAATAAGCGAAGTACTCATGCGTAATTTATGTATACTTGGATAGCGCGTGATCCCATGTATAGTAGCCTATTTAGTTCTCTTCCGCAGCTTATATGGCCAAAAACACACAAAATTGCCAAAATGCCCATCTTGGTGAGTATAGCCTATTCACGTAAACACAGTCAGTCTTAAGCCGGGTTCACACTGTACGACAAATGTTGAGAATCCTAAAAAATTCCCCTGAAATCTTTGCTCGCTCGTTTGACTTGTTCGCCGACAGCCAATTAATGACCTTTGCGATAAATTTTTTTTACGAAGTTCTGGCGTGTCAGAAGATTTGACGCACAGTCCTGCAGTGTGGCTTCTTCTTTGATAACCTTCAAATTAAAAACTGATAGGGGTGCAGTCAGAACCTTATGACGTAATTAGGTTCACGGACCCTCCACAAACGTCTTCGTTTGTTTTTTCATTTTTTTTTCATTCAAGACAAGCCATGATCAAAATGAATGCTAGATATTTTGTTTGTTTACTAGCCACCATTTCTATCCCACATGTAAATGCAGCTTATATATATTTGAGTGTGTTGAAAGTTATAATGTTGTTCTATGTGTTAGTTTGTTGGCTTTATGAGTCTAGCAGTAAGCTAGATCAACATTAGAATACTGATCATATTTTAACATTTCATCATGTTGAGCTAAATAACATTGATTCGTTTTATGTACATTTGCTCACCTGTCTAATAAAGCACATGTCAAGTCGAAGTTTGTTGCGAAGCTCTTCGCACACTGCCACGCCGATATTGATCCTCGTTTTATTTCTCCTTTTGTCCCAAAGGCTTCTTGCCATGGTCCATAATGTTTGAACGAAACAACAACACCGTGCCGCTAGACGTTACAGTTGTCCACGTCTGTTGCCATGGTTTACTATGGCAGTACGAGCGGAAACCAGGGATACATACGGAACCTGATATTACATCATTGACAGGCGACAAGTGACGGGCACTATTTTTAATTGTGATTTTCTCTGAATTTACAAATTCTTGGAAACATTTAGGATAATGTAAGTACACAATTGAACAAAATTTATAACACTGTGCAAGTGGTTTTTGGTTATTTTAATACAAAAATCTTACATATTGCACCTTTAATGAACATAAATTTACATCCTAACTCAAGCTACAACCACTGTCAACTCAAGCAAATGGCAAATGTGCATTTCTAAGAGACAAAACATGTAATATTATTAATATTGCAGCATGAGCTGCTAACTGTGCTTAAGATACATGTCATCAAAGTCAGACAACACAAACCTGTTTCACGACTTGAAACAATTTTACCTGTTACCACATGCAGAAACTAAGAAATTAATTTTTCTTTTAAGATATTTATTTTAAGGGTAAATAACTAGAAAAGTGTTTGTCATGTTCTGACAGTAAGCAGTAGTTTATAACCACAATTAAGGGTCTGGTTTATACAACTTTCACAATATTGACTGATACGAAAAAGTTTATCGTAAAAAATTTTTTTTGCCATATCGCCCATTCCTACCACATGGCTTACAGCAGGGATCATGTTCGTACAGTCTGACAAGCAACAGTTGTGAAGGATTATTATTGTCACGTCTTGTTTTGGTCATGTCTCATGTCTTTGTCATGTTTCCTGTTGTCATGTGATTCTTTGTTATAGTCATGTGATCCTGCCATGTGTTCCCTTGTCTGATGTCTCATGTTGTCATTGGTTCATTGTTTCACTGTTGGCAGGACAGGGGCACGTTCAAGTTCAAAACGGTGCGCAACGTTTTGCTACGTTTCCGGGTTGAACGTCATGTTTCCTGGAAACGGCGTGCACCGGGGTGCACCGGGGTTTGAGATACGTTTTCTCTTGTTTGGTGGGTGTGTCAGAACTGCAGTCCAATCAGCAGCAACATGTATATAAAGCACGCGGTATTAAAGTGAACTCGCACAATGGGTTCAAGGAAAGTAATTTACAAATGTGTTCGATGCAGCTCGGTATACGCAACAACTGAGGATATTAGAACTTAGAAGACATGTTTGTCATAAGTTTTATTGTAAAAATATAGGATATCAACATAATGATGCAGTTGTTTATATTTTTAGCTTCATTGCAAGTGTATGACATTTGGTATAGAAATAAACAATGGTAATTAAGTGCTTTTCCTAAAAATGAGAAAGAAAATACAGGGTATTAAAACAGGATGAACTACAAATAAAGTCAGTATGTGAGGCTAAATAGAAGTGTTTTAGTCTGAATTAGGTAAGATGTGTGCTTCCATTTCAGTTTCAGCAATCCCTTCACTCGATTGGGATGTTCTCTTTTGTTCTGGGCGGCAAGTGCAGTAACTGTAACATCGGGCATATTTTGTAGTATTAAACACATATTTATACCGACTTCATCAGGCTCAGAAAATTCTTCACAAAGAATACAAAGAATGGCCTTCTCAGCTGCCATAGTTGCAACTCTTGCGTCATCAGAACAGTGTGTTCAACGCATCACCGTTTCAGTTTAAAAAACGTTGTACAACGTTTTGTCGGGGCTGAACGCAGCCCTGGTGTCATTAGGCCTTGTGTATTTGAGCCCTCATGTTTGCCATGTGTCCTTGTCAAGTACTGTTTCCTGTAACCGCTGTTGGTAAGCTCCATGTCATGCCTTTGTTCTTTTTTGTGTTTCACGTTTTTGTAAATAAACTGCACTTAGTTTCTCAACAAGCTTGCCTTCAGTGGACAATCATTACAATTAAAAATCGTACAGTGTGCACCTGGCTTTAAACAGTTGAGAAAGAAAGTGCACGTGTAACAATATATTGGATCCGTGCAGCTCTAAAACTTGCTTCCATCTGTGTGATTAATGTCAGTCAAACAACAAAAGACAAAGAGAAAATCACTCACTGCTCTTGACTGAATAACTTTTGTAGCTTTAATAAGAATCAGTGTATATTTAATTAATATAGTAAAGACTAAGCTGTGTTTTATTTTTTAATTTGATTATTCAGTTTCTGTTGTTAAATAAACCACCGGTTATACTTACATTAAAATGACACTTGCTACAGTAAAAGAAGTTGTAGGGATGCTTCTAGAATGTGAAACATGTATATTGATTATAACTTTTTCAGTTTTAAAAAATATATATATATTTAAATATTATTTATTTGTATTTTATACACTTAAAGCATGATGCTATCGAATATTGAATATCGCATTATTTAACGAGTTATCGCATATACAGTGCTATGCATAAGTTTAGACACCCATGCTAAAGTTGACTAAAAAGGAATAAAAAATCATCTTTTGGAAATTGAACTTAATGCCTTAATAAAAAAAAATAGGAAAAATGGACACCAATTTTCTTTGTGAATGAATAATGTATCGTAAAGAAATAAATGTTCTTCCTTAAAATACAGGGTGCATAAGTTTGGACACCCCTATGTTAAATTCCCATAGAGCCAGGCAGATTTTTATTTTTAAAGGCCAGTTACTTCATGGATCCAGGATACTATGCATCCTGATAAAGTTCCCTTGGCCTTTGGAATTAAAATAGCCCCACATCATCACATAGCCTTCACCATACCTAGAGATTGGCATGGAGTACTTTCCATAAGATCATCTCTCAATGCAAATCAAACTAGCTATTAGGCTAACTGAAATAAAACCATGCCAATCTCTAGGTATGGTGAAGGCTATGTGATGATGTGGAGCTATTTTAATTCCAAAGGCCAAGGGAACTTTATCAGGATGCATAGTATCCTGGATCCATGAAGTAACTGGCCTTTAAAAATAAAAATCTGCCTGCCTCTATAGGAATTTAACATAGGGGTGTCCAAACTTATGCACCCTGTATTTTAAGGAAGAACATTTATTTCTTTACGATACATTATTCATTCACAAAGAAAATTGGTGTCCTTAAAGGTTGGATTTTTCCTAATATTTTTAATTAAGGCATTAAGTTCAATTTCCAAAAGATGATTTTTTATTCCTCTTTTTAGTCAACTTTAGCATGGGTGTCTAAACTTATGCATAGCACTATATATATATATATATATATATATATATATATATATATATATATATATATATATATATATATATATATATACAGTGGTGGTCAAAATTGATGGCACCCCTGATAAATATGATAAAAAATGGCTGTAAAAAATAAATCTGCATTGTTTATCCTTTTGATCTTTCATTGAAAAAAATCACAAAAATCTAACCTTTCATTTAAGTAAAAGAATTGAAAGTGGGGGGTAAATCACATTATAAAATAAATGTTTTCTCCAAAACACGCTGGCCATAATTGTTGGCACCCTGTTATTAAATACTTTTTGCAACCTCCTTTTGCCAAGATAACAGATCTGAGTTTTCTTCTATAATGCCTGAAGAGTTTGGAGAACACCTGACAAGATCCTTCAGATTCAGAAGTTCATGTTGGTGCTTCTTCTCTTCAGTTCACTCCACTCATCAGGTCAGGGGACTGTGACGGTCATGGCAGAATCTTCATTTTGTGCTCAGTTACCCATTTTTGTGTTGATTTTGATGTTTGTTTTGGATCGTTGTCCTGATGGAAGATCCAACCACGGCCCATTATAAGATTTCTAGCAGAGGCCGTCAGGTTTTGATTTTTTATCTGTTTGTATTTGCTAGAATCCATAATACCATGTATCTGAACAAGATGTCCAGGACCTCCAGCAAATAAATAGGCCCACAACATATAAGATTCAGCAGTATATTTAACCGTAGGCATGGGGTGCTCTTCATCCCTGTTTGCACCAAACACATCTGGTGGGTTTGCTGCCAAAAAGCCCTTTTTTTATCTGACCATAGAATCCGGTCCCTTTTGAAGTTCCAGTCGTGTCTGACAACTGAATATGCTGGAGTTTATTTTTGGAGGAGCGAGGAGGATTTTTCTTGAAACCCTCCCAAACAACATGTGGTTGTGTAAGGGTTGTTTGATAATTTTTTTTAGGCTTTCTGACCCCCAAGACTCTGCAATTCTCCATCTATGATCCTTGAAGAGTCTTTGGCCACTCAAACTTTCCTCCTCACCGTCCATTAAGACAATATAGACACACGTCCTTATCCTGGCAGATTCGTAACATCTTTAGTTGATTATAACTTCTTAATTATTGCCCTGATGGTCAAAATGGGGATTTTCAATTCTTTAGATATTTTCTTACAGCCACTTTCTATTTTGTGAAGCTCAACAATCTTTTGCTGCACATCAGAACTATATTCTGTGGTTTTACTCATTGTGATGGATGATTCTGGGAATTTGGCCTTTGTGTTTCCTTATATTTAAACTCCTGTGAAACAAGAAGTCATAGCTAGACAATTTCATGTTCCTAGTCACCCTGGTGTGCTAAAAAAGGTAAATATTAATGGGAATATACTTCAGAGATATTTTTCTCATAAAAAATTCTAGGGGTGCCAACAATTATGGCCAGCGTGTTTTGGAGAAAAACATTTATTTCATAATGTGATTTACCCCCCAATTTCAATTTTTTTACTTCAATGAAAGGTTAGATTTTTGCGAATTTTTTGAAGGAAAGTTCAAAAGGATAAACATTGCAGATTTATTTTTTACAGTCATTTTTTATCATATTTATCAGGGGTGCCATCAATTTTGACCACCACTGTATATATATATATATATATATATATAAATAAAACATTTTTTTGGATAAATAAGATTCTTTTAATTAGAAAAATAAAGTATCTTATGCTCACCAGGGCTGAATTTATTTGATCAAAAATAACATTTTTATTTAAAAATAACAATAATAATGATGAACAATGGTAATATTATATAATATTATAATGTAATGTATATAATGTAACATTTTAATCAAGTCAAGGGTAACGCAAAAGTACAATGGACTGTGAATAGTCTTTACTAAACCTTTTCAGTCAATACATTTGTGCACTTTTTATTACGTTACAGAAGACTGGTAATTTTTTTCATTCATGTATGAAATTCATGCGTTTGGTAGATTCTTTTATCCAGAAAGCATAGGTTTTATCAGTTCATGCGTTCCCTGGGAATCAAATCCACTTTGGCTTTGCTAGCACCACGCGATGCTGTTCAGGCAACAGAAATGTTTCCTACTGTCTCTTTAGGTCTAATCCCTCATGCTATTGTCAGGCAGGGAATGGAAAGAAGAGGTTCATTTATAGCAATGCATTTATTTCAGAGTTAGTTGAATTAGATGGTGGAGACTGATGTGGTTCTTCATTAGAATCAACAGGGACATAGTATAAGTATGTTAGTTTTATGTTACAGTGTGCCCTAATAATAGACACTATAATCTTTGTGATACTGAAAAAGTAGTAAAGATTATGAGAGAACATTGAGACAGCATGGTCCGCAGGTCTCATATAACATGCCTTATGGAACAGTGAAAGAGAAGCCCCTCTAATGGACTTCTATCTGGAGTAAAAGGCAACAACTCTTATTTTCACATGAACCGGAGAGCTGCCTTCCCCCTTCTAGTTAGAAAATGACTTGCACCATACAACTAGCAGCATTTGCAAATCAGATTGAATGTTCCCATGCAGAGGTGAAAAAACATTTTTCTTTTTCCAGTCTGAGTGTTGGATTCTGTGTTCTAGATCTCTAATGAGAGCTCATCTCAT
The DNA here is from genome assembly GCF_949319135.1 of Squalius cephalus. Classification (NCBI taxonomy): domain Eukaryota; kingdom Metazoa; phylum Chordata; class Actinopteri; order Cypriniformes; family Leuciscidae; genus Squalius; species Squalius cephalus. The sequence continues at coordinate 21,236,280 of NC_137128.1, forward strand.
TCCCTGGGGAAGAACAATTGAAATGCCCTTGCAAAGTAGAATCCAACTCATAATGAGACGAGTATCTTTCACCAGTGAAAAGTAAAACTGCAGAAACTATTGGATGCATCAAGGTTCCTTTTGTATCTGTCCATTCTGCATTCTTTTAAAGGAATTGCATTAGTTTTACTTTGAGGAATGATTTCATAAGAAAAAAAAATAGCTTTTCGCTACTTCCATAGTGTATGATTGCAGAAAGAAAATTGTTTGTATTGAACATTTATGGAGCAACAAATTTTGTGTGAAAATAAATCATAAAAGTGGTTTGTTTGTTTCAAAATCGTATAAATGTATGAAGTGGCAAGGCTCACCAGCATTAGGCAAAAAGCACACATTATTGAAACAAATACTTTAGCTAAAATAATGTTTTAAGTAATGCCTTAGTTAATACTTGTTCAAAACAATCAATTTAGCAAAGTTTGTACTATTTTCTGTTTATTTTCATAAATATTTTTTTTTTCAATAAATATACTGTTATTAAAATATGTTAATATAAAAAATATATTTTAAAAATACAGAAACAAAATTATTTTAGAGAGTAAAGATTCTGAAAACATTGAAGACATCCCATAATAATTTTATATAGATTTACAGTTGTAACATTAAATGATATTTGATCATATAATATGATAAATATCATATTTTTTAAATATGATGGTTTCATTATAAATATGTTGATTATCTCTAAGGTGGACACCCAACTTAATATATGATATTTACCATCTGAATCTAATGTCTACGAATGGAAATTCAGCCAGCTATTTATAATCATATTAATTATTGTCCCTTTAGGCCCAACATCAAGGGCGCCTTTTACCCCAAACCAACATGCTCTTCCGTTATTGAAAAACTGTTGCTTTAATTACTTAGAACAAATCCCTGGAAGGAAATCCTTGAGGAAAATCCTGACCTTTGTTCCAAAATATATTCCAATAATTTTTTTATTCTCATTTCCTACTTAAATCTACAACATTTGTTATTGTTATTGCTCTTCAATGTCATGAAAACAGCACTGCGACCTAAAATGTAAGTAATTTACCGAAAGCCTAAAAGCCTTCAACATACTTTGATACTATAACATCTGCATCTTTTCAACCACTAAGAGAGCCGGCGCCAGGGCACAGGAACTAGAGGTGCATCCATGGGGGTGGATCTGATATGAATAAAACACTTGACAAATTATAGCCTTATTGAAAAGATTATTATTGCAGCTTCCATAGACATCAGTGTATGGAATTTGTATTTAACTATAAAAGTGTTTTTTTTAATGTACTTCATTTAAATGTCTGAAACCTAAAATAAACATTATGTGGCTGAAAACACTGAATAGTTCATCTTTTGCTCCCTCGTGGCATCAGGCCTGACTGCTAAATCTCACCTTTCTGTCTCTCTCTCTCTCTCTGTCTCTGTCTCTCTGTCTCTCTCTGTCCGTCTGTAGAGGAGTTGTACGTGTAGATGTTAATCTACAGGATGTGGACATTGACCAGTGCTCCAGCAGCGGCTGGTTTGCAGGAACTCACCGCTGTAACTTGACAACTATGGAGGTGAGTGTGCAATCTCATCCCTAACAGGATCAGATGAGAATATAAGCATCACAAAAACACTCAAAGGCCCGGTTCCACAGACAGAGCTTAGATTAAGCCTGGATTAGGCCATTTAAATTCAATTAAGACAGTTAAGTAGCTTTTATAAGCGTGCCTTAGAAGAAAAACATCATCTTGAGACAAAACAATGGCACTGACATATTTTAAGATATCTTCGTGCAAGTTGCTTTCAGTGAAAACAGCTCAAACATGCATTTTAGTCTGGGACTAGGTTTAAGCCTTGTCTGTGAAACTGGGGGAATGTGTTTGGCTCAGGACCCAGATTTGCATTAGTCAGAAGTAAAGAAGTAAACAAAAATGAAATGTATTATTAATATCATCATTATTATTCATTAAGCCAGTAATTCACAAACATGCAAAATGGTCAATACAAATCATATCAATATATTCTAGATCATATTTTGGTGCAGAAATGAAAGTAATTTGGTATTTATGTGTGCATTAAATCACAGATAACAAAATGTGAATGTGTTGTGAGCATACAAAACATTGTATAATATATGTGAGCGTTTTGTTGGATGCAATGTTTGCATTTAACATTGTTTTTCCCTACTGTGTGTGACCTTATCAGAACACACCTACATGCTTAAAGCTTTTTCATTTCATATTGTCCAAGACTTTCCGGCATCAATTCTACTTTCTAATTAATTGGACGGAGTGCAATGATATATTTGTTTGCTCAAGTGGGATTGTTTTCATTGTTCTTTTTTTTTTTTTTTTTTTTCACTGCGAAATATAAATGTGGGATTTATCACATCCTTGACTGGAGTCTATAGTAAATCTGTGTTGGAAGTTGCTCCGCGAGAGCTAATTAGACTATCCGAGCTGTTCTGCCAGGGTGCCAGTGAGAGTCTGGGCCGGCTTGGATGTTTCTGGAAGTTGCACTCGTACGCTAAATCACATCACTGCGTGGGTTTATGCATTATGTCATTGCACAAGTGCTGAACATGAAGTGGTGTGAAAAACACAAATACTGGACCACAAAACCAGCCACATGGGTCAATTTTTTGAAATTGAGATTTATACATCATCTGAAAGCTGAATAAATTAACTTTCCATTGATGTATGGTTTGTTAGGATAGGACAATATTTGGCTGAGATACAACTATTGAAAATCTGGAATCTGAGGGTGCAAAAAAATCGAAACATTGAGAAAATCTTGTCCATTTATGTTGCGCTTGTGCTGCATTCACTCACAAAAATACATGTTTTATATATTTACGGTTGGAAATTTACAAAATATCTTCATGGAACATGATCTTTACTTAATATCCTAATGATTTTTGGCATAAAAGAAAAATCGATCATTTTGACCCATACAATGTATTGTTGGCTAATGCCACAAATATACCCGTGCGACTTGTGACTGTTTTTTTTGATCCAGGGTCACATATGGCATAGTCTCATTTTCAAGTATACACAAATGTAACAAAATCCTTCTGTTTCTTTGAAATATGTGCCATTTAAACCTTACATAAACGAAACGAAGCAGTAGGCTCTTTCACAGTCCAGAGTACAATGGAAGTCAATGGGGTTCATCAACTGTTTGGTTACCGACATCCTTCAAAATATCTTCTGTGTTCAACAGAAGAAAGAAACTCATACAGGTTTGCAACAACATGAGGATGAGTAAATGATGACACATTTAGCATTTTTAAGTGAACTATCCCTTTAATTTGTTTGAGACATGCCCTGCTTTGTATTTTTGCATTACTCAAGTTCTTTGTGTCACTTTCACACACTTTTATACTGTAGCATGGTATATACACTCACCTAAAGGATTATTAGGAACACCATACTAATACTGTGTTTGACCCCCTTTCACCTTCAGAACTGCCTTAATTCTACATGGCATTGATTCAACAAGGTGCTGAAAGCATTCTTTAGAAATGTTGGCCCATATTGATAGGATAGCATCTTGCAGTTGATGGAGATTTGTGGGATGCACATCCAGGGCACGAAGCTCCCGTTCCACCACATCCCAAAGATGCTCTATTGGGTTGAGATCTGGTGACTGTGGGGGCCATTTTTGTACAGTGAACTCATTGTCATGTTCAAGAAACCAATTTGAAATGATTCGAGCTTTGTGACATGGTGCATTATCCTGCTGGAAGTAGCCATCAGAGGATGGGTACATGGTGGTCATAAAGGGATGGACATGGTCAGAAACAATGCTCAGGTAGGCCGTGGCATTTAAACAATGCCCAATTGGCACTAAGGGGCCTAAAGTGTGCCAAGAAAACATCCCCCACACCATTACTCCACCACCACCAGCCTGCACAGTGGTAACAAGGCATGATGGATCCATGTTCTCATTCTGTTTACGCCAAATTCTGACTCTGCCATCTGAATGTCTCAACAGAAATCGAGACTCATCAGACCAGGCAACATTTTTCCAGTCTTCAACTGTCCAATTTTGGTGAGCTCGTGCAAATTGTAGCCTCTTTTTCCTATTTGTAGTGGAGATGAGTGGTACCCGGTGGGGTCTTCTGCTGTTGTAGCCCATCCGCCTCAAGGTTGTGCGTGTTGTGGCTTCACAAATGCTTTGCTGCATACCTCGGTTGTAACGAGTGGTTATTTCAGTCAAAGTTGCTCTTCTATCAGCTTGAATCAGTCGGCCCATTCTCCTCTGACCTCTAGCATCAACAAGGCATTTTCGCCCACAGGACTGCCGCATACTGGATGTTTTTCCCTTTTCACACCATTCTTTGTAAACCCTAGAAATGGTTGTGCGTGAAAATCCCAGTAACTGAGCAGATTGTGAAATACTCAGACCGGCCCGTCTGGCACCAACAACCATGCCACGCTCTAAATTGCTTAAATTGCTTAAATCACCTTTCTTTCCCATTCTGACATTCAGTTTGGAGTTCAGGAGATTGTCTTGACCAGGACCACACCCCTAAATGCATTGAATCAACTGCCATGTGATTGGTTGATTAGATAATTGCATTAATGAGAAATTGAACAGGTGTTCATAATAATCCTTTAGGTGAGTGTATTTATACTGTAGCATGCTACAATAAATAGATTTGACAAAATATTTATTTTTCAACAAATGGTCAGAGTAAGGTAAGTTTTAGAAAATGCTGATCTTCAATCTCAACTGATTTATTTGATCTTATAATAAAAATGAAACACATTTCAATAAGAAATAAATATTATTATTATTAAAAACCATAATGGGTAACAAATTTGGGTGGCCAATTTAACATAAATGAATGTTATTCAGTAGGCGCTAGCTAGTTTTGTGACTAAATGGTTGTTTGTAACTCATAAACTATGAAAATCTTGCAGTTTAAAACTACAGCTTCAAAATCTGCGCCAAACATTCCAAAAGAAACGCTTTTTATAATGCATTCATGTAGTACTATCACGAATGTATTGTTCTTCGTGAGGTTTTAAGAACTTTCACACCCTTCAATTAGTTATTTGTGATAGATTTTAATATATGTAGCTGTAAGATGTCTAGGCTACTTACATTTCGATTTTTGTTCGATTTTAAGATTTTGTCAGTCTACATTTTTTTTCTTTATTTATAATGAAGTAATGTGTATTTAGTGAGGTATAAATATTCTAAACTGATAAAGAAAAAGTACTGGTATCAGATTAACATCGGTATTGACAGATAGGCCTACACAAGATTGCGGTATTGGAATCAGTATCGGACATAAAAAGTGGTACTGAGCTGTCCCTACCTATTACTAACAACAACAACAACTAAATCTTAAAGGTGAACAAAGTAACTTTTTTACCTTAACTGAACAGGGGTGCGTTTCCCGAAAGCATCGTTGGCCAACTATGGTCGCAAGTTCCGTCGTTACCAATAGAGTTCAATGGACATTGCGATGAACTTGCGACCATAGTTGGCCAACGATGCTTTCGGGAAACGCACCCCAGCTTCGGAGTCATTGGAGTGGTTATTACTTATTTCGGGTTAAATGGTGGTCGTTTCGCACTCCCCTGGTGCCCGTGAGCGGAAAATACGCACTTGCAAATTTGAGCCGGCGGGCCGCCGCGTCAGGAAGTATCGCGTGATATCAGGTCTCGCGATATAAATAATTGCTTTACGGCCAAAAGAAATCTGCTAAAATGCTGTCATTATTGCGCTCCCTCACGCTGTTCGAACCCGAATGAAGAAGACGTTTTAAAGAATGTCCCATCTGCTTTGATGTCGTTGATCTACTAGCCTCTGGTGTCTGAGAATCGCCAACGAGTTTTTACAACAGTGTTGTCAAATATCTATTCCGAAGCTGTGGGGGGAGCTCTAGAGAGAAACCTGCGAGCAAAAAGCGAGAATACAGCGAAGAAATCCCGAAACTACTGAGCCCTGCTTTAAAGTGATTGTACATAATAGTGTTTATTGTAACATGAAATATAAACAATTCAACCTTTTCATGTAACAGTTTCATCAAATCAAATAAAAAGCGTTGAAAATGTTAAATAGCTCAAACCATGAGAAAATACAGCAGTCCATTATGGTACAAGGCTCACACAGAACATGTTCTCGATCCATTTGTTTTTCATTATTATGTAAACGTGCTAAACTGGTCTCTTTACCAGCTGCGGTGCATCTCGCTGTCTTTTCAGCATCTTCTGGCATGCCTATAATGTTATGTCATACATAAAAGAACCGCTTTGTTCCATTGCTCCAAATCTTGTTCCAAAGATTTGTTCCATTGCGTTTTACTCAGCAAAACTGTGTTTACAAAAGGTATTGGGATACCAAAGTGTTCCCTACTTGAGGATACATCGGTCGGTCAATTATATGATGGAATATTGTGTGGACTGGCCTGGGTTTGCAAGGCCCAATTGTTGTCTTGTGTAGAGGAGAATTTCCCAGTAAGATGTGATCCATTATATATGCAGTATAATGGATTTTCCTGGGCTTACTAAATTATTGACCATGCTCCATGTCTGCGTGGTCCCACTCATGGGAAAACCGGAGGAAAAGCAGCAAGGAAATGCACAGCAGGTTTCACAAGCACAACGCTTGCTCCCAACCACAGCAACTGAAGCAAAACGATATTTGGAAGGCTTTCCTGTGTTTATGAGAGAGAAGAAATACTTGTGTGCTGCCATCTGAGAAAGAGGCGAAAAGCAGCATGTGTGTGTGTGTGTGTGTGTGTGTGTGTGTGTTTGTGGAGAATCTATTTATAGCCTCATGTCTTCCTAAGACAGCAGGACCATGCCTCTTAAAATCTGTCCTGTCATTTAAGTTGAGCAACATCAGCTCGGGGCTTGACATTCGAAGGAGCGCATCCCCGAATCATATGCACTCAATGTCCTGCAATGACTTTCCTGAGGTGGATTAACCTGAGTAATGTTTTGAGTGGATGTTAGACTCTATCAGTCAGTTACTGCTAGAGAATAAAGCTCTGGAGACTTGAGACAGAACATGTCCAAGGCCTCAATAATAATTTCCTTTCTAGTTTTCTTTTTCTACTTCTTTTGCTATTTCTTCCGCTACATTAGTTGTAATGGTAATGCTGTGCTATACTGTGGATCTCATTGGCTGTCGGCAGAAAGCTATTGTTTCTGAGTATAATCAGTGAGCGTATTCTCATGCCTCATTAGTGAAGATTTAAGACTTTAAAGGGAAAGTTCACCTATTTATGATAAAAAAATGCCCGTTTATCTGTGGAACACAAAGGGAGTTCATTAAATCAGTATCCAGTTTACAATGACAGTACCTACTGACTCAATTGAATTCTTATTAATACAACATCTAAGCGTGTCAGAAAAAGTACATGCAGTTCACTGATCATTTTTCCAAGTGCTCTGACAAGTTTTGGTGATAAATAACCCAATATTTAAGCAGTTAACAGTAAAATTGTTTCCATTTCTTCTTGACATTTCTATGCATCAGAATGAAAGTATGATGAAATATGAATTTAGCATGTGCCAGAAAAATATGTCTCTGTTTAAATTATATTATTTGATGGGTTTTTTTATAATTACTTTAAATATGTATTTTGTTTAAGTTGCTCTGATGTGTTTTTGTTAGTGGCTTTGTAGTATTGCTAATTTATCGATAACACTTTACAACAAGGTTCAATTTGTAAACATTAGTTAACTACATAACATTAGTTAATATGAACATTAACTAATGGGACCTTATTTTAAAGTGTTGCCAATTTATCAAAAGAATAGTATGAGTAGTTTATCTACTTTAAGTTATTTGAAGATTGTAGCTTGGCAAACTACAGTTAAAGGATTAAAACACCATATTTTTAAAGTCACAGTAACTTCATAAAATAGTATTGTTCCATGAAATACAAAAAATACAACCTTATCATATGAAATTAAGATTATAAAACATCTTTCTGTCTTTTCAGCATCATGTGCCATGAGTGCTTCATTTTTAAGATGTCATGACACATTATAAGAGTGTTTTTCAACTGTGTTCTGTTTCATTTAGTTTTGCTCAAGTCAGATTTAATCTAGATTTATTGTTTACTATGTATAAGTTGTGACTGTCAGAAATGAACAATGCTTTAACTTTGTATTCGTGTTTCTAAGATGAAGATGGATTATGCAATGACCAGTTGGCCCTTGAATAATTCAGGAAGCTCTGCATGGATGCACTGTGTAATTCAATACAATAGCAATTGCAAATTAAGTTGGCTGAACCCCTGGACATAATTGCTGATTCATCAAAACGGATGAATTTTGCACAATTCCTCTTTATAAAACTGACTATAAAGTATTCTGGGGATGTCTGTTGAGAATATTTCATGCCAAAGTGTCTAAGGTTAAGGTCGAGCTACTCCAGAAGGCGTATTTTGTTCTGATAAGACCATTGTGGTGTTGATTCACTCTCATGCTTTGGATCGATGTCCTTTTGCATCACACAACTTCTGTTGGGCTACAGATGGCCTTATATTTTCTGGTAAAATGTCCTGCTAAATCATATTTTATCACCAATTTATGCAGAAATCGAAATCCTGCAACCAGACTAGTGGTTCTCACCATGGGGCCAGCCAGGAATGACTTCAAATGATTTAAAACAAGACAAAACAAACATTAAAATGAGCTAAAACAACCAAAAATCATGAATATTTCTAATTTGTTTCAATTTATAATGAATATTTATTTTGTGTAAATATCCCAAGCACTAAGCTATTTTATCGGGTGTAAATTAGTAAGTAAAAGTGAGTGAAAATATTCTTAAATGTCATTATCCTTAATCCTTATCCAGTAAAGAACAACTGCACAGTAAAAAAATATTTTCATGATTTGTTATCACAACTTTTTATATTTTGTCAAATCAACTTAGATAATTAATATGGTTCAGATAGCATAATATTTTGAGTTTTTATTTATTAAACCAAGCTCCTTCATTGTATTAACTAAAAATATTTATTTCAATGAACTCAAAATTTTAAGGCAAAATTTTGACGTTTTTACAGTGTGGAAATGTCATGTAAATTCATTGGTTAAAAATGGCCTGCAATTTAGTTTGCAGACAAGGGAGTCAAAAAGGTTGAGAATTACTGCGTTAGACCACTGGTTCTAAAGCCAATGCTATGTTTACAAATGTTAAGAAAAAGCTGAAATGTCATGAGAAGCAGTTAATGGGTAGCTGAGAAACACTGAAACTCGTCACAGCAATGCTGGATGAAGTGAACTGAAGGTGCACTGTCACACATATCCAAATATATCCTGCAGCAGGTGTTATGTCGGCAGGTCTTCAGTGACAGAATGATCTTGTAACTCTGCTGATGCTGACACTTCTCACTCCTGAAGATTTCCAAGCATAGTCATGTTTTCAAATGTGTCAGGTCGCCCACATTTATCTGCACTGTAAAGCAGCAAGGTTTGCATTATTAAATCATATTCATATAGGGAGAATTCTCAGAGAGGAACAGCTGATATATTGAAAATCCTGTTCTGTTGCGTAGGATAGAGAGAGCTATTGAACCACAGGTGTGTATAAATCAACATATATCCCTCTTTAAAGTTTTGCCCTGGCATTAAAAGAACACGCTGACTTTTTGGGACTTTAGCTTATTCACCGTATCCCTCAGAGTTCATACATACCCTTTTCATCTCCGTGCGTGCCGTAACTCTGTCTGACGCACCACCGCTAGCCTAGCTTAGCACAAAGACTGGAGGTAAACGGCTCCAGCTAGCATTCTGCTCCCAATAAGTGACAAAATAACGCCAACATTTTCCTATTTACATGTTGTGATTTGTATAGTCACAGCGTGTACGAATAACAAGGTCACATGAGACACAGCCATCTTCTAACCGTATGCATACTGGGAACTATATTTTCAGAGGGCGAAGCACTGCTACTTCTGCGGAGTGATTTACTCCAACTCTGAGCGAACATTCTGCTCCTCACCACGGGGCTTCTCAGGTGCTGCGAGCAAATCACTTTTGATGGATAACTCTGCGGGATACGGTGAATAAGCTAAAGTCCCAAAAAGTCGGCGTGTTCCTTTAAAGTCCAACTGAAATCAAAATTGACCCTATTTACTTTGTTAGCGCATATTACTAGTCTTGTGGTGAAAAATGAATCCGTGCAAGTTAATACACAGAAAAAAATTGTTTGCCGTCGTAATCTTTAATCAAAGTCTGAAAAGTTACTTCCGGTCTGGAATGGCGTTCCTTCTCTGATGATGTAGGTTTGACGGCTTGGGTTGGGAAATGCTTAACCACTCCCTTCAAACCGTTAGTCTGCTATGAGCAGAGATGGAGAGGAGGAGCGCTAGAGTAAAACCCTGCCCTCTGTTCAATATTCCTTTTCACTGGGAAATACGTCACAACACTGGAGAAAAGTCGTTTGCAACTTCCGGTTCACGCGGACTTTAAAGTTTGTGTGAATCTTGTCTTGCGTAGCCAGACCTTTAGTCTGACGGCAGCTTTCATTGGCCAAGGACCGCGCAATAAGACGTCTGACCGACATGTAAAGCAACCAATCACAGTTTGTTTTGTTCAGCATCAAAATGTAAAGTCGATGTCCCCACAATAACAGTTCGGTGTGCATTCATTCAAGAATGTTGTGCAGGTTTACTTCAACAGTGGCGCTGTAAACTTCACATACTTCTGAAAATGTAGCGTTTATTTGATCCTGATAAGCGCTAATTGTCACAGTTGTAAACACGACAACTTTCTCCTTCCATAAGGGGGTTTGGCATCGCAACGGCTTTGTTTATAGGCGGATCGCTCTCCTGTAGAATTCAACCAATCAGATGACGACTTTGAAACTACCAAAGTGTTGTTTACATAAGTGTTGTCTACATAAGACACCATTATGTGTGTCTTATGTATCAGACGTTCAGCCAACGGGGCCTGAGGTCTGAGGATGAGACTAGGGTGAATAGGGTGGGAGGGGACATCTTGGCATTTGTGTCATTAGGAAAAAGCAACACATACATTTTTATTTTATTTTATTGAATATAGCATAGAACATAGAATATAACACTTGATGCACCATTTTCTTTTTTAAACCAAAGCTAAAGTGAATAAATCTAAAATGGAGGTAATTACCTCCAGCACGACTTGTTCACATTGAATCCTTCATGCTGAAATAAAGGTGACAAAACAGTGACTTATTTAGCAGAAACATTTATCTGAGACCTGAGATCCTCACTTCATTATGTTTCGTCTGGGCTTCATGGTGCTTCTGGGTTATTTATAGAGCCTTGTGAACTTGGTGTGACTTTTTTCTAGTTCACAGTAAAACTTTCTTGAATACTGTAGACTAAAAAGTTTAAGTTGGCAAAGTCTCCTGTACACTTGAAACAGGCACAAAATGGCACAGTGTGAAATGCACATCTTGAGCACAACTTTCTTGTACAATATGTATCGTTCTATATGCAAACAGTTTTTATTTCAAGCTTGGCAGTCATTTCAAAGGGCCTTTAAGGAGCAAGCTGCTGTGAGCCCGTCAGTTTACATGCCCATGTTGGCTTTACCGTAATGTTGCCAGAATGTGAGTAAAAATAAATTGCTGCACATTTATCGACTGTCATAATAACTCATAAAACTGACATTTTCATATCTGGAAATCTGATAAATGACTGTGACACCACTGTCACAGATGGTCTATTAGCAGAGCTGTTTTCCTCAGGAAGTTCCTTGTTCATGCTGTGACTGTATTGAACAAATGTATATCATTTCTAGTGTCAGTTCAGATTTCAGCATTTTAAATGAAGAAAGTGGTACTGGAACTAGGACTTAAAGCTTCTATCTTAAGATCCAAGGTTAAATATTTACATGCATTGTGTCTTCTGTACTTTTAATAATGAAGTCCAGTTCTAAAACTAAACTTGTTCTTTTCCAGTGTGAACCAATTGTGGGCCATGGATTTGTGCTGGACAAGTACAAGTGCCAATGCAAGAGAGGTTTCTACCACCCAAGCCGAGTGGTGCTCAATGGCTTCTCAAGTAAGTACAAACCTGAACTGGTGAGACTTTAGATTTATTATATTACTTGTTTTGAAGGTGAACTGTAGGAATCTCTGTACCATCCATACTGTAATCTCTTATAGTATTTTGATAATTAATCATACTTAATGATAATTATGATAAGATTTATTTTAAACAGGTTAGATATGAACTGTAGATTTGGCTTGGGTTCATCTGTAAATCAAAGATTATTTCATCTGTTTAATTGTTTGTCAACAATAAATGTGAGTGTAAAATGAATGGAAATAAAGTAATTGGTCAGAGATTGTTTGAACAGAACTAGCCTGCACTGAATTTTTCTTTCTGACAGAAGCAGATACACAAACATAGAGTTACTTCCTTCCACCAGATAATTCATGATCTCAAACTAGGCACGAAAACCCCAAAGACAAGTTTATTTTTATTTAATGTGGAGAGTCCTAGTTGTTAAGAGCAATATTCCTCTCACGTGCACTCACAATTAACTTATGCAAAAATAGCACCATTTAAATGAGTCGCCACTACTTTTAGATAAATTAACATTAGCATGGAGACAGTATTGGCTAATTTACATACAGGCCACATAAATGTGGACTAATTACAAAAAGCTGCAGTTCTGTCCAAACACGTGGCAGATACACGCATTCACCTTATTTCATATTTGATAAACCAAGGCTTGTTCATAATTCAAAAAGCCTTGGACTCTTTGAAAATCATCCAATCTGAGGTTAGTGAATTTTGTTGTGTTGTCTTGTCTTGCAGGGGCTTGCAAATTGTCCTCTGCAGTTATAGCCTGTTATCTGTTCTCTGTCATTGTGTGTGTGCTCTGCATTATTAGATTACTATTTTGCTTTTAAGCCTGCTTCAACTTGACTTCACTCCCTCAGGAGAAATCACTTCGTATAGAAGCCAGATTAAAAAGGTTCCTCCACCCAAGTAGAAGCTAGTGCAGGTCAGCAATAGTGTTCTTTAGCTGAAGAACCCCACATTAACTTCAGCAGAGGTCTGCTTCCATTTTTGAATACTTATGGACCAATAAGTCCAAGATTAAACAGCAACTATGGACACTTTTGCAGGAAGTCTCCTAATTCACTCACATCTACCTAATTCAGAGGAAAATACCCTTGATCTCGCAGAGATCTCAAAAAAAGCTATACTTCCATTCAAAGTTGCGGATTTAACTTGTGCGCAAAGTTGGAATATGGCATAAAACATCTGTGAATAATGCACCGTTACCGGCGTCCAATGTGTTCATAAGAACAAAATTGTCAGTTCCTGGGAAATTGGCACAAAATATCTGTAATAAAAATGGAAGCTGCTGCGGTCGGGGTTGGTATCAAGGAATTTATTATGCGCATGTCTTATCAGATTAAAAAATAATCTACCTCAAAATGTGCATATGTTTTTTATGTACATTTTTAGAGTTTTATGCGCATCTTGTCATTTTTTCTATGCGATATCCCAACATTTTTCTCCTACTGTATAGTAGGGAATATGAGATTTCGGATACAGCCAATGTCACATCGTTGTCATAGTATGATTCCTTGTCGTCCACCTTTTGTTAGAATCAGACCGGGAAACATACTCTGATGAATCCTGGGAATTGTCCGGGAGGTGTTTGCCCTGCCGAGAAGGCTGTCAGTTCTGCAGGGATGACACACCGTGTCTGGCTCAGGAGGACACTGCCCTCCGTCTTGCCATGGTCTCCATTCAGGGGTTCTGTATGCTCCTGGACTTCATCAGCATGGTGGTTGTCTACCACTTTCGTCGCAACAAGGTAAGTACGTTTACAGCCCGTCATCTCATCTGGAAAGGCTTTGTACTCTATTCTGCTTTTATAGAGTTACCTGAGCCAAAGAAAAACTAGAGCTTGATTTCAGCTTGAGCAGGTTCATTGGCCTGAAGGGCAAATACTGCTTTTCAAAATGTCATAGTTTATTCGTTCACTCCTATTACTTCTCTCAACCTTATTTTTCAGAGGATCAAAGCATCTGGTCTTATACTTATTGAAGCGATACTTTCAGGATCTGTACTTCTCTACTTCCCTGTAAGTACCAAGACTTTATTTCAACAACTCTATCAAAATGAAAGAGGAATATAAATTTTCCCTTTCATCCTATGTCACTATTTACAGTTTTTCTCGATTGCTTAAACACATTTCTTGAAACTATGCCTCGTATTCTCAAAACTATAAACACAAATCCATAACGTCTCACCCAATTCCCCAAACATCCTATTTTCAGGTCAAAATGAAGCTCTACACTCAAAACCATTCACTCTTGCTGAAAAACCAAACTTTGCCCTCAGACAGGACACACAAGCTCTCAAAATCACATACACTACAACATAGTCTAACACACTGGTGCAATAAATTCAAAACAACATTTCCAAAACTGGTAAGTTATGTTGCTTGTGGTTCCCCCCATCACAAACCTTTTCACATGGTGAACACAAAAGACAGTGGATACACTGGCACATTTTTATTCATACACAGAAAACACACACACACACATTTTTTTTTTCCGGTTTTACTCTCTTTTTTTTTTTTTTTTTTTTTTTACTCTCTCCTCTAAAAATTTTTTTATATTTACTTTCAGTAAGATGTGTGTGACCATCATATGACAGTAAAAGAGCACACACAAACCTTATTCTAATATGGAATTGTATTGGAATGGTAAAGAGTGTACGTCCAAACAGGAGAGGAGAGCCTCCACTCAAGGATACAATATGATGGACACGTCTAAGAATGTTCCACATATGGTTGAAATACCATCATTTGCCTAGAAAGATAACATTCTGGGAGTCAAGACTATAAAGGAGAAAGGATGCCTTCACTGTCACACTCTGCAGCCACTCTGTGTGACTGTATGGCTGCTGGCCTTTTCTTGCAAGAAAATAAACCTCATCAAAGACTATTGGAAATGTTTGTCTCTTATTCAGTGATAGAATTTTGTTTGCCACCACACCTCCCTGAAGGTTCTCGAGGCGACGGTAAAGCGACTCAAATTTGGCCTTACTCGTAGCCGAGCCTCCCTCATAATCATACCATTGATAAAGACATGGGCAACTAGAGTGGCTTGAATTTCATCTGAGACTGCTTGTCTTCTTGTCCTTGCCCTTCCTCCTCCTCATTCTTATCCCTCTTCCTTCATATCTTTCTGGATCCATTGTTCCAAAACGCAATAAACTGATTTGGGCCCTTTTATATATCTATTGAAGGTTCTGATTGATGTGTGTTAAATTTTGACTCTTAGTGTTTCCACTTGGGTAATTGTGTGCTAACTGAGCTGAAGCTGTGCTGACTTGAGTGAACAATATTGAATGCTAGTGCTTTCTAAATGACAACATGGTCTAAGCAATGAGAAACGAAGGGATTTGTGTGTAGAGTTTTGCAGTGACAGTTCAACAAATCTGACTCATTTGTCAAAACAGGGAATAGTGTTTATAGTTTAGTGAAATGGGTGTGCTTTTTGATAAATGGCATTATGGTTTTGAAATTTTAGTTCAAAAGCCTGGTTATAGTGTTTAAGCAATCGAGAAAAACTGTAACATGAAATGTGTGAATACCATTTTACTTTAATAATCTGCCATATTTCTAAATGAAAGGGCATGTTCAATTAGGAAAGAGAAATGTTATTCTTTGGAATAATGTGCAACAATGAATCATTTTTAATTTTTTCATCTGTTAAGTTCCGTTTTTTGTGATCTGATCACAAGTGGTCAGCGCTAAATACAGGTAGAAACGTTTTGCGATGTGATCATTGTGAGAAGGTGCACTAAGTAATGGGATTCAAATTTGCTGCATTGTACCAAAAGACATGGATTACGAAAAAACACAGTTGTGTATCTTTTCATTCACTTCTTTTCTCATTTGCTCGTAAGCTGGGTTCCTGAGAAAGTGATGTTGGGTCTGATGAAATAAGATCTAATTTCATTCAAATGGTCACAGATGATGTTAACACCAGATTGAAACATTGCATATTGGCTGTCCACTTGGGATTGGATCACTATATAAGAATCTAATACAAAAACAGACCAGGGATGGTTTTAATTTCATGCTATATTTAAAGGACCAGGCATCCAGGATGCAGCTGTAAAGATCCATTATGATTTTCTTGGTTTTATCCTCAGTTGACTGATTTGTACAGTTTGCACCTGAGGCTCTTTGAAATGCAATGGTCTGCTTTTCATTTGGCTGGTCTAGTGTATTGCGTAAGCCTGTTCAATGTTGAAAGTGTCTCATTATTTATGTCGGTTTAAGTGAAAGCTAAGTATTTGTTGGCCAGCTTTCAGTCACATTTATCATTTCAAATGCATATTAAGTTCTCATTTTTGTTGCATTTCCATGTTTAGTTGCTTCTGTGAAACCCCATCAGAATGTCTTGATTCTTCAACTATAACTCGTTGTGAATGAAAACCTGATCAAACACAATAGAAGATGCCCTATATTTTATCACTTCTCATTTGAGAATGCTTGTGTAAATTTAAAATTGAATCTGTCAAAAATGAATTCCTCAACGGAGTTGTGTAAACTCTTAGATTCTGTGTTCTTGTTTGATTAAAAACAGGCACGTCATCTGTTGTGCTCCTGTCTCTTGGTATTTTTCTCTGTTCTTAAGCTGAGCACACCTCCCGGACCATCTGTGTCAACAGCTCTTGCATTTATATGAGAGATAGAGGGAGGATGAAACAGGGTAAGGATAGTAAGGATGGTTTATTTGCACACGCTGTTTGTCATTTTAGCTCTGGATTATGAAAACCAGGTAATGACACAAACCTATAATGAATGCAGATTGCACGCAGTTCTGAGTGTAAGGTTATGGAGCACTTTACCACTCTCATTCAGACACCTGAAACAGCTGTTTAAAATGCAGAAAGTGAGCTTGACTACACCAAACCTGTGGTGATGTTTGGTTATAGCGCTTATCTCCTCATTTGATCATATATCAATTAATAAATGCTGCCTTCTGCAAATAGAAAATATACAATTAACAATAAAAGGTCAAATTAAGATGTAATATGATGTACAAGTATGTGATGCTTTACATCAATAATGATTATTTTAATAGCCTTACAATATAAACATCATAAACTGTTATTACATGAATATGACTAGGATTTATGCTGCCATTGGAAATTTCCCACTTCCCACTTCTGAAGCCGTGATTACAAGCTTGTCGCATTCAAGTGCTTTGTTGTCAGAAAGAACAAGAATCATGGAGGACTCTAGGTTTATTCTTGCCTGTTTATTGGGAAAGTCTTATTAAAGTGAAAATGGTATTTAGCATCACATTTCAGTCAAATACAGGCTATTTTTGCTGTTTATAAAACATACAATATGCTTCAAATTATTATTCATACAAGTAAATATGCACTACTTTAACGACAAGCTGTTGTGAAAAAAACTAAAGAATATCAGTAAGAGCAGCAATCGTTCTCCTCTCCGCCATGTTTAAAGTCGTGTTGGGAACTTGGGTATCGAAATTATCTCTGAGCTTATCTCTAAAATGGTAAATACAACTTGAAAGGCGTTCATGTCCAATTTTTAACTAGGAAACTCATATTTACGTCAATTTCGATAGCATGTGAAGGCAGTTTTAAATACAACACTCAATTTGAATGATATGAAATAGGGGGCCCGGCTCTGGCTATCTATCCATCAAAGCGTCCTTGTCCTGAAAAAGGTTGAAGACCACTAGTTTAGTGAATTCATCCCTAAATGTTACAAAAATGGCAATAATCAGCAATAACTAAAAATTAAGCAAGGCCTCATTTTTATTTTCTTTGTAAGCCAATAATGGCATGGTTCAATAAAAAGCATCCACAGCACCATTTAATGAAAATCATCTGTCATCCGTCTCTTAAAGTCAACATGAAATCAAAACTGACCCTATTCACTTTCTTAATCCACATTTTTGATTCTAAAACAACCTCTTGTTTTTTCAATCTCTCCCTTCCAACCAGCTGGCTCAATTCTGGTATTTAACAGCCACTTTTCACTATCCAATAAAAATATTGACACATGATGTTGAATGTTCTGTTTCATGCCCATTATGTAAGTAAAATGCATTGTGAAAGGTGTTTCATGGCCACTTTTTTTCTAACAAATTCAGTTTTCATGGCACTGCAAACTGAATTCTGATGTGATTTTAAGCTCTGAATAGAACAGATGACAGTCGTCAGTGATCAAACATGTGCATGCACTCAGATGCACTACAGCTGTGTATAGTTTCTATCGTGACATGCTGCTGTTCTGCTGTGCAGCGCTATGCATTATTAATGAGTCCATCAAGTTCTAGCGCAACTTGTTATAAATAAATCCTCTGGTTAATTAATGGCAGAGTGTTGGAGGCAAAAGGGGCCACCTATTTGTCTCCAGTCTGATGTTACAAATATGTCACTATATTTCTTTTGTTGTCATCGACTCCCTGCCCTACAGCACTGAAGGTACAAGATTTGGACCAGTTTACAGTGAAATTGAACAATAGGCTATTTGACTACCAAGATCTGTTATGTCAGTTTCATGAAGTTTGAAGCCTTTCGTTTCTAGTGCCTTACTGGGCATTCATAGTGTGAATTGACTTGCACATTGTGCCGACAAAGGACCATGTGATATTGTCAAGTAAAATCTGTCAAAAACATTTATTTCTCATGACCTTAACTCTTTCCCCGCCGTTGTCATAATTTTCCGGCAATCCATGTTTTCACTGTTGTACGGTAGGGGACGTTATTACGCATCTTCTGAAAGAGTACAGAATCTGCGGTTCGAAACACTGGGGAAAAAGAAGCAGAAACAAGCTATAAAATCATTGCTTATGCACATGTAAGCTAGCGCAATCATCGGACATTAAACCAAATTAAAACTGCCTAATGTTACTGAATGAAATGTCGAGCCAGGACAAGGTATAGGACTGTTCATGCTTTGGGGGTGTTGATGGATTCAATCTACTCCATCTATGTTTTGATCATCATTCTGAATCCGATCCGGACATAGTGTTTGACAAAAACGTGATTTTCTCAGCTTTTTGTTCAAAATGTTGCTTTTTTATGAAACTTTTCCACATTCAAATGTTTATAAGAAAAGATTGCATGAAGCTAGAATTTTTTCTTTCTTTCAGATTTTGGGGAAAATGTTTCCCCCAATTTGGTTTTAATGTAACTTCTTGTGTGGATATAGTCAGTATATCTAACCAAAATGTGAAATAACTGACTTACATTAAGATTTTCACTATCCTGATGAGAGTAAAAGGCATGTGCTCATTTATTTCTCTGAGAGGAGAAGTGCTGCTAATTGAGTCTTCCTCGTGGTTAGAAGCTACACATGGCAAAGCTCTTTGATTACACTGAAGGGGCCGTTTTGCTGTTTGCACATTTAAGAGGACGACTGTGGATTGGAAAGCTGTACTGGTGACTCTCCTAGGGGAGATAAGAACAGATGCATCATTCCATCAGTCTGTGCTGATATTTATTGAATTCTGCTGCTTTAAATAAGACCGGCACAGAACAAAAGGGACAGCGGGCTTGTCAGATAATGAACACTTCGCAAACTCAGGAGGATAAAGAGCCATGGATTAAACAAAGACAATCTGGAAAGCTTGTACTTGTACTTCATTCACACACATTATAACATGAGTATATTTGTGTGTTTAAGAGTTTTTTTTTAAGTTTTGAAGGATCTCTCACTGTTTGTTTCCTAGTAATGAGCTGCACAGCTTTTATATTGGGAAAACACATACAAGGTTTTGATATTTTACAACTACATCGGGATAAATCTCATGAAAACATGCCCTGCTCACTCAAAATAAAAATAAAAATATATTTTGCATCGAGTTTAATGCCACCAAGACAATAATAATGTTACAATGGTTGCATTTAAGTGTGAAATTGTGACAATTAGACAAATTTTCCCCTCCCAATATCTCAGTATTGTTTTTCTAATTTTTCTCATCATAAAGGCATGCAGTACAACAAATAATACCATGATACAAACAAATTTGTAATATAAATCATATATCACTTTTTTTGTCCACATTATAGTACTGAGCATTTAGAGTGGAAATGTGCATGAAAATAATGTCATTATGTAAAACATCATAATGCTTCTAAAATATATTTCATTTTCTTTAACCTGTTAACTGTCACCCCCATTTGTGAGCATAGATCAGAACTGAAACGGTTGTAATTCTTGAATGTGATTGGAATACAGAGATTATGTTAAATGACTACTGTCAAATAAAAATAAAGGAAAATATAGCTGCGAGCAGCGATTACGGGCCCAAGCCGGTGGCACCGCAACCCCGGTGCCTTTAGGGTGGCGGTGCCGCCGGCTTTGGCCCTTTATCGCTGCTCGCAGCTATATATATATATATATATATATATACACATACATATATATATTTATTTATTTATTCATTCATTCATTCATTTTTTTATTTTTTTATTATTTTTTTTTTTTTTTTATTCAGATTTTATGATACACTCAAAATATTCCACAACAAATCCTTTAAATTTAATGTAAAAGTAAAAATGAAAGTAAGCAGTGTTGGGCTCACGTAACCCTCTCATCAGAATCAAAATGTTTCAACATTTGCGATGTATTTGGATGCTAAACTATTCTTTATTATAGGCTTTGTTCTTCACTCGTGTTCCAATATTGATGGAAAAAATCATCCTCTTCACATGCGCAAAAATTTGCTTGGAAACATCACAGTGGAGCGAGCGGTGCTTACTGTGAATGTACGAATTGTACTACTGACTATTTAGAGCAGTGTAATTTTTATATGTTAGGTTGACTATTTTATTATTATATTTTATTAAGGCTATAATGAACAGGCTGCGATGTCAAGATTGTAATGCTGGAGTGTGTGTGTGTGTGTGTGTGTGTGTGTGTGTGTGTGTGTGTGTGTGTGTGTGTGTGTGTGTGTGTGTGTGTGTGTGTGTGTGTGTGTTCATGTTTTTCTATCCCGGTGGGGACTTTAACCTGAATGCACACAGACTCATGGGGACTCGTGTCACAGTGGGGACCTAAATAGAGGTCCCCATGGGTAAACAAGATTATAAATCATACAGAATGAGTTTTTTTGGAAATGTAAAAATGCAGAAAGTTTTATGGGATAGGTAGGTTTAGGGGTAGGGTTAGTGTGAGGAGATAGAATATACAGTTTGTACAGTATAAAAACCATTAAGTCCATGGAGAGTACCCACAAAGATAGTAAACCGTGTGTGTGTGTGTGTGTGTGTGTGTGTGTGTGTGTGTGTGTGGCGTGGGCGCGATTGAACAGTAGACACATAAAAACATACTCCATCATTATACAGGACGAAATTCAAACTGCAAAGTGTTAACTTATATTTGTGTACAGTTGCAATAAAACACAAAATTGTGCTTTTGTAAAATAATTTCAAGCAATCCACCCCCCGAAAGGCGCTAATTTTAAAATGAAACTAAAATGCTCATGGCTGCACGGGCATTCATAACGGTGCACGTCCACGGCGAGGAACGAGCAGAACAGAGTGAACGTTTTTCAGTTAATTCCTACTTCCATAGGAATTCATTTGAAACGCTCGCTCAACCAATATAAATGTCAGTGCGGACGAACATATTTTACTTTAGTTTTTAAGTTAGCGATTAAAAAGCCCCCAGCGGTGTCACACGTCAGTTAACCGGTGGTAAAATATTCTCACCGTCACATACCTAGTATATTTATATATAGATATAATAGGCCTACCTGATTTTGAACACAAGAGGGCAGTATAGCACTATGTTTGACTTTATTTATGTATTGTTTAGACTAAACAACCATTCTGGCAGTTTTTAAACTTAAAATTCATTCTTAAATTGAAAAAAAAGAATAAAATGTTTAGTTGTGATGTTTGTATACTTTTATATAGAAATAAATGGTATATAATTACATTTTTAGAAAATTTGAGGCTTTTAGTTTTTCCTTTTTGGACATTACTTTAATCCCTCGCCATAGCAAAACCGTTTGAGATATTTATTATCCGTTCACAATTTAGCATATTTAATGTATTTTCATCATGTTGAAAAAGTTTGGTGGGAATAAAATAAATAGTTTAAGAGGAGTGGCTAAAAATTCATAGGCTGATTTTGCAAAAAAATCCACATTCAGACCAAAATATCTGACTTCCTTTTGCTCTGAGCTAATGAATGTAAATTAGAAAGTTGTCCGGCTTGATGAGAACAATATAAAAACATTTTTTTTTTACTGTATTTAAAACTAACCCCCCCACTTTTGTCAAAAGCATGTTGAAAGTGACACACTTCCTGCTGCCAGTTGGTGGCGCTATAACTTTGACTCACAATAGTCACATCCATCTGATCGGCCTCTTACCACGAACACACTGCTGAAGTTTCATCAAGATCAGTTGATGTATGCAGAAGTTATAACACTTCGTGTCTCTCTTTTCTCGCCATAAATTCGTTTCCTCACCACGGCCAAACCGTTCAAGATATCAAAAATCCGTCCGCAATTTAGCATCCTCAATGTCTTTACTTCATGCTGACTGAGTTTGGAGGTGATTGAATGAATTCTCTAGGAGGAGTACATCACATTCCACAGCAAGCGTTTTCCAAACAACCCATAATAGCTGACTTCCTGTTGGGCTGGCGTGAAACTTGTCAGAGGGAAAGTTGTTCGGCCCGACGAAATCTATATGTGTACCGAGTTTCATATTATTTCATGCAAGCGTGTTTGATATATGGACCAAGTTTTCAGACCCTGTTCAAGAGGGCGCTGTTGAGCCCCCCTGCCACGCCCGTTTCTGAAACTTTTCACATGTCTACTGGCTAATAAGTGTTATGTGTCTGTCGAGTTTCATCCAATTTCAAGCATGTTAAGAGTCTCAAACGCATCCGAAAAGAATATTAAAACTTGATGCGTTGCCACGGCAACAGTATCTAAGATATCAATAATCCTTTCACAGGTCTACATCTGCCCTGTGTTTACATTATACACATAAAGTTTGAAGCAAATCGGGTAAAATTAAGAGGGTGACTTCAAAGCATTTTGAAAGTGACACACTTCCTGCTGCCAGTTGGTGGCGCTATAACTTTGACTCACAATAGTCACATCCATGTGATCGGCCTCTTACAACGAACACACTGCTGAAGTTTCATCAAGATCAGTTAATGTATGCAGAAGTTATAACACACTTCCTGTGTCCCATTATTCGCCATAAATTCGTTTCCTCGCCACGGCCAAACCGTTCGAGATATCAAAAATCCGTTCGCAAGAATTCATCCTCAATGTCTTGACTTTATTCTCACCGAGTTTGGTGGCGATCGGATGAAATCCCTAGGAGGAGTATTTCACATTCCATTGTATGCGTTTTCCAAACAACGTATAATAACCGACTTCCTGTTGGGCTTTTGTAAAACTTAGAGCACGAAAGTTGTTCGGCCCGATGAGATCTATATGTGTACTGAGTTTCATATTATTACATGCAAGCGTGTTTGATTTATGGACCAAGTTTTCGGACCCCATTCCAGGGGGCGCTGTCGAGCCCCCCTGCCACGCCCCAGTACCAGCTTCAGCCCGGCCCTGATGGCCGCAGGTTCTGACGTGTGTGCAAAATTTCAAGAGTTTTTGAGCATGTTAAGGGCCCCAAAAGTGGCAAAAAGGCAAAAAAAAAATAATGAAAAAAAAAAAAAAAAATATAGCTGCGAGCAGCGATTACGGGCCCAAGCCGGTGGCACCGCAACCCTGTTGCCTTTAGTTACCTAAAGGCACCGGGGTGGCGGTGCCACCGGCTTTGGCCCTTCATCGCTGCTCGCAGCTATATTTTTATATATATATATATATATATATATATATATATATATAAGACAGAAACCTTATTACCTTATTCTGATTTTATGATACACTCAAAATATTCCACAACAAATCTTTTAAATTTAATGTAAAAATAAAAACGAAAGTAAGCACTGTTGGGCTCACGTAACCCTCTCATTAGAATCAAAATGTTTCAGCATTTGCGATGTATTTGGATGCTAAACTATTCTTTATTATAGGCTTTGTTCTTCACTCGTGTTCCAATATCGACGGAAAAAATCATCCTCTTCACACGCGCAAAAATGTGCTTGAAACATCACAGTGGTGCGGTGCTTACTGTGAATGTACGAATTGTACTACTGACTATTTAGAGCAGTGTAATTTTTATATGTTAGGTTAACTATTTTATTATTATATTTTATTAAGGCTATAATGAACAGGCTGCGATGTCAAGATTGCAATACTGGAATGTGTGTTTGTGTGTTTGTGTGTGTGTGTGTGTGTGTGTGTGTGTGTGTGTGTGTGTGTGTGTGTATATGTGTGTTCATGTTTTTCTATCCCGGTGGGGACTTCAACCTGAATGCACACAGACTCATGGGGACTCATGTCACAGTGGGGACCTAAATAGAGGTCCCCATGGGTAAACAAGCTTATAAATCATACAGAATGAGTTTTTTTGGAAATGTAAAAATGCAGAAAGTTTTCTGGGATAGGTAGGTTTAGGGGTAGGGTTAGTGTGAGGAGATAGAATATACAGTTTGTACAGTATAAAACCATTAAGTCTATGGAGAGTCCCCACAAAGATAGTAAACCGTGTGTGTGTGTGTGTGGCGTGGGCGCGATTGAACAGTGGACACATAAAAACATACTCCGTCATTATACAGGACGACATTCAAACTGCAAAGTGTTAACTTATATGTGTGTACAGTCGCAATAAAACACAACATTGTGCTTTTGTAAAATAATTTCAAGCAATCCACCCCCCGAAAGGCGCTAATTGTAAAATTAAACTAAAATGCTCATGGCTGCACGGGCATTCATAACGGTGCGCATCCACGGCGAGGAACGAGCAGAACAGAGTGAATGTTTTTCAGTTAATTCCTACTTCCATAGGAATTCATTTGAAACGCTCGCTCAACCACTATCAATGTCAGTGTGGACGAGCATATTTTACTTTCGTTTTTAAGTTGGCGATTCAAAAGCCCCCAGCGGTGTCACACATAGATTAACCAGTGGTAAAATATTCTCACCGTCACAAACCTAGTATATTTTTATGTAGATACAATAGGCCTACCTGATTTTGAACACAAGAGGGCAGTATAGCCCTATGTATGACTTGACTTTTATGGGACTAAATAGTACAATTACTATTTTTAAACTTATAAATAATTATTAAATTGGAAAAGAAAAGAATAAAATGGGTTTAGTTGTGATATTTTTATACTTTTATATAGAAATAAATGGTTTAATTACATTTTTAGAAGATGAGGCTTTAAGTGTTACTTTACTTTAGTCCCTCACTATAGCAAAACCATTTGAGATGTTTAATATCCGTTCACAATTTAGCATCTTTAATGTATTTTCATCATTTTGAAAAAGTTTGGTGTGAATAAAATAAACCAGTTAGGAAGAGTAGCTAAAAACTCAGAGTCTGAAATATCCAAAAAATCCACATTCAAACCAAAATATCTGACTTCCTTTTGCTCTGAGCTAATAACTGTAAATTAGAAAGTTGTCCGGCTCGGTGAGACCAATATATATACTGATTTTTGTAACTGTTGGTAAAACTAACCCACCCACTTTTGTCAAACGCATGTTGAAAGTGACACACTTCCTGCTGCCAGTTGGTGGCGCTATAACTTTGACTCACGATAGTTACATCCATCTGATCTGCCTCTTACCACGAACACACTGCTAAAGTTTCATCAAGATCAGTTAATGTATGCAGAAGTTATAACACTTCGTCTCCTCTCTTTTCTCGCCATAAATTTGTTTCCTCGCCACGGCCAAACCGTTCGAGATATCAAAAATCCGTCCGCAATTTAGCATTCTCAATGTCTTGACTTCATGCTGACTGAGTTTGGAGGTGATTGAATGAATTCTCTAGGAGGAGTACATCGCATTCCACAGCAAGCGTTTTCCAAACAACCCATAATAGCCGACTTCCTGTTGGGCTGGCGTGAAACTTGACAGAGGGAAAGTTGTTCAGCCCGATGAAATCTATATGTGTACCGAGTTTCATATTAATTCATGCAAGCGTGTTTGATATATGGACCAAGTTTTCAGACCCTGTTCAAGAGGGCGCTGTTGAGCCCCCCTGCCACGCCCGTTTCTGAAACTTTTCACATGTCTACTGGCTAATAAGTGTTATGTGTCTGTCGAGTTTCATCCAATTTCAAGCATGCTAAGAGTTTCAAACGCATCCGAAAAGAATATTAAAATTTGATGCGTTGCCACGGCAACAGTATCTAAGATATCAATAATCCTTTCACAGGTCTACATCTGCCGTGTGTTTACATTATACACATAAAGTTTGAAGCAAATCGGGTAAAAGTAAGAGGGTGACTTCAAAGCATTTTGAAAGTGACACACTTCCTGCTGCCAGTTGGTGGCGCTATAACTTTGACTCACAATAGTCACATCCATGTGATCGGCCTCTTACAACGAATACACTGCTGAAGTTTCATCAAGATCAGATAATGTATGCAGAAGTTATAACACACTTCCTGTGTCCCATTATTCGCCATAAATTAGTTTCCTCGCCACGGCCAAACCGTTCGAGATATCAAAAATCTGTTCGCAAGAATTCATCCTCAATGTCTTGACTTTATTCTCACCGAGTTTGGTGGCGATCGGATGAAATCCCTAGGAGGAGTATTTCACATTCCATTGTATGCGTTTTCCAAACAACGTATAATAACCGACTTCCTGTTGGGCTTTTGTAAAACTTAGAGCACGAAAGTTGTTCGGCCCGATGAGATCTATATGTGTACTGAGTTTCATATTATTACATGCAAGCGTGTTTGATTTATGGACCAAGTTTTCGGACCCCATTCCAGGGGGCGCCGTCGAGCCCCCCTGCCACGCCCCGGTACCAGCTTCAGCCCGGCCCTGATGGCCGCGGGTTCTGACGTGTGTGCAAAATTTCAAGAGTTTTTGAGCGTGTTAAGGGCCCCAAAAGTGTCAAAAAGGCAAAAAAAAAAATAATGAAGAAAAAAAAAAAAAATAATCCTTACGGAAACAATAGGGCCTTCGCCCTTTCAGGGCTTGGGCCCTAAAAATCCTTACGGAAACAATAGGGCCTTCGCCCTTTCAGGGCTTGGGCCCTAATAACAACAAATAATCAAACTACAAGCAACAGCACAAATAATTAGAGTAGCACAAAGATACAAATAAACAGTGCTTTTCAGGTTATTTAGATCTAACAGTAGTTTTCGGGTACAGAAGTTGAGTAAAGTAGCTAATCAAATGTAAACCAACATTGCATATAATCTTCAATGTATAAATAATAAAGATTAATCATTATTAATTAAGTTACAAAAGTTATTCAGTCAAGAGCAGTCAGTAATTTCCTTGTCTTTTGTTGTTTGATCAACATTAAAAACACATACAGACAGCAGGAATATTAGGCTGCTGTCACTTTAAGACATAACGCATGGATCCAGTACACTGATACTGATACATATTATATATTGAACAAAGTTTAGGGGAAGCCAGAATGCATATATCCATCAACAAAAACATACATTAGCCTCTGTCTACACCCCTGTTACTCCCCTAGTCCTGAACTAAACTTTTTTTATATATATTTATATAAAAAATATATATTTGTCATGGTTATGGACTCTTATTTTGATATTCTGTTTTGTTTGGTTTAGCTCTTGTTTCCTGCGTTTCTGTTTATATCCTTGTTTGTTTCTATAGTTACCAATTATTCTCAACAGTGTCTTGTAGTTCTCCCTGTTTGGTTTTGTGTTTTGTCAGTTATCGTGCTTAATTTACGTGTGTAGTTTGCTATTGATTCTCCTGAGTGTTCTCCTGTATTATTCTCTGTGTTCATAAAAGACTTTGTTTGTTATTTTTTGCATCCTGCGTTTGGTTTATTACCACACTCTATTACAATATAATTTGGACTCTAAAATTGCCAGAAAATCAAAGCCATGACTAGCCTAGTTGTGTTCCATATTTTTTAAAAGGTTTTAAAAAACTGTTTCCATGGTAATGCAATATCCAATTTCGGGTTTATGTTTTTTGAATGAACCCTAATTTATGATGATTCCTAAAATATGTCATAAGAAAAAAGGCAATAATAAGCATGCAAAATATATTTTCTTATTTCTGTCTTTTGATTCTGAATGTGAAATATAACTGAGACATATTTTTAACAGATTTCATCAGATTAAGCCAGCTACCTTATGTTTTCTGAAGAGCATCAGTGAAATTCTGATGTCTTCTTCACATAATTACAGCCACAATATATGAAGAAATAAATGCCAAAAAAAAAAGCACCCAGTGATTCATGAATTTCATTACTCCCTATTTTTATATTGTCTCATCAGGTTATGATACAATATTTTAATCCAAGTGTTATCCGGTGTATTCTCCTGAGATGGGCCCGTTTGCTCGGCTTTGCCATCGTTTATGGAACAGTGATTCTCAAATTGTACAGGTAAAAATAATGCTGCCAACTTCACTATAAGAAACTGAATGATCAGAGATAATAGTTTCAAAGTAAAATTATATAGAAATATTGTCATTTTGAATTGAATGTAAATTTAATAAATTAACAATCGCATATGATAAGTTAACATTAGGTAACAGTTAACAGAATTTCAATTTAGTTAAAATTACTAAAAACTTTTATACTAAAAACTAGGGCTGTCAAACGATTAATCGCGATTAATCGCATCCAAAATAAAAGTTTGTTTTTACATAATATATGTGTGTGTATGGTGTATAATTATTTTCTATATATAAATACACACACATGCATGTATATATTTAAGAAATATTTGCATGTATATACTGTGTATATATATTTATATTATATATAATTTATATTATATATAAATATTTTATATATAAATAACAAAGTTTTCTTAAATATATACATGCATGTGTGTTTTTTTATATATAGAAAATAATTATTCACCATACACACACATATATTATGTAAAAACAAACTTTTATTTTGGATGCGATTAATCGTTTGACAGCCCTACTAAAAACATTTATACTTAGTGGCTGAACAGAAGAGGAAAAGGATCAGTAAACAATGAAGCTCCTGCTGCATTTCACAGAAATAAATTCATAATATTTTACTGTAAACGTAGATATTATCCGTCTAACAATTATGCTCTAGCTGAAATCTACATGAGTGTTGCTTTAATTTATCTTATGTTTGTGTCTTGTCCTTCCTTTTCATACCAAGGGTTTTAAAAGTGTTCCTGTCACGCACTGCCCAGCGAATCCCGTATATGACCAGCTGGAGGGTTCTGCGTCTGCTTGCTGTGATTTTGCTGGTGGTCGTGTGGTTCCTAGTGGCCTGGACCTCAGCCGTATGCCAGAACCCCGACACCCATCACGCCCTCATTGACATCGGTGTCACCCCAGAGGGCCTACAGTTCAGCATGTGTCTATTGGACAGCTGGGACTACATGATGGCTGCTGGTTAGTTCTTATTCTTATATTAATTCTACTTGAACCAGTATCAGAGAGCAAAATTCATACAGCAGCCCAAAAATGTAAACTGATTTCCATTGTAACCAACGCAATCTACCAAGAGCAGTGCTAATTAAAAATAATGTGGCTTGGCAAACAATCGGGTAAATCGGGTTCGGGTAACATATAACTGTGTCCACTCCTTTTCATTGTTAATGTTTCACTGCAATGTCTTTATTAAATCATGACAGTCGTTTAACGCCAAAAGAGGGTTTGTGCTGGCGCAAACATTTAGTAGATCTGACCCTCAAACCATGAAAAAATGTATTAATATCATTAAATGAGATGCAGATATTAAATATTAAATATATTCTTCAGTTGTGCTACCAACAGCCTCAGACAAGGGAAAATGAGGCAAGAATGGCAAACTCTCAGGGTCAAGGATGCAGCTTTGACAGAAAAGATGTGAGATGTATAATCTGATCATTTGAGTGTGGCCAGACAGCATTTAAGGCATGAGGGTGTGAGACGTGGCCAGTGATGCAGAGACAGTTCTCTCTGACAGCTCGAGTACCTTCTGCTTACAGCATGAAGCACAGGAGGAACTGGAAACTGCCCTCAAAACTCATTAAATATTTTCATGCAAATGCACAAAGACATCCTGGCTTGTATCATTAATGTACAAGATTTGAATGGAGAAAATAAAAAGATACAGGCTATATTTATTGTACTTTTTTGTCCTTCTTGGAGATACAAAATTAGTCTAATTTCTCTCATTCCTTATTCATCTCCTTTTGTTAGGCAAAAACATTTAAAATTTTGAATGAACTATTACTTTAGCACAGGGTTATAATAGTTAACTAAAACTAAAAGCATAAAAACATTTTCGTTACTTGAAATAAAATTTAGGTTAACTTAAATATAATAAGGGTGGGTAGCATACGTGGGTAGAAGTACAAGTTCTGGCTGAGTCAGGAGGCCCTTCTGTTCTTCCTGTGTTGCTGTGGGCTTCCTTTGAGAGCTCCGTTTTCCCCCAGATGCTGCGTTTGGTATTGACGCTACGGGGAATGCCATCAGTGTGACCGGTGTCTGAGGCACGTGTAAACAAAAGCCAAAATTCATTGGCGGACGGCAGTCCATGACGTCACACGCAGAGCGCACATGAGTATAAAAGGACACTCGAGTTACACGTCATCAACTCTTTTGTCTGAGGAGACGCGCAGGCAGGCCCAAGGTGTGGCAATGAGACACAGCATCTCATTCCCCTTCTCAGGGAACCAGGTTGCATACACAACCTAAGACGTTCCCTTTCGAAATTGAACTTCGACGCTGCATTTGGCATTGACGCTATGGGGAATCAATACCTACTACGCCATGCTGAGTGAAGACCTGCCTCACTAGGCTTTGAATAGGCACAAACATAGTGGGCATAGCATAAATTGACTAATTGAGTCTGACTCAATAAGTTGACATAAATTGAGTCAGAAGCGTGACAACCCCTTGGGCACAACCCATGTGACAATCATCACAGCTTCTTATCATTTAGTTTATTATCTCTGTCTATTTAAGTTCCTCTGTTTGTATCACTCATGATCCGGTATTGTTTGTGCGCAAATGGATTATGCAGCGAAATTCGTTGCCCTAGCCCGATGAACCAATGAACTTCCTCCAATGAACTTTGCCCTTCGATTCAGTCAGCTTACTTTAAAGACAGCCCTCGATGATGAGACTTTAAAGCTTCTGGATCAGGGCTAACTTCTACCATCCAGTAGACTTCCCAGACACCACAGAACTTGACTGAAAGGAGGCCATCATCCGCAGCCAGACCCAAAGCCCAGACCACCACCACCCGCCTCTGCTGGATTCCTGCAGCTCTTCACCTTCCCCTTGAAGCGACGTGAAGCCTCAGGTCCTTCTACCACCAGCTTCGCCTGAGTGAGGGGATCCTTTGGCTCCGCCTCCAGCCTCTGATTCCTTCGCTCCACCTCTGCTTGTCAGCCTGTCAGCTCTGCCTTGCCTCCTCCCACCCTTGGCTCCACCAGAGACCCTCAGCCTTGCAGCTCCACCAGGCTCCCTCGTCCCTCCGGCTCCTCCTCTGTCAGTCTGTTTGCGCCACGGACTTACGAGCCATCCACCGCTTTGCTCCAGCAGGCTCCGCCCTCTCCCCGGATCCACCGTGGTCCTCGAGCACACCAGCTCCGCCTAAGTCCTCGGGTACTCTGGCTCCACCTCGAGCGCTCGTCGCCACACCCTGCCTTGGTCCCCAGAGCCAGCGGTGTCACTCAAGCCCATCAGCTCTCCATCTGCACCCTGGGATCCCCTCACATCGGCTCTGTCTCTGTCAATCATTTCGCGTGTGTCGTCGGCCATGTCAACACCTTGGCTCCTCCCTCCATCAACTCCACCGTGGGCTATCGTTCATGGCTGAGCTCTGGGTCATCATCACCCGGCTACTCCATCCATCATCTCCTCCTTGGCTTCTTCCTCCATCATCACCTCCTTGGTCTGTCCTGCCTGCTTTTACCAGCCCTTCGTCCTTTTACCAGCATGCAACCATTGAGTTGTGTCCATTTATAGTCATTCTCTCTCATTATATTCACGTCAAGCTTTAAATTCCACAAATCAGCTAAAACCAAATATTATGCTGTAGATTCAGCAGTGATGCAGGAAACATTGTCATAGTATTCTTGTATGGTCTTCAGTCCATGTAGGTGGAAGAATGCAAACGTTTAGGAATGGAGATAAATGTTATAAAAATAGTTTTGTTTTTTATGTAACTGATTCTGAATAAGAAAGGGTTCTGGATTCCTTAACCTACTGCATACTTAAAATGGGAAAAAATAATATCAACTTCATTCAAATACTAAAACATATTTTGTTTTAGGTAGTTGCTGTTGTCTCAAACGTTATTTTTAAGATGTTCATGCACCATTGACTTGTTACTTTGAGTGATGTGGCAAAAGAGGGAGGGAGGGGAAACAGCCTTTCAGGCTGTGTGAAATCACATCTTTTCAGCTGGCATTACCAGACTTGACACACTAAATAATTAGTGACGGCACTGTGCTGTGTCTTCTTGTGTTCCTGTTCTAGCGGAGTTCCTGTTCCTGCTGTGGGGCATCTATTTGTGCTATGCTGTAAGGACCGTCCCCTCCGCTTTCCACGAGCCTCGCTACTTGGCAGTCGCCATTTATAATGAACTCCTCATCTCTGCAATATTTCACATCATTAGGTGAGCAATGTGCATTAGTTATGAGTAGCAATAGCAGAAGCATGATTAAGATTATATGCTTTCCATGTTTATTTATGAGACAGGCTGCTTTATGAGCGGTATGCAACACCATACTTGAGGAATAACATGAGAGCTCAAAATGCAAATGAAATACAAACTGATTTTTTTAAAGGTTTTTCATGTGCAAAGAGTTCTATTATACTCTGTATAGCATCAGTGGCGCAGAGGGCCCATATGCAAAAAACGTTTAATGAGCCACAAACAACAAGTGCAACGAATAAGTGTTTATGCAGTGTATCAGAACAATACCATACCTAACACATTGCTTCACAAAGGACATTTATATCTAATTTTTTCATGTGAGTAGCCTGATAAATTCATCTCTTTAAAGTAACCGGCCATCCAGATCCAACACAAGAGTATCAATAATAGTAAAAAAATGTCTATAAATAAATTTGAAACTTATAAATTTAATAAACCAACGAGCGGTGCATAAATCGCAATTTTGAGTGGTATACCTCTACCCAAAAACCTTTAACAACCAGAACGGAACTAACATAAGTAAGGGATAATCCACATGGATAATCCACGTGGAGGCAAAGAACCACCCGACTCAAAGCGGAAACTGGAATGGTAAAAAATGACAGTTATTTGCATAAGTTATTTTGTCTACAGGTTGTTAAATCTAGCTATAAATCAGACACATAAATAAAGCAGTTTGGTAAGATTACATTTATTTGAATGAATCAGAGAGAGAGAGCGAGAGAGAGAGAGAGAGAGAGAGAGAGAGAGAGAGAGAGAGATTGTGCATGTGTGAATTACCTTCGTCTATGCACTATGCAGCATCTCTCTATTAATAGTGAAGCTGTGTGTTGAATTACTTCAAAACACAGTGATGCTTCCACCTCATTGCTTAGAAATGTAATGTAGCGTTCCAGTAGTGAAGCTATTTTAGTAATAAAAGTCACAGGCAGCATTGACAACAGGTTTCTGTGCTACTAAACCTTGCATATTATGCTTAACAACTTAAGGCTGGAATACACTATTTTACTCTTGCTGGCTTTGTAACTGGTTACAGAGAAAAACTGGCCATCACACTACACGACTGAGGATCAATGATTTTTCAAGTCATTCCGAACACAACAAACGCGCGCGTAAACGTGCTTCGTTTCTAAGAGACGCATGCAAAATGAAAACAATGTGTTTTAAATATGTGCTCAAAATATCAAACATGTTTGAAATCTGTGTCCTTCATACACTACAGGATTTTCTGTAAAATCTGTCAACTTTGATCGCCCAAAATCTGCAGACTTTCAGCAACTAGCGTCAAGACATCCAGACTGAAAATCGGGGCAGAAGTCGTGTAGTGTATTCCGGTCGTTATCATACTATAGCGTTAACTAGTTAAGAACAGCACTTTTGTCTGTTTAGAGCAAGACATTCGGATAACACTCTTGTTTTTGATCAGGCATTGAGGAAGCAGGATAGGATTCTGCAAGAGGATAGGATACACAACAACACAACAACACACCAATCTAAGAGCAGAGGCTAAATCTGCTAAATCTAATCAGCCTTGAAATTCAACAAAACACTTTCAAACATATCACCAGCTAAAATTTATGTTGATTAATTTAACAAGTTAATTTAACAAGTATCGCTTTGTAAGTATTCGTTCCTTCTAGTTGTTTCAGTAAGGCGTTAAAGTGATTCTCTAATCTCTACAGCATGCCATTTCATTCCCTCAAGAGTGTCTAAATGTCAGTTACTACACCCACAAGAAATTACCTGTTTTCTTTTTTAGAGAATGACAGTATAATACCCACATCTTATGAAACTCCAACCCACATCCACTTATATTTACCACAGCAGTCTTAAGAAAGCTTCTTGAAGGAATGTTCAGTGTATTCAAAACACTAAATATTTATTGACGTTATTTGTGACAGACTGTAATGATTATTACTAACTGTAATTTAATGTCTTCTACATTTTTAGTAGTGCACTTAAAAGTAAACCAGGCCAACATACCAGAGGGTTTAAAAGCAGAAATGTGAAGCTTGTATTTTTGTTTAAGCACTGATATTAATTATTCAGTAAAAACCTGTTCATTATTTGAGCTGTTGAAATACTTAGATGGTTGCACTTCTTGATGAGTACTCCATGTAAACAGTCTTTTATGGAGAGTTTCAGAGTCTGAGTCTGCTTTTCATGTTTTGTATTCTGTTTGATATATGTTCTAGTGTTGTTAGTTTGTTAAATGGTTCTGTTCTCCTCCATTCCCTGCCTGTTTGTTTCCCTGGTTACTAATTGATTGAGTAGTCTGTTCAGGTGTGTCTAGTTAATTACCTCATTAGCTCTTTTGTTTGCCCTGTGTATTTAACCCCTCAGTTTCAGTTACTTCCTTGTCCTGTATTGTTTAAATGTCAATGTGTAGCTTGTAGCTTGTAGCTTGTAGCTTGTAGCTTGTAGCTTGTAGCTTGTAGCTTGTAGCTTGTAGCTTCCTTGTTATTTTCCTTCGAGCGCTTCATTAAAACCACCAACCCATGACAGGTAGTTACCCCTATGTGCATTTGTAGTGTACTTTTTCAAATCTTAAAAGTATATTTTTAAAAAACTTGCATATAATATTTTATTGAAAAAAAGTCCACTTAAGTGTACTTAAAAGAAGACTTTCATGACTTTCTTAATGCACTTAAGTACACTTCAAGTGCCTTTTGTCATAATGTCAAGTTAAAAGATTTGCTTTAAAGTACACTTATTTTGATGTGTGGACTAACATAGTAAAGTGTATGTGAAGTACTTGTTATTTGGAATTACATTTAAAGTAATATATTTTTAATGTACTAAATTGCAACTTCATCATAAATGTTTAAATAATTACAAATATATTTAAATACATGACATACAAGTTTCAATTTTAGTTTACCTTAAATGTTCATAAATAAAAAAATAATAATAATTATGAAATTACTTGTCCTAAAAGCATTACATTACAAAGTATATTATACCCATAATAAGTACTCGCCTCTTAAAAGTATGCTAAAGTGTACTATTTTCTCAAGGGACAATCACATCAGTTTTGGCCGTTAGCATGCTAAAGTTACTGGGTTTATTAGTGGCTCTATGTAGACATGCATATCTCTAGTTTTTCTGCAACCGTCATTCAGTGTGACACTGAATTGCAAATTTGAAGGGATTTGTTGAATATGAATTGTAGGAGTTTTGTGTAACCATTCCCCCTAAAAATGACTGAAAGTTGTCTGGGCCCCAATTAGAATGTAAAACTTGAGTCATATCAGCAGAACTTTGCACTAAACTTGTAAAAAGAAGGTGAAGACAGCTGGCCTCAGCTAAACGACAAGCATCGTGAATACAGCACTGATAAGCCACTTGAGAGAAGGCTCATAAAATATGTCTGCTGAAGACAGCTCGCGCATTAAAACTACTAAGGCTTAAAATAAACCCATTCACCCTGTTCCTGTCTTCTCTGCCATCTTTCAGAATGCTCTGTTGCTCCTTAATTTCACTCTCTTTGACCACACTTTCCTCGAGCTGTGGTTCTCAACTAGTAGGTCACAACCCAAAAATAGGTCACATGTTGTGCTCAGGTGATGTCAGAATGAATGTATATGGGTTGAGTGCATATAAACACCATCATGAAGTCGTAATTAAGTGCCTTAATCTTTAATGTGCCCATCAAGTGGAGTTAGAATTATTGTAATTACGAGATCCGAACACATGAATGAATGAGCAAAGTCACATTTAAGAATGGGAAACTTAGAATTCTAGATGATACACAAGTTATGGCATTGGAATGGCCGTGTTGATTTAAAAAAATAGCAGAAACACTTCTCTATAATGTAGATAATATGGTATATCTATAATCTATATAGAGATCCGTGAGCGAAAGTGAATTATAATGAATTATTTTTGCAAGCCAATCACTCAACTTTCGAGGTTTGCATTATGTAAGACATTTAATTTTGAGACCATGAATAAATAAGTTATAGGAATTAATAATTGTCATTATTTTGAATTCAAGTGTAGTTATTGTGTGATTTATAACGAATGCCTGACTCATTGAAGGCAGTACCAATAAGTTTTAACTTTTTGAGCATTTGAAATAAAGAATTATTGACAAAATCAAATTGGTATTCTTTATAATAATTTAAAGTAATTGTGAATTTTGATGCTATACTGTAATTCAGTTTGTAGTCTTTTTGTATACCAAGTAAGAATACCATTGAAGCTTTCCAGCAATTTCTGCTCATTGAACTGATTTATGAGGAAACAGACTTGTACGACCAACTGCATTTCCCATTTTTCTCTGTGGCAGCATGAGAATGATAAAATACACAGATAAAGCATCAATTACCCACCTAATGTGCATTCTTTGCTTTCGATTTGGTTTCGTTAGGTTACAGATAAAATGCTTCTTGCTTTGATAAGAAGTTAAAGAGAAAGAAGGGAATTTATGTGTGATTTGAAAGCACAACAGTGGTAATGATAATTTCTTCATAAGTATGAACTTTCCAGGAGAACTTGAATGCAGCATTAGGTCTGCTCTGACAGGGCCACAGTCAATGCTAAATGCAAATCTAAAAATACAAATAGCCATATACATGTGAATAGTTACAACAGAAAAATGTATAAGCTCAACAATGTTTAAAAATCTATATGCACTGTGCATTTCTCATATTCAGCATGCTTGTAGTTTGTCGAACACAATATGCTTTTTCATTGAATTATTAGCTGCCAACAGCATAAAACCATCAATAAACACTGCAGTGATATGTTAATGTGCTAATTGACAGTCCACTTCTCATGCTCAGAACCTTAATAACATATTTGGCTCAGTGTTTGTTGTTTTATGCATTAGTCTGTTAAAATGTGTATCCATTTACAAAAATGTCAATATTCAGCATATGTCGTGCTAATAATATTGCATATTTTTTGGGTCTATGCAGCTAATGTTAATACTTTTTTTAATATTTGATTTTAAGGATATTTTTTGTTTTCATTTGTACAATAAAACATTTTGGTAGAGCGTTGGGCTGCCTCTTGAAGCATGTGAAATCTGGGTCCTGAAGCAAAACGAGTCAAAACCTTTGCACTAGAGTATACTTGCAGAGTAAAAATACACTGCCATTATTTATGATGGAGGTATCATAGCGCCTAGCCATTTTAATAGAATATGTTTCTCCTCACTCTCATTCTTTGCCGAGGTCTGCAACCCCTGCTGGTTCTAGCAGATAAGCTCTGTTTGTCTGAAAAGTGGTGATGCACTGTTTTGATGCTTTGCCAAAGCAGACCTTGAAAGGCGGTGGGATTAATGAGCCTGAATTTCATTACTCTTTGGGTAACAGAGGAGCGGTGACCTCCATTACCCCTACAACATCACCAGGATACTTAACCCTGTTGACTAAACAGCGTTTAAATAAACCGAACAAACCCTTAGATGCCACGCCACATTCAATTACATTTGCCCTCATTATACTGTTTGAAGCTCTTTTTTGTGATATTTGCTCCAGATCCTAAAATGTTTCTCCATCATTTAGCTTTGATCTGGCATAAAAAAAAAGTCAAAATAAAAAATGTCAGAGGAACAGCCTAGTATGGAGTGAAAGTCAAGAAATGTCAAAAATCATTTTTTGGCACCTTTAACAAGCATTTGTCTCATCTACAGGTTCTCTCTTGGCACTGGGCTGCATCCTGACTGGATGCTAATATTATTTTTCGTCCATACGCACCTGACAGTGACAGTTACTCTGGGATTACTTCTCATTCCAAAGGTGATTATTATCCTTGTCCTTAAATCTATAGAATATAGAATAGAAATCTATTGAACTGCTTATGGTTATGTTTTTAATGAAATATTCATAGTTTGTTTCATCCTTCACTGCAGTTCTTGTTCACTGGAACTCATACCCGGGAGGATATAGCCACAGAGGCTTATGAAGAAGAGCTGGATATGGGTCACTCAGGCTCCTGCCTGAACAGCAGCATTACATCAGCCTGGAGTGAGCACAGTCTGGACCCTGAAGACATTAGGGTAAGACCTCTTTACTGGCCCTTGATCATTTACACACACATGTTGGGTTTCCATGTTTTATGGGAACTTTCAAGTGTGGTTGGAGCCGATGGTGTCGTGATCTGTGCCCTGACGCACAGCGCAGTTGCGCTTTGGGTGACTGGAGTTTGAATTCCAGCTCTTGGCCCTTTCCAATCCTGTTTTCCTCTTTACTTCCTGTCCACTTTCTACTATACTATCTAATAAAGGCAAAACCACCCAAATAAAATCTTTTTCACTTAAATGGATAGTTCACATAAAAATGAAAATTATCCCATGATTTACTCACCCTCAAGCCATAGGTGTATATGACTGTCTTTTTTCAGACGAACACAGTCGGAGTTATATTTAAAAATATCATTGCTCTTCCAAGTTTTATAATGGTAGTGAATGGCGGTCTAGATTTTGAAGTCCAAAAAAGTGCATCCGTCCATCATAAAAGTAATCAATACAACTCCAGCGGGTCCACCAGACCCACGAACACTGGCTGAATAACAAAAATATGAACACCACACAAGGGTTTATAAAGGCCTTCTGAAGCAAAAATATCCATATTTAAAACTTTATAGACTAAAATAACTAGCTTCCGGCAGACGGCCTACGCAAGTTGACTTACGCCAAAAGAGTAACCCCTGACGTGATGTATGAAGTAGGATGTAGGAGTATCGTAAGTTTTGACGCCATTCGCGGTTTAAAGAAATGGGTCTGGGCAAAAAACTCAAGATCCTCTTCTCTTATATCGAAATCCTCAGACAAAAATTCTTGTTTTAGACTAATTTGTAACCGTGTCTTATTTTGCACTATCCTCTGCGCTTTTGCTTTCGTCAATACGTCATGCGTCAGGTCAGGGGTTACTCTTTCGTCGTAAATCGATGCGTACGGCCGTCTGTCGGAAGCTAGTTATTTTAGTTTTTAAAATGTTTTGAATATGGATTTTTTTTTTACACAAACGCATCGCTTTGCTACAAAAATGCCTTTATTAACCCCCAAAGCCGTTTGGAGTACTTTTATGATGGATGGATGCACTTGGGCATCTAAATCTTGTCTCCCATTCACTGCCATTATAAATCTTGGAAGAGCAAGGATATTTTTTAACATATCTCCGATTGTAATCGTCTGAAAGAAGACAGTCATATACACCTAGCATGGCTTGAGGGTGAGTAAATCATGGGGTAATTTTCATTTTTGGGTGAACTCTCCCTTTAATACATATTTTAATTAAGTTGTTTTTCTACAAGTGATACAAGTAGGAAAATCTTGATTATGAAGTTTTTTTGTGTTTGTGTGTGTGTTCTTTGCCTTTGTCAGGAGGAGCTCAAGAAACTCTATTCCCAACTGGAGATCTATAAAAGAAAGAAGATGCTGGCTAATAACCCTCACTTACAGAAAAAACGCAGTTCCAAGAGAGGACTTGGACGGACACTTATGCGCCGTATCACAGAAATACCTGAGACGGTGAGTCGCCAGTACAGCCGAGAAGATCGAGATGGAAGTGACCATGGGAGTAACAGAAGCACCCTGAGGAGAAACCCCTTTGACCCGTCTCACTCTGGGAAGTCAAGGGAAGAATCCCTGAAGAGCAAGATGTTCTCACTGAAGAGATCTCATAGCTATGACCATACACATGACCAAGGTGGGGAAACCAATGGGGTGCCTGAAGATAAAATGGAGAACTCTTCTACTGAGGCTTCTCTGCTTGACACCTTGATGGGCCGGAGGTCCAACAAGAAGAACCATGAGGTGCCAAAGGTTGAGTTAGCTGAATCTACTGAGTCAGTGCCCTTAGTGTGCAAGTCCGCCAGTGCACATAATTTAGCACCAGAAAAAAAGTCTGCACATCTTCGGACCTCTATGTTACAGAAGTCACTGTCTGTCATTACTAACGCCAAAGAAAGGACACTGGGCATTGCGGGGAAGACTCACAGTGTGGAAGATGCCAGTAAAAAGGGTCTTAAAGCAAGGGAAAGCACAGCTCTTTCAGAAGTCAATGAATCCCCTGAGTGTTTTCCAAAAATGATCATCAGCCAGTCGGTTGAGTACACCAAAACACCTAGTAAGATGGGCATCATGAAGCAGCAGGTGAGCGGCAGTCAGCCCTCCATTTGTTCTGAACCAGGGAAGAGCAAGGACCTGTATGACCTCTCTGAGGTGTGCCCCTGGGAAGTGGACGAGTTACCCACTCCATCGGAGGGGAGGGCCCAAAAGCATGTTTCCATTGCCCCCTCTGAAACCACCACGATCCATGGGAGCAGTGCAAAAACTGGACACAAGTCTCAACACAAACAAAAAGGTTTGGGCCAATCTCCGTCAAATCGCCGTCGCTCCAGAGATAAGACTGGGGACAGGGATGAAGGGAGGAAGCCTAAATCACCTCTCAACCTCACTGCACACAAAGACGCTAGTCCATGGAACTTCGAAGATCCATCTGGCCAACAAATGGAGCCTGTAGGACTGTCCCCTGAGAGAACAAGACGCAAGAAAAGTGTCACACCCACAGATGGAAAGCCCAGGATGGTCCTCTCAGATATCTCAAAGTCCACAGGAAGCCTTTTGCAGCCTCCAGCTCTCATGGTGGATATCTGCCCTTGGGATTATGATCCCCCTCTGTCCCCCAACAAGGACAAGACTTCCAGCCCCACACACCATTCAAAGAGAAGAGATTCTTGCTCGAAAAGAAAAGGATCCTGCTCTTCCAAAGAGAAAGCTAAAGATAAAGAGGATGATAAACGAAGTTGCAAGAGCAAGGAGCGGAGAAGCTCCTCAAGCAAACCTTCTGAGAAACGACGCACAAGCCAATCATCAGAGGGAGACCAAGCTGCTATGGTGGCATCTGGCAGGAGAAGGAGCTCTACTAGAGACACCGCCATCAGCAGCAGTAAACGTCCTGAGGTTTGCCCCTGGGAGACAGAGCCATTGCCAAGTGTTACCTCAAATGATAAACACACTCCAACAACTGAGAACCACACAACACAAACACCGTCCTCTTACCTCAACATGGCTGAAGTTTGTCCATGGGACTTTGATGAGAAGTTATCAGGGAAGAGTGCCTGACACAATACTCACAAAACTAGACCACTCCAGTTGGATTTCTGAGATGGCAGATTCCATATTTGAAAGGCCTGTTCACACCAAGAAAGTTAACTGTAACAATAATTGGCTTCCACACCAACACATTCTGTATACTATAAGCGAGTGCTGCAATTATGTCGTCTGACGCTTTAAATACTCAAGCTCCTTAAAGTCGGGTGGATTCTGACAATTTTTTATCGTTCATCAGCTGGGAAAAAAAAATTGTTCTTAAAGTGATACAAATGATATCCTTCCTCTGTCGTTAAAGTTATAGCTGTGGTGTGGTCTTTGATATTCTTATAGAATTTGAACAATGATTCAAACTTTACAGTTATCGTTGTAGTTATTGTTCTTGGTGTGCACGGGCCTTTAGCCTTATGTTTGCACTTATTTACTTAGTTTTCAATGCTTGTTAATGTAAAATGTAAAATTTCATCTACAAATAAAAATGATTTGCAAATGGTTTTCAGTGGAAATTAAACTACAGTGCCTTGCAAAAGTGTTCAAACCCCTTTCATTTTCAGTTTCAAGCTTGATATTTTTTATGTATTCATTTATATCAATAATTTTTATGTGACTTTTATTTCATTAAATTTTAGCGTTTCCAGATTTTTTTTTTCCCCAGAAGGCCAGTTTAAAAAAAGAAAAGGTGTTTTTTTTTTTTTTTATAATACAATGGGTGTATACAATGGATACACTTCTTGTTCAGTTATCAGGAAGTGGAAACTACACTTCCAGACTACTGAGACACTGTGTAGAAAAGTTCAGCCCCTAAATAATGCTATCAATCTCTTTGAAGGATGTTTTTTCAGTAAGGACTTGAGTGTCATGTGAAAACAGACTAAATAATGATATATATATATATATATATATATATATATATATATATATATATATATATATATATTAAATGAAAAACTATTTCATGGTTCTCTCTATTCTTTCTAATAATTTTTTTTTTTTTTTTTTTGAAAACTACAGGAGCTTTGTAATTCAGCAAATGACAGAATTCATTTTTAGGGTTTGAATACCTTCACAAGGCACAGTCGGAAAGAGTGGGGTAAGATGAGACACCTCCTGTATCTAGGAAACTGCAATTTTTATGCAGTATATTTTAAGGTATAATATTTGGCTTTTCTTGATGGAATTGAGCACAGGATCATAACCCTAGCTGTCACCCTTTTTACTCCAGTAAATAATTCTCAGGGCAGGCTTATTATTCATCAATTTTGAAGGTCAATTTGTAGTTATTATTGTATAGACATCATTGTATAGGCTTCATGGTATATCTCCACTGTCATTGCCCAGGAAAAAGATGGTTCAAATAACTTGATACAGTTTTGAACTATAGGTATTTGAAACCAACATTTTACCAGAAAACAAGATAGATAGAGCATTTGAGTAACTGATTTAAAATCTAGCCCTTGCAATGTTCCCATGTGGCAACAAGCCCCAGTCTCTGCTGCATATCATACATGTTGTGGACTTGGTTAAATATTAACATAATTAACATTATTAACATTGAAATACTTATAAGGCAAGTTGAGCTTGTAAGAGATCATCTTTCAATGGCCTCTCATAATATCAATTAATATTAGATGTCCTGACGTATGAAAACTGGCTCGTCTTACCCCATTCTTGCCTATGTTTTAAAATTTATTGTAAATTACTAAAATATACAAAACATTTATTTACAACTTTTATGAATAACAATATTCACCTAGTGCCCACTTGAAGTGAGAGTGATGGACAATTATAAGATCTGTCTTATAAAAATGCCTACAATGTTTTAAACAATCTTTTATTTGATAAAACCTACCCAATGAATGGTAAAGACCAGACAACTGTACACCAGCAGTTTGTGATTTAAATCAGTTGTTTC
Organism: Squalius cephalus; assembly: GCF_949319135.1. Lineage (NCBI taxonomy): Eukaryota > Metazoa > Chordata > Actinopteri > Cypriniformes > Leuciscidae > Squalius > Squalius cephalus. The sequence goes on from NC_137128.1 coordinate 21,280,014, forward strand.
ATCATTCACTGTAAAGCATTTTCTTCAGTAAACTGCATGAATGCAAGTAAAACCTTTTAAATCTCTGTTGAATATTGACAGCGAACTACAATTCAAAGCATTTGTTTGATCATTGCATGGGCACACCTATCTGTTGCATTGTTGTCGGTACAGAATTGTTTTTCCATTTGACAGAAACCTCCTTCTATTCTGTTGTGATTTGTATCAGTATCAACTATTAAGTGATGTCACCCTATTGGTGATTGTTGCATCAGTGTTTACAAAATCACATTGGCTCTTGCATGACAGTAAGTAGGTCTGTCTTTTTACTGCACATGAAATTCCTAATCAGCAGGAGTGTTGTGAGTCTATTGAATATCTCAAAGCAAAGATATATTCATAACTTCAATATTATGCAGTTGTTATGCTCAATAGTGATCCACCCTGGAACATTTCTACTGTAAATATATATTGTGTGCTTTGTGATAGCATGTACATACAATACTTCCTGCAATAAACATATCGTGTTCTGATTTTACTGGTTGGCCTCATGATCCTCACCATACGCTTATATTATGATGTTTGTAATCTTATATCTTTTTTAACTTTAGTGAGTTTATAATGTTGCTGTTTGAGCATAAACAACATCTGCAAAGTTAAGACACTGAAAGTTCAAAACAAAGCATATTTTATTTTACAGAAATCGCTTTTTATGGACTAACACAAATGGCTGGTATAGGACTACAATGTGCTTCTTCACGGGTTAGTGACATCACTAACCCTAAAATTTACATTTAACCCCGCCTCCGGGAACTCGATTTATAGATTATCATGACAGAATATGCTAATCAGTTATTAGAAGATAGTTAACTCCACATCAGATACATAAATTCATAACCATCCAGAAATGTCCTGTTGCATTCTACATATTGTCACTTCTTGAGTCTCTCCATCATTGTCCGACTCTGGTTTGAACATAAAACGCTAAACATTTTCGAAATTTTCAGTGCATGTCTGTGTGAGGTAATCGGAGCTGCTAACACACACAAGCTGTTGAAGCTCCGCCCTCTGTGCTGGGAGCAGCAGCTCATTTGCATTCAAAGGGACCCTCAAAAAGTGACAATTTTAACATGCTATAAAAATACCTGTGGGGTATTTTGAGCTAAAACTTCACATACACACTCTGGGGACATCAGAGACTTATTTTACATCTTGTGAAAAGGGCATTATAGGATCGCTTTAAACAATTAAGACAACAAGTTAAGTAAAAATATAAGGAATATGTAATAGGCCTATAGTGCAAAATCTTTGTTCTAACTCTGACTGGTTGATTACAAGTTTGAATCTTGTCTTTTTGTATTTAAATGAGTTTACTCCATTTGCAATTGTGTGCGCCAATTTCTTTCAGCTTCATATTTTGATTCTTATATTTCTCCATTCCACAGGTGCTGCTGGTTTTGTTTTTGTGCCCATCAGTTTGCTCTACTGGTCTTAAAACATTCTATATCAAGCGAAATAATTTCCATTAAAAAAAGCTTATTTAGGATCCATAAAAAGCTGTATCATCTCTAATGTAAAAAAAAATCCATTCAAAAGCAGCCTTTCTCCATATTTAGCATGTTAGTTGCACTAAGCACCTATTTGAATTAAGAAATGCAGTAATGCCAGACCCCCTCCCCCACCTCAGAATATCAAAAGAAAATGATCAAGAGTATGCATCCCAAGCTCAGATTCTTCTGATAAACACAACACATTACACATATCAGCGAGTTGTTTTCTTATTGATCAACATTAGCCAGTTCATAATACACTCGTGCATGCATGGAAATGTGCAACAGAAGACATTATGGGCAAACGCATGAAATCCTTTGTTGATAAACTGAGGGGTGTGAACAACATGATTTAAGCGCATTTTGTTTCGAGTTAAAACAAAAAGTAACGCTGCCTCCTTGTGGACGAACTCCTACAGCTCTTCAGCAGTTCACAGTGTGGCATGACTAAGAAAGAAGTGCAATTATGAGAATGCTATGTTACATATAAATGCTAGCAAACACGATGGTCAACAGTCTATTAAAATGTTCAAATAATCAGTTCATAAAATGTTAGGACATGTTTTGCCAATACATTTAGCACAGTTGTGATGAAGAACATCACAAAGAATTGACAACGTGTGTGTGTGTGTGTGTGTGTGTGTGTGTGTGTGTGTGTGTGTGTGTAGAACCTGGAGTAAGAGCTGGTAGTTTCCATATTCATTGGTTTATACCATATTTGTGTTGTTGTTTTTTTCTTCAGTTTATAATTCATTACATAAAGACAGACATGTTTATTAAGTCATACCATATGATATAAGAATGATGATGAAAATGATAACAAAAGCCACATTATGGTCATTATCATGTCAAGAGATTTATTTAGGTGTTGTCGATGTTACATTTGAGAATTACATTTTGTAAATGAATAAATTATGATCTGAAAATATAACAGTAACAGTAACAGTACAAATTGCAATGATTTTTGTTGTAGCATTTAAAACATTTAATTGACAACACAACCATGCTATAAGTGAAGGGATGGTCTATTATAGGTTTATTTTAACGGATAGAGACAGAATATCAACCAAAAAAATCCAGAAAAAACACATTATATATAGGTTATAAATTGATTAGCATTTGATCGAGTGAAATAAGTATTTGATCCCCTACCAACCAGCAAGAATTCTGCCTCCCACAGATTGGTTATGTGCCCATGGAACACAGAATAGTCCTGTCACTTTAAGAAAGTACTCCTAATGTCCTAATGTCAGTGGACACCTGTCCACAGAATCTGTATCTTCCATTCCAACCACTCCACCTCCATGGGCAAGACCAAAGAGCTGTCAAAGGACATCAGGGACCAGTTTGTAGACCTGCACAAAGCTGGAATGGGCTACAAGACCATCAGCAAGAAGCTTGGTGAGAAGGAGACTGTTGGTGCAATTATTCGTAAATGGAAGAAATACAAAATAACCATCAATTGCCCTCGGTCTGTAGCTCCATGTAAGATCTCGCCTCAAGGGGTAAGGATGACCATGAGAAAGGTGAGGGATCAGCCCAGAACACGGGAGGAGCTTGTTAATGATCTCAAGGCAGTTGTAACCACAGTCACCAAGCAAACCATTGGTAAAACATATGCCGCAATGGACTGAAGTCCTGCAGCACCTGTAAGGTCCCCCTGCTCAAGAAGGCTCATGAGAAGCCCGTCTGAAGTTTGCCAATGAACATCTAATGATTCAGAGAAGGCTTGGGAGAAAGTGCTGTGGCCAGATGTGACCAAAATTGATCTCTTTGGCATCAACTCAACTCGTCGTATTTGGAGGAAGAGAAATGCTGACTATGACCCCAAGAACACCATCCCTGCAGTCAAGCATGGACGTGGAAACATTATGGATGGGGCCATGTACTGTCAAATCTTGCATGAGAACCTCCTTCCCTCAGCCACAACCCTGAAGATGGGTCTTGGATGGGTCTTCCAGCATGACAATGACCCAAAAAATACTGCCAAGGCAACAAAGGAGTGGTTCAAGAAGAAGCACATTAAAGTCTTGGAGTGGCCTAGCCAGTCTACATACCTTAATCCTATATATAATCTGTGGTGGAGGGAGCTGAAACTTTGAGTTGCCAAGCGACAGCCAAGAAACCTTTAGGATTTAGAGAGTATCTTTAAAGAGGAGTGGACCAAAATCCCTCCTAAGATGTGTGCAAACCTGGTGACCAACTACAAGAAACGTCTTACCTTTGTGCTTGCCAACAAAGGTTTCTCCACCAAGTTCTAAATGATGTTTTGCTTGGGGATCAAATACTTATTTCACTCACTGAAATGCAAATCAATTTATAACTTATATTATAATGTGTTTTTTGGTTGATGTTCTGTCTCTATCCATTAAAATAAACCTACCGTTTGACCCTTACAAACTTACAAAATCAGGAGGGGATCAGATAATTATTTTCTCCACTGTAAGTTACATAAAATTTTTAAAGGGGACCTATAATGCAAAATTCCCTTTTACGTGGTGTTTGAACATAAATGTGTGTTGGCAGTGTGTGTACACAACCACGATGGTAAAAATCCACCCACTACAGTTTTTTTCATCAGATTCTGATTGGCTGTCAATGTTTTTATAATTCATCAGCTGGGTAAAATCGTTCTGAAAATGATTCCAACAATATCGTTTTTATGTGGCATTATCGTTAGGCCTATAGCTGTAGTGTGAACTCTGCTATTATTTAATTTTGAGAACGATTTTTAAAACTATATCTTTATCGTTATCTTATATATATACACACATACATACACACACACACGTCTGGTTCGCTATCTTTGTGGGGACTCTCAGTCTCCATAGATAGTAATGGTTTTTATACTGTACAAACTGTATATTCTATTCACTTACTCTAGCCCCCCTAAAACTACCCATTACAGAAAGAAAGAAAAAAACTCATTCTGTATGACCTTTAGGTCCCCACGGTGACAAGAGTCACCATGAGTCTTTGTGGATTCAGTTTGAAGTCCCCACCGAGAAAAACAAGCACACACACACGCACGCACACACACACATATAAATATATACATACAACCAATTAAAGGCACACTATGCAGTTTCCGATTTTCTCATACAGCGACCCCTAGAGTCGCTGTGGAGTACTTGTATTTAACGTTACTGTCGTAAATACCACTCACACAGAGCCGTCTCTGCACTCTTCCGACCACGCTTTCTTCGTTTTCCTTGTCGACTCTGCCATGATTCACGTTTGAAATGCATGCTAGTGTCTTCCATAGAGGAAGATAAAGATAAAGATAATTATAACCGATAATTATAACCACCTCTCAAACCTGCATTGGGTTTCCACCTCTCAACACCCCCTTGCTATCGGGATGATTCGCCCTATCATGAGTTCGTTTACCATCAAAATGACTTAGAAGCTGTTATATTAAGGTACAAATCTTACATAGTATGCCTTTAATACTAAAATATAAGAGTCAATTACGTTACATTGCGTTTATCTATTCTCTGTAGTACTCTACAGTTATGTTATTTAAATAAAAATGTATTTAGTTTTAGATTTATGTATTGGTAATTTATCTTTTTCATTTGTTCTTTTTATATTTTTTACACTGATTTTCTTTACATTTTCTCTGCATCCACGCACCCTTTGTGGCTCCCTGTGATCAGTTCAGGAACAGTGTTGAAGATTTAGGCCAACTCCAGAATGATATGCCAAAATGTTAGGCCCGCCGTCGCTCAGTAGGGCTATCTAGTTAGTTTGTAGCTATTACTCAACTGTAATGTCCCATAAACTAAAGACAAATATTTGTTTGATAATTTTTTTTATAACAGGGTTGAATGGATGAGTGTGACAAGTGCTTTGGCCAAGAGCTCGCTTCTGTGTTCGCGTAGTTGTGAATTGTATTCGGTGGTCACATAAGTTCTAGTGTTTTCGCTCCTTGGAACGGTTGTAATTGTAAACATGGGCAAAGATCTTTGGTCGATGCCTTAATGTTTATAAGCGCTGAATTTTAGGATGTAGGCTAGTGATAACGAAACCGCACATATGAGAAGACGCTGAGGGGAAGCCGCTGACATCTAATGACATCAATTTGTAGTCATTGAGTCTGCCTATCAGTCACACCAGATGTGAGCGTTTACCCTCGTGAGGGAACTCAGGGAAGAGAGACAAAGGGAGCGAAACCGGAATCGCACTTTGATATTATTTTGCAGCTGGGCAATTGGAAAAAGTCAAAGACAAAAAAACTGTGGGCTTATGACGTTGTCGTGATCTTGTAAGTAGTTTTTTTTTTTTTTTAGCTTTTGGAGAAACATGGCTGATGGTGACAACGAAGTGGCATCCCTGTCTCTTAAACCCAGATTCGGGGATTTATTGCTTCGAGAGCAGACAAGGCTAAACAATGCCAAGTAAGTGAATGAAATGTCTTTGAGACCATTTGAACCAACATACAAAACAAGCATTATTGTAGGCTAATTTAGTTTGGACCTTATACAGGCTATTTACTGCCTTGTGACAGTTGTGTAATCCTATACTGTGACAATTAGCCTATATTTAAATGAGTTATTGATGGTGTGCAAAACCAGTATTAGTAATAACTCCAGTGTGATGGAGTGCAACCAGTGGTGGAAATGGCTGAAATTCATTGGGGGAACTCAAGTTGGGGTCTTATATTATTTAAACCAAAGATGCCGAAAATATTTGAGATTTGCATAGCGTTTCTCATCTTACTCATCTTATTTATAAAATAATTTTATAGATGGAAAATATTCATTTATTTTGTTTAATCAGTCATTCTCATCCATGTGTTTTGCCGCATAGGATGCTGGTTGACGTTTCCAGTAAGGATAGTTTCAAAGAACGCCTCCAGTTTTACTTCATCAAAAACCAACGATCGAGTATGTCTGTTTTTTTATTTTCCTATTACAATCACAAATGCTAAAATGACTTCTTTCTTGTTTACATACTCACATAAATTCAAAACATTATGAAAAAAAAAAAAGATACTTTGAAAATGAATATATGTTTAAGAACATTAGTCCAGAAAATGCGTTTCGAATTTCATACTGGTTAGTTTCTGGAATTTTCTACTTATTAGTTTAAAATGTGTGATATGTTCCATATTTATGTGACCAAAGTTTGTCTCACTTGTTGAGTGCATGAAACTTCTTTTGTACTATAATGTCTAAAATGTTTTACAAACACTATTTTTATTCCTCAGGTCTCAGGGTGCGAGTGTTTTATTTTTCGCTCAGTGTGTTAAGCTGCATTTTGTATATATCCAGAGTGCTGTCTGACTCAGGAGAACGTCAACAGATATGGTACTGTAGATATTTTTCATTATTTAATGGATAGAAACTTTGGCAGGAAGGCTCATCCTTAGCCAAATGAGATGGGTGTGGATTACACTTTAATATTAAGATTAATTACTATATCACTCACTGGATTCACAATGTGTTTTCGATGAGGCTTAACCCTTGTATGATGTTGCAGGTCAATTTGACCCGAAACACAAAATAACTTAGGATATATTTTTAAAGTTTGGGACAATTTCTCATTTAGGGTTATGAACATGCCTGCAAAGTTTTGACACTCTGATGTGTTTTGGAAAGCGTCTACAAAATTTCTGAAGGTTTTAATGTTAGTGGGTCAATGTGACTTGCAATTTCATGGTTAACCGCAGCTGCACAGACCCCAATTTTATTTTTATTTTTTTACATCAGTTTCTCAACTACCCTCTGAGAGTATTTAAATGTACATTTATACATTTGGGAGACACTTTTATGCAAAGAAATGTACACCGCAGCACTGAAGGCATACATTTGTATCAGTTCAAGAATGTTAATATCGCTGGGAATCGAATGCATGATTTTGGCTCTACTGTTTGAGCTTTAGGAAAGCTCACAAAAATAAAACAAAAATATTTCAAGTGAAAAAAAAATCAACATTTTAATTAAACAAAAAATAGTTACAATACAGTTTATTTTATTAAACAAATGGTTAAAAATAATATGTTCTTATATTTCTTTATTTTTTGTAATGTGTGAGAAGCATTAATATTAAAGATTTACTGTTTTCACCTGATTTATTTATTTATTTTTATAGTGTAAATGTTCTTGAATTGTATTGAATCTGATTAGGGTCAATTTGACCCGCAACATAAAAATCACCCAGAATTCAAACATGATACAAGGTTTAAAGGAAAATGTGTTTATACAGAAAAAAATCTTGTCAGACTCAGAGAAACAGTAATGGGCTGAAAAATTCTGCTAATAAAGGCACTAACAGTCTCTAATTTCATTACACTTACTAGTCAATTCCCTACACACATCTAATGATGATTGTGTTTGAAGGCAGACTTCCTTTATGTTACTGGCCCAAGTTGAATGAGTTTGTATATAACAAAACTAGAAAATAAATACCTTGCTTCATTTTGTAAAAGTAACTTCTTTATATGAGGATTAGTACATTTTCTTATTCAGTTTATACTTCTATAAAATGACTGTTCCATAATGATACCTGCTTCAAAATAATGTAATTCCTCTACTCACAGCTTGGGCTGCACATACAAAAATTATACCCTGCTTGGAATCAACTGGTATGTATTTCCAAAGAAACCAAAAACAAGACAGAATTTCAATATAAAATTGCTCTGATTTATTAATTTGCACCATGTTAATAACCCTTTATTGTTACCAGGGCCTCAATTATTTGTGTTGAACGAAATCAAACGCTTTGGGCTGTACAGGTAGTTCTGCAGATAAATCTCATAATATCCACAATGTATAGATTTTATTTAATTTATTTTGTGAAAGGTTTGTGTTATGGATCTAATATAAAGTTATTTTAACAAATAGCTATTTTTTTCTTTAGGTGTCTGTTGCTGTCATATGTTTATTCATAAGAATCCTGCTGACATATCTACGATACAAGGTATACATTTTTAGTATTTTCCATATCAGTTTACAAGAACATCGAACATCAACATCAAAACAATGATCCTAAAGAAACAATCTACTGATACAGTATATTTTTCATGCAACTATTGATACCATCTGTGTTAATTCTGTTTGTTTATCTATCTAACAATCAAGGGAAACATATGGGAGCAGGTACTTCAAACAGCGTTTATCTTGGAAGTGATTGACACAGTGCCCTTTGTGATCGGAGTAAGTATATAATTGAACAACTGTTGACATACAACTGAAAATAATAGTCCTGTGATGTCGGTGCTGCCACACCTGAACAATTATTTTCCTATCTAAAGATGTAGGCCTATTCGATTTAATGCATAATCCATTAATATGTTTATCTGGTCTTTTATTATTAGTGTGGTTTACAAGCACCTCTTGTACTATATCTTTTTTTTTAAAGGGATACTCCACCGTTTTTTCATATTAAACTATGTTATTCCCTTAACTAAGACGAGTTGATACATACCTCTCTCGTCTCAGTGCGTGCACTCAATCGCTCTGGCGCGCGGCGACACTTTGATAGCACTTAGCTTAACCCAGTTCATTCATTAGGATCCAAACAGAGATGAAGTTAGAAGCGACCAAACACCTCCATGTTTTCCCTATTTAAATACAGTTACACGAATAGAAGCGACCAAACACCTCCATGTTTTCCCTATTTAAATACAGTTACACGAGTAGTTACACGACCAAGTATGGTGACACAAAATAAAATGTGGCGCTTTTCTAAGCGGGCAAAAAGGATAACTATTATGTATGGCGGAATAGCACTTCATCTCTGTTTGGATCCTAATGAATGAACTGGGCTAAGCTAAGTGCTATCAAAGTGTCGCCGCGCGCCAGAGCGATTGAGTGCACGCACTGAGACGAGAGAGGTATGTATCAACTCGTCTTATTTAAGGGAATAACATAGTTTAATATGAAAAAACGGTGGAGTATCCCTTTAAGTATTAATCTTCGGTTCATAACTCATAACCTACCACACTACACAACCACCCTCAACACCATAGCAGAACACCCTAGAAACCAAATACCATTTTAGAGCAAATATATCAACTTGTTTACAACTCTTTTTTTTTTTAAACACAGTGAAATTTCATTTAAGATATTTATGTTGTAGAAACTTTTGCATAAAACGTTAAAGTTGGAAGATTAGACCTTCTGTGTTCCCTTTTGACTGATATGTGTTTAGAGCTTACTTTGGCATTTTAAAAACGAGCATTCTTATAAGATTATTTATTATTACGTATTAAATGTCTGTTTTGGTGAAAAGCTTCAGTTTTCTGTGAAAGTTTAATGGGTGGTCTTTGTTGTAACAGATTTTTTATCCTCCTCTACGGAACCTCTTCATCCCTGTGTTTCTGAACTGCTGGCTGGCAAAACGTGCCTTGGAAAACATGATTGTGAGTATATGTTTTGAAGAAAGTATAGACATGCATTTGTTATACTGTAGTCATACTGTAGGAAATTTAATCAGACTATTTATCTGCCTGCTGTAGACAGCCTTAAAAGGGCAGTTCAACCAAACATTTAAATATACAATAAACTCAATGTAATTCCATCATCGTTTTCTCTCTGGCTCTCAGAATGATCTTCATCGTGCTACTCACTGGACACAGTCAGCCATGTCCAATCAGGTCCTCATCCTCATCTCCACCATTGTCTGCCTCATTTTCACTTTGTGAGTCAGCTCATGTACACACTCACATACAAGGCACATGCACATAAACAGTCTAGATTTAGCCTAATTCGACCACAAACTGCTTGTCAAACAGGATTTCCCAACAACCCTGCTGAAAAATCTAGCATTGCTGGTCACCAGCATAAGGTATGCTTTGCACGCTGGGACCAGCATGGGATGCTGGTTGCTGGTTTGCTGGATCCCAGCATGGGATGCTGGTGTGCTGGTGGTATATTGTCTTTTGGGTACTGGATTGATCCCAGCAATACCACAACAAAATGGGTCACATATCACTTTTCTTAGTGTGTTTGTAGTTAGAACACGACCAAGACGATTTTCCAAATGAATTTGAATGAATTATTTGATAAGGAAAAGAAGCGTTTTGCTGGTTATATATTTACTGGTAAAGTCCTCAGCGTTAAACAAACACTTTTCAGTTTTCATATGGTTCCAATCTATAGAGAGTAAAAGTAACACTGAAGCAATGTAACAGTTAGTGAAATAAAGGAGATTTACTCTACAAGTGATGATTGAGCATTAGTGATGAAAAGCAAAACCACTGAAGATAATAGGAACAACAAGAACATAAAAAAACAGCATAAACCAGCCTGGGGTGCGTTTCCTGTACAACAACATAACTCGCTGGTTCATTATAGTATGAAGTATGACAAATTGGTCGTTCAACCACGTTGGTTAATGATGTCACGCAGGTGGTGGAGTAATAACTTTCTTTAATGAATCTGTTTGAGATCGAATTATGAATTGCGAACATGGCATCTGAGGACTATTTCTAATTTTTCTCAGTTATTTCGCTTTATTTCCAGATTCAATCATAAACAAGCCTATATGCTTGAATCTGGAAATAAAGCAAAATAACTGAGAAAAATGAGAAATAGTCCTCAGATGCCATGTTCGCAATTTATAGCTAAACATCTACGTACTAGAGCACGTACGCACATGCGCACTCTTCAAAAACGGTGCTTTAAATCTCTTGACAAACTAAAAGACGTAAATGACATTTGTATGTATTTTAAATAAAACATACAGATTGCACTTAATGTCAGCTTGCTTATTTTGCTCTGGACAAGGATTAATTAAGTGCACATGTCATGCAAACAAGAAACTCTGCTTTTAACCACAGGTCGTTCCAACCACACAACTTTGCGATGCTGTTTGCAAATGTTCGTTGGAGCGATGGTTTCGGGAAACACCGACTCGTTGAACTATGCTGATAACGACGGAACTTGCGACCATAGTTGGCTAACGATGCTTTTGGGAAACGCACCCCTGGTTTATGCTGGATTTTTCAGCGGGGAACTGTGTCTCTTGGTCTTAATCAGTGTTTGCCTGTTTGCTTTCATTTGACTGAGACTGAATCATTAGATGTGCAGCTCTGTTCAGGGTAAGAAACAGATTGACTTGCAGCTCATTTTTGCATTTTCTGCTTTTAGAGGCAGGAGCACTTACTCACCACAAATGTGCTTGTCCATCTGTTTTCACATCCTTATTAATCCCTGGTGTGTTGCCAGACTAATTGTAAAATACCCTAGTACATAGTTTGGCCTAAATTGTGATTGGAAAGGCATTACAAGTTAAAACATTACAAGTCATGAGTTACATAATCAGATTACTTTAAGTAACAATTTTTAAGTAACACATTTAAATTTACAACAGTTATTTTTTCAAACAGGTAACGCATGTTACTTTGTTTTCCCATTTATTGGCTGATACCTCTCCTGTCCCCATGTTGAGAGAAATCATGTGTAAGTGCAGAGGTGTTGTGTTCTGTGCGCTGTATAAAATGATGGTTATTGTACTTCTAGACTAAATGGCAGAAAGCATTTACTTATCTCACTTGCACAAAAACAGATTCAGGGCCCTATTTTAACGATCTGAAACGCAAGTATCAAACGCGAAACGCAAGTAACTTTGTGGGCGGATCCCGACGCAAATCTAAAATGGGTTGGTCTGAAGTAGCTACATTACTCATAGGTGTGGTTTGGGCGTAACGTGCAATAAACCAATCACAGCGTCATCTCACATTCCCTTTAAGAGCAGGCGCGCTTGTTCCATGGCGGATTGCTATTATAACAGCGGATTTGCCAGGCGCACGCCAGGAGCGGTTCACAGCCGAGGAGACCGATGTTCTCGCCAGGGCTGTAAAAGACAGAGAAGTGACATTGTATGGGGATGGGAGAAACCCACCCAAATTAGCTTCGGTCAAACAGGCGTATAATAATTTTGGTAAATGTGTAAGCTAGATTTATGCCTATTTTTTCACATCTTCATGGACACCACAATGATTTCCCTCGTGTGGAATATTTTTCCTTGTAATTATGTATGGTTTGCAAAAATGTCAACTGCTGCATCTGTGTAGATGAGAGAAGCAAAGTGTATGCGCGTTGCGCACACGCTACATTATGGCCAAGCATGCGCCCTTAAAATAGTATCTGAACGCGCCACTGAAAACGCGCCACTGACTTTAGACTAGGTTTTTCCTGGTCTGTGGCGGAATTGTTTTCTGGAACTGGAAAATAGCACCAGGGAAGTTAATTTCCTAATTTACAGACGTGCGTCTGCAGAGGGAGAAGTCCTCTGTGCGTCGGGTGCAAAATAGGAATGATACATGCATTGGTGTACAAAGTCAATTGCCCTGGGTGCAAGATAGGGCCCTCAGTATTCCTCAAAATGAATAAAACCAGTTAAATAACACAAATATATTTGATGTATTTAATCTCACTTTATTGACCAATGTCTTTTCTGTGAAATCTGTCTACTCCGACTGCCCAAAATCTACAGTTTGATCTACAAATCTCTGACTTTCGGCAAGTAGCATTGACACATCAAGACTAAAAATTGGGGCAAATATCAGGGTAAAAGTCATGTAGTGTATTTATTTCAGAGAGAAGCTCTAGCATCCTTTGTTTTCAGATGACGTAGCTGCATATTATCTGATGTAGACCTCAGCAACATTAACTTTATTTTAGTTGTCAATATATTGGAGTATTTTCTTTTATCTCAGAACTAAATCAATATACTAATTGCTCTGTGGTCAAGTGTTCATCATTAGAAAAACCACAGACAGCATTACATGATCACCATTACACTGCCAGTAAGTGCATCGCAACGCTTTTAGAGGAGCTTTTCGCAAGCTGTTTGCTCATAGACTTGGTGTCATTTGGAGAGCTAATGCAGACAGAGAGTCAGAGCAAAAGATGAGTTCTCTGTCATTTCCTGATCCCATCACTTCATGACCATTTGCCACATTAGTCAATGTGTGGTGGTTCTACCCAGAAATTGAGCTTGCATATTTAACATCCTTCTATAAGCCATTTGCTCCAAAATATTTGTTCTGTGTATAATGCATGTAAAATGCAACATGCTCATGCTGTTCAAAAAAGATGGTCAATGGTCAATGAATACAGAAAATAATTTTTGCAACATCCATATGAAATCATTAGAGAGGAAAAGTGGCATTGCTTTTCATTAGTGACTTGGTGAAATGGTTCCAATGAAAAGCAAAACCATGAATGCAATGCAAAAAATTGCATCATTCAAGAATATGCAGAAAATTAACATTTTGCATTTCATTACGACGTAATTTCTGTGGGAGTGTGTGTTACAGTGAATATTTCAATTCTCTTCCATAATGAATAAGAATGGTATGAATACTCACCGGCCACTTTTTGGGTACACCTTGCTAGTACCAGGTTGGACACCCTTTTGCCTTCAGAACTGCCTTAATTCTTCATGGCATAGATTCAACAAGGTGCTGGAAACATTCCTCAGAGATTTTTTTCCATGTTGATATAACAGCATTTCTCAGTTGCTGCAGATTTGTCAGCTGCACGTCCATGATGCGTATCTCCCCTTCCCCCACATCCCAAAGCTGCTCTATTGGATTGAGATCTGGTGACTGTGGAGGATATTTGAGTTTAGTGAACTCAAAGTCATGTTCAAGAAATTAGTTTGAGGTGATTTGAGCTTTGTGACATGGAAGTAATATCCATGTTGGAAGTGGCCATTAGAAGATGGTTAAACACTGTGGTTATAAAGCGGCTGTTTACACCTGGCCACTTCATGCGTTTTCTATGATCGGATAGCTATCCGATCGTGAAAAGACCCGGTGTAAATCCCCTCCGAAACGTATTTGAGACGGATTTAAATCCGATCGCTCAAACCACATCAGGAGGTGGTCTGGGCCGCATTCCAGACGAAATTGGACAGGTGTAAATGCATCTGGTTTTTGAAACCAAATATGTCAATTGTACTCCTCCCAACAATGCTAAAAAATAAACGTGTGAGAGCGTGTTATATGTTATGTTATAGCCAGATATGACGGCACTACTGCAGCACGCATCACTGCAGATGAGGAGCTGAGCATCTATTCATTAATCCAATTGCAAACTATCGCAAATCTAAGTGAAAGTAAGTCGCAGACGCTTAACACACAATCAGCTTCATTAAAAGTAAAGAAACGAAATGATCTTACCAGTGCTGTTGCCGCTCTCTCCTATCACGGTCTTTGATTTTGAAATTTTAGCTGATGATCAATAAAATGCAGTTCATATCTGTTGCTTTCGGTGACGTGCACTCCATTAAATCTGCATATAGAGCGGGAATTGAAGATCGGATTTAAATCCGTTTTGCTAAAATACATTTATGTGACCAGGTGTAAATGGAATCGTTTTGATAAATCAGATAACTATCCGATATGAGAAAACGCAGTGGCCAGGTGTAAACAGCCCCAAAGAGATGAACGTGATCATCAACAATACTCTATAGGCTGTGGCATTTAAACGATGCTCAATTGGTACTAAGGAGCCCAAAGTGTGCCAAGAAAATATCTCCCACACCATTGCACCACCACCAGCCTGAACTAGTGATACAAGGCAGGATTGATTCATGCTTTCATGTTGTGTACACCAAGTTCTGACCCTACCATCTGAATGTCGCAGTAGAAATCGAGACTCATCAGCCCAGGCGGCGTTTTTCCAATCTTCTATTGGCTCAATTTGGTTAGCCTGTTCAAATCATAGTCTCAGTTTCCTGTTCTTATCTGACAGGAGTGGCACTGGTGTGTCTTCTGCTATTGTAGCTCGTCTGCTTCAAGGTTTGTCGTGTTGTGCATTCAGAGATGCTCTTCTGCAAACCTCGGTTGTTACGAGATATTTGAGATATTGTTGCCTTTCGATCAGCTTAAACCAGTCTGGCCATTCTCCTCTGACCTCTGGTATCAACAAGGCATTTTTACCCACAGAACTGCTGCTCACTGGTTATTTTATCTTTTTCTGACCGTTCTCTGTAAACTCTAGAGATGGTTGTGTGTGAAAATCCCAGTAGATCAGCAGCTTGTCTGGCACCAACAACCATGCCATGCTCAAAGTCACTTAAATCACCTTCCTTCCCCATTCTGATGCTCAGTTTGAACTTCAGCAGATCGTCCTGACCATGGCTGTGTCCGCAATCGCCCACTATACCCTTAAATAGGGCACTATTTGAGGGAGCAGTCATTTGTAGTGGTGTCTGAAACCATAGTGGACATTATCGAGTGCATTGATTCAATCTCACAATGCACCTCAACAATGTGTGTACAACTGATATCAATGGCTAGAGAATACCTATAATGCACTGCCAACTAAATTCCCATGTCTCGCCAGAAAATGACGCACACAGGTGAATTATCCATACATCCATTTTCCAAACCGTGGGTACAGCGTAAAATCATACATGCTTAAATTTCTTTTTAAATGATTATTAAATAGTTTAATTAAGGTTTATACATGCTAGTTTCCATGACAGGGTTCAAGATAAATCTTTTTTTTTATTACTACTGGAACTGATTATTAAACGGCAAGCACAAACAATGCAAAAGCGACAGCCCTTCCGGCGCACTCAGTGTCCGAATTCACTCACTCGTTTTCATTTACTCCTTCAAGTGGATTATATAAGTGGAGAAAGGTATGGAATAGTGAATGAGGGTATGAGGGGCGATTTCGAACACAGCTAACACATGTCTACATGCCTAAATGCATTGATTTTCTGCTATGTGATTGGTTGATTAGATATTTATGTTAACGAGCAGTTGAACAGGTGTACCTAAAAATGTGGCTAGTGAGTATATATTCATAGTTTGACAATAATTAATATATTAATACATATATTACTGTAGTATACAGTCCCCCATTTCCTGCAAACTTAACATGGACTCCTTTGTTTCGTTTACTTTTGTTGGATTTGTTTCAAAACTTGTCCACCTCTCTAGCATTTGCGGAGTTGAGCATTTGCAGCGTGCTGGAGGCAAACTCACGGTTTTCGACTCATTCTACTTCTGCATCGTGACCTTCTCTACAGTGGGGTTTGGAGATGTTGTTCCTGATATCTGGCCCTCCAAGTTGCTGGTGGTTATTATGATAATTGTCGCTTTAATGGTCCTGCCTATACAGGTAAGCTTGCCTTTGATACTATACTTTAAGATGATGCTTTATTAACAAAGTTCGGGAGGAACGTTTTCAAACGTAGCCCTCCCCTCGGACAGCACGCCAAATACGCATACTCTTTTACTCTATCTGATAAATTTTGTAAGTGTAAACAAATATTTGATGCCAGCATGATGATCCCCTTGCTTTGCATGGTAATCAAATATTACTATAAAATATAAAAAATATAAACTGTATATACTTTTACTGGATAAAAACATTTTGGATATTATTTTGAATATAAAAGCTGGTGCATCCATTTATAAAAGTTATTTTATTTGTACAAAAACAGCATATTTTATAGACCTAGAGGTTATAGGTATATTATCATATACCTAGAGATTGGCATGGTTTTATTTCAGTTAGCCTAATAGCTGGTTTGATTTGCATTGAGAGATGATCTTATGGAAAGTACTCCATGCCAATCTCTAGGTATGGTGAAGGGTGTGTGATGATGTGGGGCTATTTTAATTCCGAAGGCCAAGGGAACTTTATCAGGATGCATAGTATCCTGGATCCATGAAGTAACTGGCCTTTAAAAATAAAAATCTGCCTGCCTCTATGGGAATTTAACATAGGAGTGTCCAAACTTATGCACCCTGTATTTTAAGGAAGAACATTTATTTATTTACGATACATTATTCATTCACAAAGAAAATTGGTGTCCTTAAAGGTTGGATTTTTCCTAATTTTTTTAATTAAGGCATTAAGTTCAATTTCCAAAAGATGATTTTTTATTCCTCTTTTTAGTCAACTTTAGCATGGGTGTCTAAACTTATGCATAGCACTGTATATAAAAGTGTGATATTATAAAAACTAGACAATTATTTAAAAAGTTACTATTTCCATACTTTAATAATTGCCATTTATCTTCTCATTGTACTAAAGCAAGTTGTTAAAATATTATAAAACTTAAAAAAAATGTACATTTTTAATCAAAATGTAATTAAATATAACAAATTTTAAAAAACTGTTTTCTTACTGTTAAAATCTAGTGCTCCTAATATTATAAAATAATCACAATGAATCTCAAAAATTGGGATGAAATAGGGCAGTCCTCACAAAAGGCTTCACAATATTAATGCACTTAACAATTCACAGATCCCAAGAGGGACATATCAGAGCAATAATCTACAGGCAATTAGAGATAAATTAGAGATAATGCTATGCGTTATGGTGTTTTCTTTCTGGTGTGATGACAATAGATTGAGGATCTGGCCTACTTGTGGATGGAGCGGCAGAAATCAGGAGGAGATTACAGCAGGCAGAGAGCAGAAACCGAGAGACACGTGGTGCTGTGCGTCAGTTCGATCAAAATCGACCTGCTGATGGATTTCCTAAATGAATTTTATGCCCACCCCGGACTTCAGGTACAACAAAAACAAATGATTAAACAGAATTATCATTACAGTTCAAAGGTAACACTCAGTTCCAATGGATGGTCTTTTTGGCAGCTATTCAAATACTTAAAGGCCCCCTGAAATCAAAATGTAAGTTTTTTAGCTTTTAGTATGAATATGTTAGCCTTAAGGTTATGAATAAGCTGGTGTGTTCCAAAACAATGACAAAATTTGCATTTAGGAGGTATAAGCATTCAAAACTTAGTCTCTCATTTCTGCTAAAATGGATCATGGATTTTTATTGCAACGCTCTGCACTTCTCATCACTTCTTCTGTCCAATCAAATGCTCTCTAGAATCTAAAGTGTCCCACCCCCTATGCTATGAATTAATTTAAAGCTTTGCTGGCCAAAGCGACCGTTGACACGTCACAGAACAATATGAGTTGGAGATGTGTGTTAGTTTGCTCAAACGCTCGAGTTTTATTCCGTTTATTCCGTTTTCCAACTGTTCGTTGGTTAAGAATGAAATGGTTAGAATTTAATCACACCTCTACTATTGAATCCAACGTATCATCAGCGCTCGGATTCGCTTCCATGGTGCTGTCAAGTACGACTTGCAGTCTGTGAGGTAAACTAAACGCTATTGGCTATTTGAAAAGGGGGAGGAGCCATTCACCTTAGCTTCCTGTTTCAGTGGAAATTACATCAAAGCATCATACAAAGCTTCGCGTTCCAAGGCACTTCAGTGAGCCTTTAATTGTTATTGTCATTTGTCACTGTTCTTACTAATATTATGGACATGACATACAGTAAGATTTATATGCGTATATAGTGTCAGTTTGCTTCATTTATTAAATTCAGCAACAGTTCAAAGGGTCATTTTATCACTTACATTATAACTATGATTTTGCAGGTATTGTAGTAATTGGACAGCTTACATTTAAGTTTAAATAATAAAAAAATTATTCAATTTAGAGACTTACTTTAGCTCTGAAATCTGGTCGTTCACTTTATAAATTAAAGCATGTGTATGTTATTATGTTGAAATACATTCTCTTAACCCAGTTTATTGTTCATTGACTACTATTTGTATGCCATTAATGGGTTTATCTCCCCAAAAAGTGTAAACATTGAGCACCCCCCCCCCCCCCCCCCCGGGCACCATCAAAATCTATCGATTTTGAAACACGATCTGTCAGTCTCTTATTTTGCAGGAATAAATGCCATTAACAAAACATCCAAACTTAGGTCTGTCATATAAAATATACACAAATATCACTGCATGAATTGAACTACATATTTAACATACATACCTTTGTCGTTCAGGGACTATAATAAAGTCGTAGCCTATGCTTTGTATAGAGAGCTATAATAATAAATAATAATTTGATGTCTTCCAGGAGTACTATGTCATCATCCTTTGTCCAACAGAGCTGGATGCGTCAGTGAGGCGGGTACTGCGGATCCCAATGTGGTCACATAGAGTCATATATCTGCAGGGCTCTGCTCTCAAAGACCAAGATTTGGTCAGAGCAAAGTGAGTTCAAAGAGATATATTTATATTTATCTGTTGCAATATCTTGGGCCTGTTTCACACATCCCACATCTACAAAAAAGCTGTAAAACTGCTGCCATCATTTATAGAAAAAACATCATGATTTCTGGCTTATCACACTGAGTATTTCTATTAAAAAGGGCCATAAATTATATCTTGAAAGATTTTGTTGAGTTAGCAAACTGCAAGCTTTTTCAAACCTGATTGTTGTGAAATCAATTTTTTACTGTGAATCACATATGGAACAGAATCCATATGCCACAGTTTTGCTATAAAGTGCTTATTTTTTTAGATAAATTTGCTTGAGAAGCAAATTTGTGTAAGATATTAAGACATAAATCGGTAACATTTTACAATAAGATTTCATTTGTTAACGAACTAACAATGAGCAATACTTCTAAAGCATGTAATAATCTCTGTTAATGTCAACATTACTTAATGTGCTGTAAACTAACATTTGTTATATTGTCCCAATTTATTAATTTAACATTTAAATTGAACCCCTTACCCCTTAACCCACCCTTAAACCTTACTACCAAACCTGTCCCTAACCTTACCCGAATCCCACTTCAGTACCAGCAAAAGTATTTGGCAGTACAACATGAACACAATAAGTACTTTGTACCTAACATTTTTTTAAATCTAAGTACATAGTAGTTGTAACGGAGTTGAGCGTAAGATTGCTTGGCCGAAACGAGCCAGTCACAGAGTCTGAACAGGTGCGAGAGTCGGCACCCAACATCTATCCCTGTAGAACAGTGATCTCAAACTCAATTCCTGGAGGGCCACAGCTCTGCACAGTTTAGCTCCAACCAGCTCCAACTCACACCTGCAAGGAAGTTTCTTGTAATCTTGAAGACCTTGATTAGCTGGATCAGGTGTGTTTGATTAGGGTTGGAGCAAAACTGTGCAGAGCTGTGGCCCTCCAGGAATTGAGTTTGAAATCACTGCTGTAGAAGTTGAAGTTGGAGTGGAGCCCCGCCCATATGCCCACCCCTGAGGAGTGGTTGCTGTGTCTAGTCTCTGCTGGTCCCGTCCAGCCCCCTGTCTCCTTCGTCACCGCTGGTTCATCCCAGCTGCCCAGCCCTCTGTCTCCTTCGTTCTGCCCAGCAGCCCTTGTCTCTGCTGGTCCCATCCAGCCCTCTATCTCTGGCTTCACCTGACCTGACTCACCAGCTCTGCCTCCGCCTTCCGGGCCTCTGGCTGCGCCTCAGCCCCCCACCCCTTTGGATCCACCGTGTTCCTCCTTCCCTCCAGTTCTTCCTTTGTCCTCACTCCCTCCGGCTCCACCAGGGTCTGCTGAGCCCCAAGCTCCACCTTGGTCCTGCAATGCTGCGGCTCCACCTTGGCAATCCAGATCAGCGGTGTCTCCCTGGATCTTCATCTCCTTGGCTTCACCTGGGTCTCCACATCTCCCGGCTCTACCTCAGTTAGTCAGGCTCCTGGCTCCACCCTCCATCGGTTCTGGCATGGATCTTTGTCCAAATGGCTCTGCTCAGGGTCGCTCCCTGGCTCCTTCGTCTCCTCCTTCTATCGGCTCCACCTTGGTCTCACCCTCCCTCCACAGTTAGACTAGTTCTGGCACGGAGGGCAGAGTACTGTAACAGTTATGTTCTGCTTGTGGAATATTATGTTGTGTTTCCTTTGATTCCTGTGTTTTCTTCCTGTTTTTAGTTCCTTGGTTTCTGATTATCACCTTTGTTACTATGGTTACTCATTGGTTAATTGATTATATTCACCTTTGTCTTGTTTGGTTCCTCCTTTAGCCTGTGTATTTAACCCAGTTAAGTCCTCAATTTCAGTTCTTTGTCCTGTATTGTCTGTGTTGCTTGCTTAGCTGTTACATTTGGAATACCGTGTTTGTTTTGTTTAGTTTGTGGAATAGAAATTTAAAAGTGCTGCAATTGGATCCACCGCTCTCTCCTTCATCTTCCTAAGCCTGAACGTGACAGTAATTAAACAAAACACTTAAAATAAAGCTTATATATAACTACATTTAGAGAGGTTTACACTTAAAACAATTAAATAAAATAAAAACTGGTGTAAGAAAAGAAAAAAAAACAAGAATTCAAGATGCATTCTCTTTCTATACAGGCTGGATAATGCTGAGGCTTGTTTCATTCTGACCTGTCGCTGTGAGGCTGATCGCAATGCAGCAGTATGTATTCTTGAGGTTCAAAAAGTGAAGGCTTTGTCTTAATCTGTGAAGAGATGGGACATAATAGAATATATTTTGCAGAGTTTTATTTATGTAATTACTATGAATATTCCACCTTTAATAATTTTTTTTTTTTCAGGATTACCAGACCATCCTGAGGGCTTGGGCAGTAAAGGACTTTGCTCCAAGCTGTCCTCTCTTTGTTCAGATTCTCAAGCCAGAAAACAAATTTCATGTGAAATTTGCAGGTATTGTTAAGTCTGTCTCAATTAATTTATTCCAGAACATTTCAATTCAAAGAGACTAAATGTAGAGAAATAGACAGGAGACTTTAATGCATAACTTTCCAACACAATTGTGCTGTGATGTTCCCTTTCAGATCATATTGTTTGTGAGGAGGAGTTTAAATATGCCATGCTGGCCCTGAACTGCATCTGTCCTGCCACGTCCTCCTTCATCACCCTGCTGGTGCACACCTCACAAGGCCTGTGGGTACACCAGCCTGATGACACATCAAAAACCCTTAAAGTCAGCATGAAACAGAAGTTGCAATGTTCTTTCCTTCCACATTGTGAAGTATATCTGAGTTAAACAGAATTGTTTAGATTGTTGGATGGTTGTGGTTTGCTATGTACTGTGATGTCATGTGAGTGACAGGTTGTCCCACCCTTGCACCAGTAAACACATCATCAGAGAAGAGATGAGCTGCATGAGAGTGGGGAAATTATTGTGATTAAAGATTCCGTTAATATTTTAGAAATTAGAAGGTGCATCAAATCCTTTATAGTAATTACCGCAATATTCCATTAAAAAAAATAACAAGAATAGTCGATTTTGATTTCATGGTGACTTTAAAGGGATAATTAATCCAAAAATAGATTTTGTTATTTACTCACCCCAATGTTTTGGAACACAAAATCATAATTATATATGATATGATGTTATGTATGTAACTCTACAGAGAAGGTCAACACTCTGCTTCGGACTGGCACAGAATTTATGGAAAATGCTCAGGAAATGAAGTGTACAGCATTGTTCTGAAAGAAAGCGTCTTCTTTTCTGAGTATGAGGGAAAGAGCTTCTCTTATGCCTCCTTAAATGCATATAATAAGTGAGTATGTGGAATAAGCATACAGTATTTGACAAATGCAATACATGTCAGTACAGAGAAAACGACATTTGATTCCACAAAAATGGCAATTTCTCACCTCTGGACCTTCAATTCATGCCATATTTTTTTTAGAAATACTTTTTTAATAAATAATAAATATTTGTGTAAATATCGCTCTCATTTCTAGGTATGGCATCTGTCTTATTGGAGTGTGCCCTGAGGACACTAAGAGTATCCTGCTGAACCCTGGTCCTCAGCACACCATGAAACCCTTGGACGTGTGCTTCTATATCAGTCTCACCAAAGAGGAGGAATCCTGTTTCAAGACCCAGGCAGCGTGTACAGACAGCCCCATGACTCAACCCCCAACCAACAGTGCCATTACTAGCATGGGTCAGACAAATGCATCTGATAATACTTCAAACAAAGATACTGTACATATCACAGCAGTGCCATACACTACTGTTTAAAAGACTGGAGTCTGTAAGATATTCTCTCATGCTCATCAAGATTGCATTTCTTTGGTCAAAAGTAGTGAAAATAGTAATGTTGTCAAATATTAATATTTTATTGAATATTAATTAATATATTTTTAGGATTTTTTGATCATAGAAAGTTTAAAAAGCACTACATTTATTTGAAACAGATTTTTTTTACTGTTACTTTTAATCAATTTAAAAGTGATAGTTCACCCAAAAATTCTGTCATTAATTACTCACCCTCATGCCGTTCCAAACCCGAACGACTTTTGTTCATCTTCGGGACAAAAAATATTTGTAATGAAATCTGAGAGCTTTCATTCCCTCCATTGACAGCCTATGCAACTACTACTTTCAAGCCACAGAAAGGTAAAGACATCATTAAAGTAATACATGTGACCCAAGAGCTTTAACCTCAGTTTTATGAAGCAACGCGAGTACTTTGTTTGAGCAAAAAAAACCCACAATTTACCACTTTATTGACAAAATATCTCCAACACGCTGTCACGAGAGCACCACGACACATGCGTTTTGTGTAAACGCGAGAGCAGATGTTGTTGCGTGAACGCTCATTGGAGATTAATATTTTGTCAGTAAAGTGGTAAATTATGTTGTTGTTGTTTTTTTTTTTTTTCTGCAAACAAAGCACTCGCATCGTTTCATAAAATTGAGGTTAAACCACTTGGGTCACATTACTTTGATGTCTTTAGTACAGTCCTGGGGGTTGAAAATGGTAGTTGCATAGCTGTTAATGGAGGAAGCTCTCAGATTGAATTAAAAAGATCTTCATTTGTGTTCCGAAGATGAATGAAAGTCTTACGGGTTTGGAACGACATTAGGGTGAACTAACCCTTTAATGCATTGTTACTGAATAAAAGAAGCGTTTGAAACCAAAAGAATTTTGGCAACACTTTACAATAAGTTTCCATATGTTAACATTAGTTAATATGAATTAACAATGAAAAATACTTTTAATGCACTTAGTTGATGTTAATTTGAACATTTACTAATACATTACTACAAACAAGTTGTATCAGTTAATATTTAATAGACCTGAGCTAAATTGAACTAACAATGAACAGTTGAATTTTTATTAAATAACATTAACAAAGACTAATAAATAGTAATACTGTAACAATTGTTTTGCTCATACTTAGTTAATGCATTAACCCAATGGAATCTTATTGTAAAGTTACCAGAATTTTACGATACTCGCATACAGAACTTTACTATAAATTTTGAACAGATGCGTATGTACTGTGTGTTAAGTTTTAGAAAAGTTCACCATAAAATTGCAGTTTTTCTATGAAAGATAATGTAATGTCATTTCCGATTTTTGCCTAAAGGTTTTTGTTTGTATTTCCTACAGGTACCATGGCCATAGATGTGCAGGAAATAAGCATTCCATCCAGTTTAGGTCCATCTCTTTCAACTGAAACAAATATATCTGAGACCAGAAGAGCAAACATGGTTCCTGTTCTAGAAGTGACTGATTCATCTTCCTTTCAGACTGGCAATCAACTCAGCGATCAGTCAAAGAGTCCATATCAGTACTTCAGTGGAGATAAATGTAGCGATGGGTAATTTGTTCTTTACCTGAGAGAGAAAATCCTCTGTTTACGAAAGTTGTTTTGGTAACACTTTATTCTAAGGTGAGTGCATAACAGTAAGTTATGCATACTTACAAGTAACTAACCCTAAACTAAAGCCTTAACCCTTACTATAACCCTATAGTAAGTGCATGTGGATCAATTAATTAATATTAATATTATCAATTAATATTACTCAGTACTTTTTTTGAGGAAGTACAATGTAACTACGTCACCTTAAAATAAAGCGTAACCGTTGTTTTTAGTTTTATTAAATGTCATTAGAAACATTGAATAATGTCAAGATATCTGCCATGGGAATGAGATTTCCTGAACTTAATTATTTTATTTTTTTTAGTTACATTAAGGGATATCCCCCAAATTTACCCTACATGGGAAGCTCTCTGATACTTTGCCATTTACGGCAAAAAAAAACGCCCAAGTGTTGTATGCGGCTGGAAAAGGTAATAAATGTCTTTATTACATTTTGGTGGACAATAATATGAACAACAGTTTACATATATGCATTAACATATGTATGTGTTCCCTCAGGTATTTGAGTTTGAAGTGGATTTAGCCTATCTTTAATAACTATGTTGCACAATAAATGTAATTCATTCATTCATTCATTGTTGTTGAAAGAATTTAATACTTTTGTTCAGCAAGGATTCATTAAATTTATCAAAAGTTACAGTAAATACTTTTATAATTTTACAAAAGAATTCTATTTCAAATAAATGCTGTTCTTTTGAACTTTCTTTTCATCAAAAAATCAAGAAAAAACATTACGGCAAAAAAAATTAAATAAAAAAACTGTTTTCAACATTGATAATAATAAGAAATGTTTCTTGAGCAGGAAAATATTAAATAATTCAAATAGAAAGCAATTATAAACAGTTATATTTTTACTGTATTTTTGATTAAATAAATGCATCCTTGGTAGGCATACGAGACTTTCTTCAACAACATAAAAATAAAATATGATCGGTAGTATATGTTTTATGAATATGCTTTAAGTATTCAGTGTATGCACCTAGATATCACTGGTTTAATGTTGAATTGTAATTTTACATTGCTTAATTATCTTATTGTGATGTCAGTTTTTGTCTAAGACCTGCCACCACAAAGACGACGATGATGTCAGAGCGTATGGTTTGAAGAATAAGCTCATCATTGTGTCCGCTGAGACAGCAGGAAATAGCCTGTACAACTTCATCCTCCCGTTACGAGCCTCATACAGACCACAGAATGAACTGTGGCCCATCGTGCTGCTCCTGGAAAAAGAGTAAAAATCCTTATTTTACACATCACTCTCTTTTACCTTGTTTATTGAGCTTTACTAACTCTTTAGTTGCCAATGTCTTTTAGTTATAATGACTACAGATGTCTGCATTATGTTGTTTCTGTGTGGACTGTCTGTCTTTTAGGCCAGATGCAGAACTTCTTGAGACTGTCTGTTGGTTCCCAATGATCTATTACTTGCTTGGGTCAATCGACAGGCAAGAGACATTATTATGAAATATGAAACATTTATAATGTTTGTTTGTATCCTGCCCTCAAATGATACATTTATTTTGAGGACAGGAAGGAGATAAGGCCGCTGCTGTACATCGAGAGTCACCTTCTCGAGATAACATAAAAACATTGAATTAGCTCAAGACACAATTGAGAATAGAGTGCTGTCTAAAAATCTGGAAACAAATGAATATTTTTGAACTAATGATTCCATCTTACTGAAGTCAATGGTTTTTTGAATGGGTTTTGGTTAAATGCCTGAAGTAAGGTCTGTGGCGCACACAAACTCAAGATTTTACTTTTAGATTCTACGACACAGAATACATGATATATTAAAGCTTTTACTTAACTTGTTGTTAACAAATGGCTAAATACAGAGGATGTTGGGCACAGTCATTTTGCCCACCAGATATATTTGTCTACTTTCTAGTCTGCTTTTACAGCCTTGTTTTGTTTAAATACTCACACTTTTGCAAATTATCCTAACTCAAACTTTCCCACTTAGATTTTAAATAAAGAGTGGAAGAGTTGACGGAAGGTCTATTAGCTAAATACAAAACTCAAATAAGTCTATGACAGCATGATTATTATTTGAAGTTGCATCAAACATTGCCAAATGTTTTACTGAAATTGATCTGTCTGTCTGTCTGTGTATCTCCTTACAGCCTGGATGACCTGTTGCGTTGTGGTGTCTCATTTGCTGCCAATATGGTGGTTGTTGACAGGGAGAGCACCATGAGTGCTGAGGAAGAGTATATGGCTGATGCAAAAATCATTGTTAATGTCCAGAACTTGTTCAGGTCAGAGACTGTTTGAGATTTTCTTTGATTTTGCTTACGTGCATTTAAAATGAAAAAACATCACACTATTGAATATCAGCTAGAATACAGCCATGTGCAGTAATAAATGCATGTTTGTTGAACATACCCTTGTGATAAAGAAGTCCTATTTAGCATACTTTTATAAAGAGCTCTTATAAAAAGAATTTAAGTCCAAACTGAATGCAGTGTTTTCGGTGTGGAATATGCAATATTGTTTGCAATTAAATGAAAATGTATTATAGTATAAATTTATATTAAATGCAATTAGTTGAACTTAAGAGCGCTTTTTGACCCACTTACAAAAGTAGGACTTAAGTACATCTTTATGTCAGCTTCCATGAAAAATGTTGAGGTAATCGATCTAAATGCAGCAGTTATAGATTTAACAAAAAACTCAGAACACTCGAAAACAAGGAAGGAACAGAACAACCGATTATAACGTGACAAGAACAGACCATGAACTGAAAGAAACACAGAGCTTAAATACACAAACTAATCAACAAAATAAACGACAGGTGTAACTGATAATCCAACAATGGAAACAAACTGAAACACAGGAAACTGATTTAAACTAAGTGCAAAACTTACCCAAACAGACATAAGACACAGATAAGCCTACATTCCCCTCCATCCAGAATGCGTGCCTATGCGTCTTATATAACAACAATAAAAAAGTCCAACAGAGGAGGGCGGGATGGGTCTTGGGTGGAGGACCCAGGCACAATGCATGAACACAGTAACCACGACAGAGCAAACAACAGGAAAAGCCAGGGAGGAGATGACGGCTGTAGAAGCCAGGAGGAATTGGCAGTAGGAGGAGCCAGGGCAGAATCTCCAGCTAGAATCCCATGATGAATGCCCACGGTGGAGTTGAGGGAGGGAGGAGCCATGGCCGAGACTAGGCAGACGGAACCAGGGGGACGACCGACTGAGGCAGAGTTGATGGAGACCCAGGCGGAGACTGGGCGACACTGAAGGTCCTGGAGACCAAGGCAGAGCTGTGGGGACTAGTGGTGAAGCCAGGGTGCCCGGAGGACTGAGGTGGAGTTGAAGGGAAGACGGAGCCAAATGGGTGCAGGGACGAGTCATAAACAAAGGCCCGTAAGTCCATGGCGACGACAGAGTGACGCCTGACCAAGGCAGAACCGGAAGGACGAGGAAACCCAGGTGTGCGCCAAGGTAGCGAGGTGGAGGGAAAGGCACGAAGGTTCTAAGCGGAGGCTGGTGGACTGAGAAGTGTAGGCAGGGGTTTAAGAAACAACCTTCTAGGTACAGGACAGACAGATGGTCCTCTTGGCTGACGTGGAATAGACAGACATCTCAGGGACGGCCTTCTTGGCCGATGCGGAACAGGCAGAATTCTCAGGGTGCTGGGTGAGAAACATGCTCGGTACTATTATCCTCCATATCCTCAAATAAAATCAAGTTGTGGACTGTGATGTGGTGATCCTCCTCCATCTCACCGATGGTAAAGAGGGGTCTGCAGTGAGATAGTGATTTAGTCCATGTACTCCTGGAAGCTCCCTCAAGGTCGATCTCCAGGCAGGCACGCTCTCGTCCCAAAAAGACATAAAACAAAGGTAATCTCTTACACTTTTCATAATATACGTTTTCATAAATTATTTTATTCTAGCTTAATGGATTCTTTTTTTATTAACACTTGAATGTGGGTAAGTTTCATAAAAAAGCAACATTTTAGACAAAAAGCTGAGAAAAATCATCTTTTTGTCAAAGATTTTGTCTGGATCGGATTCAGAACAATGATCAAAACGTAGATGGAGTAGATCGCTTCTATCAACACCCTAAAGCTTCACATTCGTATACCTCTCCAAGGGGTTCAACATTTCATTCAGTATCATTAGGCAGTTTTTATTTATATGCTGTGGAATGTTTGTAGCCTGGTTAAAGATCAGAGCGATCGTCATCGTGTAAAGCCATATGCTGCGTCCTGCCTAAGTTACACTACGCCATAAAAGTATGTTCTCTTTTTGTGAAGAAAAGGTATTTACTTGAATGTGTAGCAAAAAAGTAGGCAAGCTTTGGGACATACTACTTCGTCATCTTTATCGGACGGATCTGTCGCGTGCATCCTGTCACTGACTTAAACTGCCCTGTCAATCATCTTGTCACAGTTAAAATCCTCTATTAAATCTAATTTAATTTCCTACCGTTTCAGAGAGAAATGTAGTAGCACGTTCATCTGCCAGTGGGTTTTTCATGGAGACTGTCCTTATGTGTTTGCAATTTGAATATAATAATGCATTTAAAAGTTGGTGCGCTTCACCAACGGACATCGCTCAAATGCCTCTGGGCGCAATTGGATAGACCTAAAACCAATCAGAGCGATCGTCATCATGTAAATCATTCCTCAACGTTTCTGATTGGTGCCTTGATTTGGACAGATTAGAAATCGGCTTGAATGGGCTCTTTGCCAGACTACTTGCAGAACAAATCTAAATTTGCCGGAAGTTTGTCTGGGTTTTCCCAGGCGAGAATATTTGATGATTACGTTAGCTTACATGTGTGTAAGCAATGCTTCGATCACTTCTTTCTGCTTCGCTTGTTTTTGGATCCTTAATAATGGATGCGTAATAGCGCCCCCTAGTACCGTATCACATGAAAACATTGATTGCCGGAAAATTCTGTCAATGGCAGGAAAAGAGTTAATGATTTATATCGAAACTTGTATGTCATGCATTTAAATATATTTGTAATTACACAATTATAATGATGAAGTGCAATTTAGTACATTTAAAATATTAACTTTAAATGCAATAACACACTACAGTTAAAATTATAATCTAGGATTTTACATGTGCTTTAGAATGTTAGTCAACACATCAAAATACAGATTTAAAGAATGACAAAAGATTATTGAACATGATTTAAAACTTTAAATTTGACTATTAGAAAATTAATTTTTTTAAAGTGTACTTGAGTGTGTTAAGCAACATAGTCATGAAAGTGTTGCCTACTCTCTTTAAGTACACTTGTGACCTTTTATATCACTAATATTATTTTTATATATATATATATATATATATGCTTTTTTAAATACTTTTAAGATTTAAGTACACTATAAGTGCATATGCAATATAGTCTAGATGGAAATAGGGGTCCACGCGCACCCCCCGGCTTTTTTTATGCCACCTGATTTTTTTAAATCTTTAAAGTGTCTATTTTCAGAATCTGCCAGGTACCAAGCTGAATTAATGTCCCAAAGGCTTCATTTTTAACCCTTTGCGGAACCCGACCAGAACCCGAAAAATAAAAAAATTATATAGAAAGTGGCTTAACATTTGAAGTAAACAACATACAGAGACAAATGAACACATTTTCCCATACAATTCTGACCCCAGGAATTTAATGGAATGGTTATTTTTAACATTTGATAACATATTGACCCTATTTCTGGACAATAATAGCAAAAAATTGCCAAAAATGTGTAGAGGATCAACTATATTTTCATTTTCTGAAGCGCATACGGTGATTTTTTTTTTCACAAACTGTTATTTCTTTATCATTCAAGTGTCTTTTTTAAAATTAAATTGGGTACCAAGCTGAAATAATGTCCAAAACGCTTTATTTTTAACCCTTTGCACCAAACCCGAAAAATCGAATGTGATTTAAAGTGCCATAACTTTTGATGTGAACAACTCACAGAGACAAATGGACACATTTTTCCATACAAATCTGACCCAGGGAAATTGTTATTTGTTATATTTTACAACATCTTGACCATATATGGTCAAAAACAGCAAAAAAAAAGCAAATTTGACACCATTTTTATTATACTAATAGTAGGCTGAAATGGGGTTTATTTTAACCTTTTACTGCACCTATCCTGAACCTGAAGAAATTGAAAATAGCTTTACTTTTGAAGTAAACAAAACAAAACAAAGCAAATTAACTTAAAAAAAAAATCCAAAAAGTTGACTAACTGCCAGTTTGGGAATGTTGGGGCTTTGCAGTTGGCAGTTGGTGGCCGTTGGTTGGTACCTACAGATCGCCATCTCACACTGCTCTCTCTTTTGGAACAATTTCAGTACGTATTTGAAACTATAATTAATATATACCTTTGTAGTCATAACTAAGTCATAAGTCATTTTTCAACAGTTTTTACTATAATCACAGGCTTTCGGAAAGCGAGAAGCTATCATATCTGCACAGTATCCGAGATATGAGACTCTGTTAAGCAGACAGTTCACCATACCGCAAGATGGATATTTGTGAACCGATTCCATTTACATTAGAGGACTTGCCTTTGGATACAATTGGCTATCACCAATACTGCTATAAAAGCTTTACAGGGAAAATAGATTGTTTACAAGTGTCAAAGGCTTCTACATCTGGTGAATCATCATCATCATTGAAAAAGGACTCTCCATGTCAAATCTCTGTCAATTCAATCTGAAGGAGCTCCAAGAAGGTGTTCCTTCTTGTTTCCCAATCAGTGACAAAGCAAAATCCAAGTTCAAGGGCAAGACTGAAGAGCTTACAAAGTTTCAGAGTTGGAAACACAAGGAACTAGCCTGGAAAGTTATTGAACCTAGGGCACAGGAATTAAAGAAAGAGGCTCTTTATCGCAAGGTGTAGGACAAGGACCTTTTTGCAATGGAAGCTAAGTATCATCTATCATGCAGAAACAACTTCAACACAGAGTTCCAAACCCATGAGCATGGAAGGGAGAGAGCAGAAAAGGCAGCAGACAACATTGACAGCCTGCAGGCCCAGAAGATAGCAGCACATAACAAGTCATATTGTGTGGTAAAGGATTACATTCTTAGGAATGTGATTGAATGCAAAGAAGTTGTCCAGCTGAGACCCACGTGCAACTTGTACATGAAGACATTGGAAAATAACGGTCATTGGAATCGAGAACGGTCACTTCATATTGCATAGCTAATACGCAGTGGGAAACTCCTTTCCTCTAGCTAATAATTTAAAACGCAGTGCAGCTGCACAGCGAACACAGCAGAGTGTCTAGCTCGCCCATTGGCTGTGCTGCGGCAACTGCACAACCTATGGCCAAGCGCCTCTGACGTGTTTGGCGCCAAGTCATCTGATTGGGTCGCACGTCAGAGCGCGCCTAAATGGGCGTGGCCTTAGTCTATAAAGGAAGCCCATTCTGGCCAAATAGCAGGTTTAAATCAACTTTTAAAGCTCATTTTTTTGTACATTTGGAGTGCTGTCAATACAGAGAACAACGACAAAAATCGGTGTTGCCTACACCGTGTTATCCTCTTTTTAATCACTCACATTGGCTGTGCACTTGTAATGACACATCAAGGATGTTAAGAGGCTAAAAGCAGGTTTAAAACTTGCCCTATTGAAGTCAACAGGGTGCAAATTTTAAAAAGAGGATAACACGGTGTAGGCAACACCGATTTTTGTCGTTGTTCTCTGTATTGACAGCACTCCAAATGTACAAAAAATGAGCTCAATGTTAAAATTGACCGGAGTTCTCCTTTAAGTGACAAATCCCAACAGATTGTAATAGTGCGGCAGGCTACGCAATACTCGTTCCCTTACTCTCAGGGAACCGAGGTTACATTAGTAACCGAGTACGTTCCCTTTCGAGATCGGTCACTTCGTATTGTAACGCAATGTAAAATGCCGCACTATTAGCAAGTGGCTGCATACAACTGGATCCTAGGGAAGCACCCCGAGGCTCACAGAAACAAGCCATAACAAACCCCAACATAGTGACAGTAACCAGACGTGAGTCGGGTTTCATGAATAAGGGGCTGGAGTATAAGAGCCGGGCTCGCTCCGAACATAAATCCCAGGACAATTGTGCTAATGGACAGTAATAGGTAGACTGATAAGATCGTACCCTAGCTGGAGTACTGATGATGCAGCGGCCATGAGACCGAGAAGCCTCTGAAACTTCCTGAGGGGCATGCACGCACCTACCCTGAAGGACCCCTTATAGAGAGAGCCCACTCTGGTGTGAGCCGTGCTCTCATCATTGTAGAGTCGATAACTGTTCCAGAAAGATTACCTTCTGGCTGGGTAACAGTTTGCTCTTGGAAAAATTTACCCTGAGCCCCAAGCATTCTAATAAAGTAGCTGAGGAGCATGGATCTGTGTGTCAATAATTCGGTCTTCGACTGACACATAATGAGCCAATTGTCGAGATAGTTCAGCACGCGCACTCCGTTGCCTCAGGGGAGAAAGTGCTGCGTCCATGCACTTTGTGAAAGTACGGGCTGCTAGAGACAGACCGAACGGTATGACCGTGTATTGATAAGCCTCCCCCTCGAATGCGAATCTCAAGAATGGCCTGTGATGGGGCGTTATCTGAATGTGAAAGTTAAGCCCAATTTATACTTCTGTGTCAAACTTACGCCATAGCTACATCGTAGGCTGTGTTTAGCGCTTACCCTTCGGCGTACCCTGACGAGCACCTCTCCAAAAATGTAACAACTTGTCAATTCTATGCGGACGCAAGCGCTGTGATTGGTCTGCTAGAACCCCTCCCTCGGGTTTCACATGGTCCCTCTAATTCTATCGCCCTTTTTTATAGCAGATTTTGCACGTGAGCCACGCCGCTTCTCACCGAGGTCTCGATGACCACCTGAAACCGTGAGGGTCTGCGAGGGAATTGGAGCGAGTGACCTCGCTTTATAATGTACAAAACCCATTTCGACACTCCAGGGATGGGTTGTGAACCGCTCTGGATCTCCAGCCAACAGCAGTGGGCGGGCATAGATGGGCGGCAACTGCTTCTTCGAGCAGAGGCAGCTTCTCATAACCTTTTTCTGCTGTGCCGTCAACAGATGAGAGCATGGCGGAAGTAAAAGCACTCGTACGTGCCGAGTACGGTGCACACCATGATTTCGTGAGTTCGTCGTGGACCTCAGGGAAAAAAGGCGCTGGCTTGTGACGGGGGCCTGCTGGTGCCCAGGCAGAAACCATCCATCCAGCCTGCTTCTGGGTGGCTCCTCAGGCGAGGCCCATTCGAGACCGAGGTCTAAAACGGCTGCAGTGAGGATACTCAGCATCTCAGCGTCCGAATTAGTTCCGGTAGCAGCAGCGCTAACAGCAGACTATGAGAAGGCGGGGTCAACCGAGCCCGTCCACTCTTCCTCAGACGCAGCAATGGAGAGGCTGTCGCCGTGTTCTTTGTGCGATCCGCCGAAGGAGACGAGACCTGCCGCTTGAAGGGAGAGGTCTGCCTGAGTGAACAGGACCAGCGAAGTAGACTGAGATGGAGAATGTGAGTGAGAAAGTGAGAAAGCGACGGTGTCGCCGTCTCGAAAGAGAGCGAGCCGCGTCTGCAGTGTTGAGATGGGCAGGCTCTCGCAGTGAGAGCAGCCCACGGCAGAGAGTGCAGCTTCAGTGTGGGTGGGTCCCAGGCACGTGGCGCACTCTGAGTGCCCATCTTCCTTGTGTATGCGTGCTCCGCATGAGGTGCACGAGGGGCGAGGCATTTGAAACAACATTCGCTAAATTTGACTCTTTTAGAACTGAGTGTCGCAGCGGCGAACACAACAGTAGCAGTAAAGGATATTGCGTTTTTCTCGCCGAATGGCCTCAGGAGAGCAGCGACAGAAGAGAAGCGGCTTTGAGGTGAGTTGAAGTCGCTGTCTACTGTATGCAAGGCTTGCTCTAGCTGTTATTGCTTGTTTCGACAGCGAAAGCTTCAGAGGAGGTCAGAGACGCGAAGAGTCACTGAAAGAGATAAAACCTGCTATTTGGCCAGAATGGGCTTCCTTTATAGACTAAGGCCACGCCCATTTAGGTGCACTCTGACGTGTTGGACGCCAAGTCATCTGATTGGGTCGCGCGTCAGAGGCGCTTGGCCATAGGTTGTGCAGTTGCCGCAGCACAGCCAATGGGCGAGCTAGACACTCTGCTGTGTTCGCTG
Organism: Squalius cephalus; assembly: GCF_949319135.1. NCBI lineage: Eukaryota > Metazoa > Chordata > Actinopteri > Cypriniformes > Leuciscidae > Squalius > Squalius cephalus. Next base: position 21,315,110 of record NC_137128.1, read on the forward strand.
TGCAGCTGCACTGCGTTTTAAATTATTAGCTAGAGGAAAGGAGTTTCCCACTGCGTATTAGCTATGCAATATGAAGTGACCGTTCTCGATTCCAATGACCGTTATTTTCCAATGTCTTCATGTACAAGTTGCACATGGGTCTTAGCTGGACAACCTCTTTGCATTCAATCACATTCCTAAGAATGTAATCCTTTACCACACAATACGACTTGTTATGTGCTGCTATCTTCTGGGCCTGCAGGCTGTCAATGTTGTCTGCTGCCTTTTCTGCTCTCTCCCTTCCATGCTCATGGGTTTGGAACTCTGTGTTGAAGTTGTTTCTGCATGATAGATGATACTTAGCTTCCATTGCAAAAAGGTCCTTGTCCTACACCTTGCGATAAAGAGCCTCTTTCTTTAATTCCTGCGCCCTAGGTTCAATAACTTTCCAGGCTAGTTCCTTGTGTTTCCAACTCTGAAACTTTGTAAGCTCTTCAGTCTTGCCCTTGAACTTGGATTTTGCTTTGTCACTGATTGGGAAACAAGAAGGAACACCTTCTTGGAGCTCCTTCAGATTGAATTGACAGAGATTTGACATGGAGAGTCCTTTTTCAATGATGATGATGATTCACCAGATGTAGAAGCCTTTGACACTTGTAAACAATCTATTTTCCCTGTAAAGCTTTTATAGCAGTATTGGTGATAGCCAATTGTATCCAAAGGCAAGTCCCTAATGTAAATGGAATCGGTTCACAAATATCCATCTTGCGGTATGGTGAACTGTCTGCTTAACAGAGTCTCATATCTCGGATACTGTGCAGATATGATAGCTTCTCGCTTTCCGAAAGCCTGTGATTATAGTAAAAACTGTTGAAAAATGACTTATGACTTAGTTATGACTACAAAGGTATATCTTAATTATAGTTTCAAATACGTACTGAAATTGTTCCAAAAGAGAGAGCAGTGTGAGATGGCGATCTGTAGGTACCAACCAACGGCCACCAACTGCCAATTGCAAAGCCCCAACATTCCCAAACTGGCAGTTAGTCAACTTTTTGGATTTTTTTTTTTAAGTTAATTTGCTTTGTTTTGTTTTGTTTACTTCAAAAGTAAAGCTATTTTCAATTTCTTCAGGTTCAGGATAGGTGCAGTAAAAGGTTAAAATAAACCCCATTTCAGCCTGCTATTAGTATAATAAAAATGGTGTCAAATTATCTTTTTTTGCTGTTTTTGACCATAGATGGTCAAGATGTTGTAAAATATAACAAATAACAATTTCCCTGGGTCAGAATTGTATGGAAAAATGTGTCCATTTGTGTCTGTGAGTTGTTTACATCAAAAGTTATAGCACTTTAAATCACATTCGATTTTTCGGGTTTGGTGCAAAGGGTTAAAAATAAAGCATTTTGGACATTATTTCAGCTTGGTACCCAATTTCATTTTAAAACAGACACTTGAATGATAAAGAAATAACAGTTTGTGAAAAAAAAATCACCGTATGCGCTTCAGAAAATGAAAATATAGTTGATCCTCTACACATTTTGGCAATTTTTTGCTATTATTGTCCAGAAATAGGGTCAATATGTTATCAAATGTTAAAAATAACCATTCCATTAAATTCCTGGGGTCAGAATTGTATGGGAAAATGTGTTCATTTGTCTCTGTATGTTGTTTACTTCAAATGTTAAGCCACTTTCTATGTAATTTTTTTATTTTTCGGGTTCTGGTCGGGTTCCGCAAAGGGTTAAAAATGAAGCCTTTGGGACATTAATTCAGCTTGGTACCTGGCAGATTCTGAAAATAGACACTTTAAAGATTTAAAAAAATCAGGTGGCATAAAAAAAGCCGGGGGGTGCGCGTGGACCCCTATTTCCATCTAGACTAATACATTTAGGCACACTTCTTTCTCACAAGGGCACTAAAGATCTTGTAAAGTCATTGAAATATTCTCCTGTAAATGACTCGTTTGTAGGCTGTTCTCTGGTCTCAACATCATCACAGAGTTAACTCATCCCGCTAACATGAGATTCATGCAGTTCTGCGCAAAGGACTGTCACTCACTGGAATTCTCCAAACTGGAGAAGGTGAGCAGAAATTCATAACATGCTTTTGTCACTCTTATTACATTGAATCATAAAAAAGATTGATTTAGGCTTGATTAATCTGTTTGGTCCTAATCCTTCTTTTCCATGTTTATCTGCATGGCTTTATGGAACAGAAAGAAAAAGAGAAAGGCTCAAACTTATCCTTCATATTTCGCTTGCCCTTTGCAGCTGGTAAGGTGTTCAGTATTAGCATGCTGGACACACTCCTCTACCAGGTAACTAACACCCCTCTGCTAAAAGAAATGTGCTGCCTGTTGGCCTGAAATCATTTATGAATATTTGCCTGCTAATGCCCACTAGATGGCAATATGGCAATAAAAAACTTTATTAGCTGAACACCAATATACATATGTTCAGTATATATGTATATACTGTTCAAAATTTAGGGGTCAGTTTAATTTTTTTTTAAAGAATAAATACTTTTATTGAGCAAGGATTTACTTTTCAATAGACATTACTATTTCTGTTTTATTTTCAACTTTCCCTTATCATGGTTTCCACAAAATTATTAAAGGAATAGTTCACTTCAAAATGAAAAGTCTGTCATCATTTACTCACCCTCATGTTGTTCCAAACCTGTATGAGTTTCTTTCTTCTGCTGAACACAAAAGAAGATATTTTGAAGAATGTCGGTAAGCAAACACTTGATGGACCCCATTGACTTCCATAGTATCTTATTTCCCATCAAGCAGCAAAATTGTTTTCAAAATTGATGATAATAATAAATGTTTCTTGAGAAGCAAATCGTCATATCAGAATGATTTCTGAATGATCATGTGACACTGAAGACTGGAGTAATGATGCTGAAAATTCAGCTTTGCATCAAAGGAATAAACTACATTTTAAAATATATAATATAACAACAGTTATTTTAAATTGTAATAATATTTTACAATATTACAGCCTTGATGAGCATAATTAACTTCTTTAAAAAATGCTCTTGCTTCTGAAAATTGTAAATGTTCAGATCTTCAAATTTGTCCATAATTGTGTTACAAGTGCTTCTGTTGTTTCAGAGTTTTGTTAAGGATTATATGATAACCATCACCAGACTACTGCTTGGACTGGAAACTACACCAAATTCTGGTTTCCTGTGCGCTGTAAGTGTGACTTTTACCGTCAATGCTTTTATTTTATACCGTTTCAGCAGTGTTAAAATGTGGTATATTACATTTCAGTTGAGGATCAAAGAGGAGGACTTGTGCATCCAGACGTACGGCACACTGTACCAAGTGCTGTCCACCACTGTGGGAGACATTCCCATCGGCATCTACAGGACAGAGTCTCAGAAAGTTCAACCTCCCGAGGTTTCATTATGTTCAGTGCAACACATACTTACACACTTTTAGGTCAGGAGAAACCGTTCAATTAGAACAGAAGGGAAGGAGCCAGCTTTACTTGTTACTTAATTATCAGTTCAATCAGGACCACTTTCGTCAAATGTATATTTTATTATAATGATAATGCATACAGTTAGTGTTGGCAGTATGGTTCTGTTCTGGGAAGACTCCGCGCGCCCGTCCATGCAGCCATGCCTGGACAGAGCGGGGAGAGCCAACCCCCCCCCCCCCCCCCCTTTGGGGTAACAGAGCAGATACAGTAATCAGGCATACATAATTACAATTCACAAATTTAACATGAGCTGTTGTTGTAAACAAACCAAAATACATGAGGAAGGATAATTACAATGACATTCACTGTATACCGAAGACAATCGCAAAATAGATATCAGATTAGATTACAGATTTTCAGCTAGGTGGAGCTGGGGATGGAGGGGGGAGTTAGATGTAGCGTGCAGCCATGCATTAGAAGAGAGGCTGAATGAATGTGGATTTAATGTGATAAGTGTAATTTAAAACCATTTACTGCACAGGTTCCAGTCAGTTCAATCACCGTTCTATATTAATGTGCTGCTTTTATTGAAGCACACACTCGCACACCGAGATGGGAGATCACGGTGCTCATAGTACACAGAAACATTCAGGAGCAGAGGAACTTGTTTTCATCGCTGCCCGCGACATACATTAATGAATTAGCTTCGCTACTTAATTGCTGCATTATATTTCTCAGAAACGAGGGGGTAACATCGCTGTTTTTGAAGTAATTAAACTCACAGCTTCATTGTTTTTAGAGAGATGCTGCACAGATGCAGGTAATTCCCACACTCATCTCTCTCTCTCTCTCTTGATATTTAATTAAAATAAATGCTATAAGGGGTGAAAATGGCCGAAATTTACTAGGGGGACCCTAGTTGGGATCATATTTTATATTTTTAAACCTTAGATGCAGAAAATCCCACTGTATTTCTGAATGTAATTTGAGCATTTGAAGGCTATTACGTGGATAAAAGATGGGAATCCTCTATATTTTAAACTGGAACTCCATCCCCCCTTGAAACTGACTTCCTGGACTCAGTGGCTAAATTTCATTCATTGAAAAAAATGTAATCTTACACACTACTTTATCTATGTGTCTGATTTAAAGCGGCCAGAATAGTAGATCTACCGAGCCGTAACTGACAAAATTAACCGTCATTTTTACACTTCCGCTCAAATATTGCGCGCCAAACATCAATAACAGCTTTAACTTGTCAATGCAGGTAAATGACCATGATATAATAATCCAAGGCTTCGCGTCTGGGTGTTCTTTGCCTCCACATTGTGCATTTAAAATCATTTAATGCACAGATAGCCATGGATTATCCCTCACATAAGTGATAATTATCATGCAAACAACTGAATATGCAATAACACAAATTAGATCTATTCAGTCAACATCCGTTTTATCAATGGATTTTCCCTAGACTGTTAAAATTTAACAGGTAACTAGTGAAATGTTTGTATCCTGAGTAGTTCTAGCACTTTACTCATGTACACTATAGAGTGGAACAACTTTTCCAGTGGCGCTGGTTCCAGAACTATTTTTTCTATTCATTTCTCCCATAGGGATAAAAAAAAAAAGTTTTGTTAAAGAGTTATAAGCCATGAAACAAGCCAACCAGCTACGAGGTGAATCATAACATTATAAACTCTGATTTGAAGCGAAACGTATTTGAAAATCGGACAAAAATAATAGGATACAAGACTGTAGTCTTAACGGCTTTTGTGATAGAAAGAACTACGATCCCATGAAACATTGCGAACAGCATAATCAAGTTAAAACGATGACGAAATATAAAACAACTCATTTAAAAAGTTGATTATATATATATATACAAACAATATATTTTAGATTTATTGCAAAATATGTATATATATTCAAATTATTTAGTATTTTGAGAGCATAGGGAGGCAGAGTCTTTTTCCAAGTTTCATGGCAGTGGGCGGAGCTAATGAGATCTTTCGGCGTGTTTTGAACCTCTGATTGGTGTAATTTTCTGTACATCATCATGGCTAATGTAAGTTTTAGTTATTAATGTAATAATGTGCGCTGGCGGCTTCAATAAAATCAAATACTATCAATTAACAACCAAAGTAGCTCACAGGGCTGTCTTTAAAGGTTTATAGGTTATTGTTTAAAATCATTTTTTACTTCCAGAACCCGACTGTTGCACTCTATTGTTTAAAACTTTGGGGTTGGTAAGGTTTTTAAAAATGTTTTTGAAAGAAATTAATAGGCTACTTCTATTCAGCAATGGTGTCTTAAATTGATCTAAAGTGACAGTTAAGGCATCTAAAGATTTATATTTCAAATAGCAAATTTCTAATTCAAGGCAAATTTCTAATTATTTTGAACTTTCTATTCATCAAAGAAAAAGAATGTATTACGGTTTCCACAAAAATATTAAGCAGCATGGAAACTTAACATTCAGAATATTAGGGGATGGCTCGGGACCAAATGTTGGCATTTTCTAAACTTTTTTTCTCATAATTTAAAATTAAAATTGTAACTTTAATAGAGAGTGAGAGTGATAAAAGTTTGTTAAAAAGACGAAATGTATTTTTTTTTTTGAATATTCCTTTTGAAAAGTGAAAAACATGCAATAACAGGGCTTTTTTTACTTACCATTTTAAAGCAATCAGTCTTTCTTTCTTCTAGTCTCCTCAATCCCAAACATCAGACAAAGTGTCAGTCTTTGACGAGGAGGAGCATCCTCAGGTTCTTCAGTGTGAATTCCCAGACAGCAATGTACACACTCATTCTCTGCGCCGAAAGAGCCTGCAGTGGGCTTCCAATCTTCTGGGGCCGTGGCACGCGGAGCGTGATGCAGACAGATTGAGCCAGCACCGGGACGTCCTGCTCTCATGCTCAGAGAGACAGGAGCTTACTGAGATGGTCAAGAACCGCATGCAAAACCTGGGGCTCTCCACGAGGGGATTCGGTGAGACACCATCTTATGAGTCGAATTATACAGTGAAATCTTGTGCAGAATGAATTAGTAAGTTTCTATGCGTTATTTGATTTGATTTTGAGAACTGTGTAACCAGGGTGTAAAATTATCATTTGTCCACACACTAGTAATAATAGTGCCAATGGCAGCAGTATGAAAAAACAAATCTGAAACTTGACTTGTATTATGCAAAATTTCATTTCAAAATATAAAACTAATTAACATAATGTGGTGACATTCAGCTTTTTAAAAACATTGATTTGATTTTATACCTCATATTTTCAGTTGAGGCTCATTACTACTAGGGCATGGTTCTGGAGAATAACACATTTTTATGACTGAAATGACTTTTTATTCTGTTAACATGCGTTTCTCAATCCAGATGAGCTGAATATTAACCCGAGTAGCCACTCTTATGCCTTACTCAACCCGTCACCAGATACACAGCTGGAGCTAAATGACATTGTGTAAGTGAAGCTAAATCTTTTGTACTTCATAGGGAAGAAAAAATTAAGAACTTATGATTTGCTAAATGAAACTCATTTATTTTTTATAGACTTATGTATATTTTATGAATTGTTTTGCATTGTAACAGACCATTTTTATATATATATATATATATATATATATATATATATATATATATATATATATATATATATATTTTACATAATTAAAATCATACTAAAATTAAATCCAGTACAGCCAATACTACATAAACTGCCTGGCCAAAAAAAGGTGACCACTTGGAAATAGGTAAGAGTCTTCATTGGATAATTGCTGCAATCATTAATGTGTTACAGCTGGCAATGAGTAATTTAACCCTGACAGTTATGTCGGAAGACATATCCTGTGGTCATGGAAAAGATGTTCCTCTGTTTCAGAAGGGTCAAATTATCGTCTTTCATCAAGCAAAGAAAACAACTATTGCTGAAACTACTTAAACTGGTTTAACTGTCCAACACATTGTTGAAACCTGAAAGGATAGTGGTGAACAGTCATCTCTGAGGAAGAAATGTGGTCGAAAAGAAAAATCTGAGATCATTTAAACGTTTGGTGGAATCAAATCAACAGTAATATCAATAGTTGTACTCACAGCTATGTTTAATAGTGAAAGTAAGAGCATTTCCACACACACAATGCAAAGATAACTTAGGGGATTGGGACTAAACAGCTGTGTAGCCTTAAGAAAAACACTTATCCAAGACAGCAACAGTGTCGACCCATTACTTGTCTGGCCTGCATAATACATCATTTTTAGTCGTTTCTGCAGATCCATGCGAACTGGAATCATTTTGACAACGTTTTATCTGTACAGAGGTAAAGGGAAGGAGGCCTTCACAGGGGAGAGACTAGTTGACACTTCAGGACTGCATTGTCGTCGCGTCCAGATCATCATTTAGATATTTTTTAAGATGGAAGAATGCGGTTTTACAGATACTAGAAACGTGACTTTCAAATGAAAGATTGGTATCAAAGAGCACACCCAGGTTCCTAACTGACGACGAAGACTTGACAGAGCAGCCATCAAGTGTTAGACAGTTATTACGTGAGGACGTTTTTTGTCCAATAATTAGAATGTTTTTTTTCAGAATTAAGTAGATTAATTCAGTTTTCAGTAATTAATTAAGTATTAGTCGTCCAGTTTTTTATATCAGCTATTCGTTCCGTTAAAGATATAGCGGAGGATTTTCTTTTTCCGGGTGGATCATCAAGACTATTGGTCCTCCTAAGTGTCAATCATTCTGGTGATATGTTTACGTAAGGCCGTCGTACGTCCTCGTGCACATGATTCACACGATGGCGTGCGCTCAAAACACAGGTTGGGCTTCCCACTGATGCCTCAGTCGTGAAGTTTCTACTTGACAGGTAAAGTTTGGCATGCTATTTGGAGAAATCCATTTAAAATCACTGCTAGTAGAAGTTAATGTAAGCTATGATTAGCTCGTGCATGCTCTCTCGTGCACACGTTTAATAGGCGTTTCCTCTCGTGAGCAGGTAGAGTGTTGCGCATGGGCATTTTTTCAAAAAGTGGAGAGGGTGGTTCTTTTCTAAAATTCGGGAAAATCCTCCGCTATACCTTTAATTTTGTGAATTAGTAAGCTCTATATTTCTTCACGCCCTGACGAAACTGAGTATCATCAGCATAACAGTGAAAACTAATTGTTGCACAAGCTTATGGAAATGATGCCATGGAAAATGCATCAAAGCTTAAGCTGGTCCAATAAAATATTAGACTGTGATTTTTCTTCTTTTTTTTTTTTTTTTGGTCAGGCATTGTAAATACTATGCATACATTATTCAAAATATATATTTTTAATTTCTTTTTGCATTACAGTAGTCTGACAATTTTTTCCTCTGAGAATTTGGCAGGGGGAATTTTCCTAATTGTCATGAAAACAAGATCTCTATGAGAAATCTTGAAAACAAAAAAGGTCTGAATTGCATTGTAGTTAATTCTTCTTTTTTTTACAATTTCTTGTATAAATAAGTGTATTTTCTATAATTTCCTTCTTTTGGTTTTAGGTTGCAATATGAGCAGAATTGATCTTTAATTCTGCAATCTTTTTCTTGAGATTAACCCTAATTGTAGTACCTTTTACATGAATCTGTAGTTTTATGTTTTGTTTTCTTTCTTTTTTTTCAGGTACATAATCCGTAAAGATCCCATCTCACTAGAGCTCAACGGTACCGACAACTGCAAAAACAGCACGAGGAGCGGTACACATATAATAGAGAGGAATCAGCTCTGAATAAAGACAACAGCTGTTCATTTACACTGTGATCAGAGTAATACTTGCTCTTTAACATCAGTTAAGATCTGAAAGCCATTTCTGACTAGCTGCAAACCTTTAATGTATTATCTATGCATGGCTCAGAGTAATGCATGCCTCATTCACGTTTTTGCGTTATCATATTTATTCCTGCCAGCATGTTCCCGCCTCATGTTCAGATTGACACATGGAGGTCAATCATCAATAAAAGTGATCTTTCCATGTCTGGCTGGAAGTCACATTATTAGGCATATGCTGGTTTCCTGCAAAGAACTTGGCAGTGATCCTTCTCCTGAAGACTGCAGTAATGCATGATCTGCATTTTCTCACTTCTCATTTAAAACACAAACCATAATGACCATGTAATCAACCCATAAAGACAACCCATAAAAATTATCTACCAATGTAAACTGATATCAACAATCATTTCATTAAAGGAATATTTCACCCAAAAATGCAAATTCTTGCATTGCCATTATTTACTTACTCATATGCTGTTGATCTGTGGAACAAAAAACAAAAAAAGAAAGGAACCAAGATTCACTACAACAAGCTGTTTTTCAAGCCTATCTTTATGTGCATTTTGGGAGATCGCTTAAAGAAATGCTGGATGGAAAAGGCAAGATGTGCATCGATTCTAAAAATGTACATTAAACAAGTTAAACTTGTTCCGGTATTTAGCACTTTGAGTCTCTTTTTTGGTTTGTTTTGGATGAACTAGAGTGGTGGACAGAGACATTTTGACGATGGGTCTTGTCTCGACTTTTTGACTCGTTTAGAATCGCCTTTGACCGCTTCAGAGTGACTGGCTACGGGCATGCACGAACATGTCCTTAAAACAACCCTTAACGTTCGTTTTCAAAACTACGTGTCAAAATGTGCAATGTTCAATGACACACATATGGAATCCCACAGTGCAACATTCTCAACTTGAAAGACCAGACTTTGATAATCATCTCTCTTCCATTTAACTTTTTTTTTGTTTTACAGCCTTAGTCTGCTATTTTAATCCATGCATACGTTGCTCTTCACTACATAAGCGTAATATTTCCTCTTCTGATGACGACCACTGCAGTGCCACCAAACAGACATAAATAAACCCTGTCAGTGGACCAGCAAACACAAAATGGCTGTCCGCTTGATTTAATGAAACTGCCAGCAGCTGAACTAACTAAACTGGTTAATAAGAGGATGCTCTATGCTTGATCTATGCGAATCACATCATTATTGAATGGTGTTTGCAAAACAGAAGTCCTAGTCACAAATGATTAGATGCAAAAAGCTATATTAAAGTGAGAAATTACAAAAATATAAATTAAATGCGTTTCTCAATATTTTAGAGACGTATGGCAAATCACCATGAAGCAGTTTGAGATGTAGGTATGGGAGCTTGTTTCCACCACAGAATGAAAAGGGTCATTTTTATATCATGATTCTGATTTTTTTCTTGCAATTGAAATTTTAGATCTCGCAATTCTGACTTTATTTCTTGCAATTGTGAGTTTAAACCCCAGTTCTGACTTATTTTCATAATCAACTGTAACTGTGACCTCACATTGAGAACAAACTACCTTTTGTACTTCTAAAACGAAAATCGAAATGTCTGACTAGTAATTAATATTGTTTGTATATTGTAACGCCACATCTACTGTACATCTGACATGACCGTTGTCGGACTTTGAGGCCGTTTCTTCAAATCCATTTCTACTGTTGTCATAAGTAGCGTTTCGCAAGTGTGTAGAATATGTTAGAAACAGTTAACTGTTGGTGATTTGTCACATCCAGTGTAGAGACAGTGTAAGCCTTGCAGTTTGCAAACTAATTACAGGCTCTAATGAAACAAAGAGGAAAGACATGCATCACCACTTGTTTAAACTTTTTAATATTATTTAATAATAATCCACATTCAACAGAAATGTTTAAAAACAAACATTACTTTTAAATGCATTTATACAAAACCAACCAACAATCAAAAAGAAAAAAAAAAAGAAAAGAAAAAGTGTACCCTTGTAGATAACTGACTTTGCCTTATGGAAGCAACTGAATTTTCCATTTCAAAAATAGCAATTAGACACAAGCAGTACTTGGGTTTCAGGGTAAAACTTGCCCAAATTTTCCAATATACTGCAGAATAACAGAGCATATTAACCATGAACAATCTGAAGTACAGATTTTATGTAACCGTAGCATCCTGGATATTTATTTTTCAATAATTCTACTTTGATTATTATTTGTGGTCTTGTTGGTTTTGAACAAGGGCATCTCACGCTAAACCACAAGGCCTTCTTCTAGTCTGACTTAAATTTACCATTTGCATTTGTGCAGTGAACTTCAATGCACTACTCTACGCTTCATAGAACAGAAGGCAGAAAAAGGACAAAAAAGAAAGGAACAAAGTGAATCGGTTATTACAAGAGCTTTTAGACGTAGCAGTCATTTTATTCATATCAGCGAGTCACCATTTTTAATGGTTCTCCATTATCCAGCTCATGTTTTTACAAAAAAAAGAGAGAGAAAAAAAAAGCATCAAATATCTCCTTTTGAATCTGCCTTGATTACCAACAGCTTTACAATTGAAAAATACAAATCTACTGAGAAAACATGACAAGGACCAACCCAAACATCCAAATTTCCTCTTGCTCACCCTGACCTGTTCATCTCCAGGTGGAGGAAGAGACTAGAAATCAAACTGGTGCCAGCAGAAGGTGAAGCAGATGGAAATCCAAAGTGCTTTCAGGGGGGGCTGAGAGGAACGGGGGTCTAGTAGTCCATCTTGACAGGTCTCTGGAGGGAGGGAAGATCTTGAAGAGCAGACAGCAGGCTCAGAACCTCAGATGGGCCTTGTGTTTGACCAGGTATCTGGGAGGGAAAATATAGGGATAATCAGCTACAGAATTCTATTGAAATTATTATTTGAGCTGGACAATATGAAGTTATGAATTGAGAAATCAAATTTTCCTTGTTCTTTTGGCATATTAAGAGGTTCTTGTACAATAGAAATATCCTGCAAGTTTCAAAACTCAAAAGTTTCAGAACGTGGTCAAAATTAGCAGATTGCCATGAAAATGTAGTAATCTCATCATAAAAGCATTTCATTAAATTATACTTCTATTTTTTTACGGTCATCTTTTTACTTTTAGCCCGGGTAAAGCAAAGAACAGCAAAATACTTACCATGAGTAGCAAAACTAACTGATGCGGTCAAAATTAAAAAGAAATGTATTGATAAATACACTGTACAGTTTGTTATATTAGCCTGTGTGTGTGCAAGGGCCTTGCATCTGCACAGAAAGTGTTAATCACATGACAGGCTGCTGGTCCGAGAAATACACAGAACAAGGCGGCTGCACAATGCATGACACTCGTTGCTGAAGTGGAGAAACTAAGTTCTGTACGACCTGCGGGACTTTTTATATAAAGATTTAAATTCTAAAGAAAAAAAATCACGAGTCAGCTGCTTTTGTCAATTGTAAGTTTTAATGGTAACACTTTAACTAATGTTAACTAATGAACCTCATTGTAATGTATTAACTAACAATGAGCAATACCTTTGTAAAGGTGATGATACACAGGGCAACTTTTTGAGCAATGTTGCCGTCAACGGGCAACCAGATGAGACACAGGGCCCACGACCGATCTAAATTATCCAGATAGAAATGTATTGCCCATTTTCAATGGGAAAGTGCCCAAGCAACAGTCGCTCTGCAAGATTGCCCAGCAACATTGCTCAAAAAGTTGCCCTGTGCATCATCACCGTAACAGTATTTATTAATCTTTGTTAATGTTAGTTAATAAAAATAAAGCTGTTCATTGTTTGTTCATGTTAGTTCACAGTGGGTTAACTAATGTTAACAAATACAACCTTTGATTTTAACAATGTATTAGTAAATGTTGAAACTAATATTAACTAAGATTAATAAATGCTGTAGAAGTATTGTTCATTCTTAGTTCATGTTAACTAATGAACTTGTTGTAAAGTGTTACCGTTTTAATTTAATGTTTGTGATTTTAACATAAGGAAATGTTTAAATGTTTTTGCCACTTGCTTGAGCAAATTAATATATAAATATATATAGTAGTAATGGATTGAATAAAATGTTTACATTTAGTGTTTAAAGGGTTAGTTCACCTAAAAATGAAAATTCTGTCAGTAATTACACACCCTCATGTTGTCCCAACCCCGTAAGACCTTCGTTCATCTTCGGAACACAGATTAAGATATTTTTGATTAAATCTGAGAGCTGGATCACTTCTCCATAGGCTTTTAAGGGACTGAAACTTGCTGGCCCAGAAAATGTATTAAAGACATCGTTAATATAGTCCAAATGACACCAGTGGCTCAATCTTAAGTTTATAAAGCGACGAGAATACTTTTTGTGCGCAAAAACAAACAAAAATAATGACTTTATTCCACTTTTCATTGCCTTCTCTCTGGGCCTCGAGTCTTTTCACGTAGTGTTTAAGCGTAGCGCATCTGTGTTGCACGTCACCACGTAGGCTCACTATTGGCCGACGCTGGTCATGATCCAGCTCTCAGATTTAATCAAAAATATCTTAATTTGTGTTCCGAAGATGAACGAAGGTCTTACGGGGTTGGGACAACATGAGGGTGAGTAATTACTGACAGAATTTTCATTTTTGGGTGAACTAACCCTTTAAATGTGAAGTCTATGAAAGACTATAACTGCAGAGTGTACAAAGAGAATTGCAATAAAAAATTCTGAAATAAAAAAGAAGAATGAATAAATGTTGTTTGAGGTGTGTAGAGGATCAGTTGCGCAATGCAAACACGGCATATGTGAAAGCACGAGCACACTGCAAACAGGAACATGCTTGTGGGAAACAGGCGCCAGAGAAAATAACTCCAGCAACAAAACAATAGAGACACCTCTGATTACAAGGCATTTTGTGGCATCAAGTGCAGAAAAACATTCTTTAAATTCTTCATAAGATTACAGAACCATGGATGATCTTCTTTACTGTTATGGAAGTTCCAGTCAGATCACATTAGTAAGACTGTTTGCTTGCTTGCTTGATTGCTTGCTTGATTTTACTGCCGATTTTTTTTTTTTTTTTTTTTTTTACACCAAGATGCAGGCTTTTCAGAGACTGAAAATAAAAGTGGACCTTAAGAGAATATTATTAAAAAATGAAAAATACAGCTCATAAACCCTTTAATATTGAAAACTGTTATTTTAAATTGAAATACAGGATTTATAATACTATTGTTTTTACTGTATTTTGATCAAATAAAAGCAGCCTTGGCAAAATAATCATACCAACCCTCAACGTCTGAACAGTGGTATACATAAAAAAAAAAGTGTTTTTTATGAAAGATTTAAAAGATTTATTAATTCATTGTTTTGTCAGAATTACAGTTTTTCTCGATTGCTTAAACACATTTCTTGAAACTATGCCTCGTATTCTCAAAGCTGTAAACAAAAATCCATAAAGTCTCACCCAATTCCCCAAACATCCTATTTTCAGGTCAAAATGAAGCTCTACACTCAAAACCATTCACTCTTGCTGAAAAAACAGACTTTGCCCTCAGACAGGACACACAAGCCCTCAAAATCACACACACTACAACATAGTCTTACACACTGGTGCAATCAATTCAAAACAACATTTCCAAAACTTTAGATGCACACCGTTCGAAAAAGGAAAATACAGTTAAGTACAACAAGTGCTTCAAGTCTGTCATATGGCTAAATAATGAGAACATTATAATTGTGTGCTTGGCACATTGCCTTTAATGGTGAGACTTTTGTTTTTGCAATCAGGCTCTCAAAAATTATGTAAAAATTAGAATTTAGATTTATCGGCCAATAATTCGGTTATCGGCTTTCAAATATAAAAAATGATCGGTATCGGTCAATTTTCATATCGGTGCATCCCTACTCCAACACACAACTTCCCATATTCTTAGAATCACAATGAAACATGTTGATGCTCCAAAGCTGCATCTTGGAAAATCTGCTGAGAAATATAATAATAAATGCATCTCTACCACAGTGAAGCATGAAGAAAGAGACTGTGTCATTGTGTGAGGAGCTGCTTCACTGTGAAAAGTCATTTAATGCTTTGGAGTACAGGAGAATATTGCAGAATGGCTTGCTTCCCACATTTTCTATTTTCTAAAGAGGAATGATCAGATGATATTTCTCAACAAGTCAATGCTCCTGCCCAAATTGCAAAGACAACCAAGTGGCAGCTTGAGCACAAGTCCATCAAGCTCATGTTTTGGCCTGGTCAGAGTCCAGATTTAAACCCTATAGTGAACATTTGGTCTGACATTAAACAAACAAACTGGGAGACATTTTTTCAAATACTCATGAACTGGTTTTGAAGCCATCAACATTGAGTGGAACAACTCATTCTTCATTCTGAAAGTTTACCCACACATCTTAAACATTTAAACAAAACAAAGGGGAAGGCTATTTCATGCTCAGCTGATTTATCTTCAGTATTTTTGCAATTTTTGCCAATTTCCCAACCAGAGTTTTGTGATTAAAATGGTCAAGACCATTAAAAGACCACTAAATATTTGACCATTTTTGTCTTGGCCCATTTTTTTGACCATGAGCGTATGTAACAAAAACACTGACACATGTTGGTAGTGCATGTGACAACAGTACACTGTCAGAAGCCATTCCTCTCCAGTGTGTGCTATGTTAAAGGGATAGTTCACCCAAAAATGAAAATGCTGTCCTCATTTACTCACCCTCATGTTGTTCCAAACATGTATGACTTTCTTTCTTCTGCTGAACACAAAAGAAGATATTTTGAAGAAAGTCGGTAACCAAACGACTGATGGACCCCATTGACTTCCATAGTAGGAAAAAAAAAAAACTATGGAAGTCAATGGGGACCAGCAACTGTTTAATTACCAACTTTCTTTAAAATATCTTCTTTTGTGTTCAGCAGAAGAAAGGAAATCATACAGGTTTGGAACAACATGAGGATGAGTAAATGAGGACAGCATTTTCATTTTTGGGTGAACTATCCCTTTAAATGTAGGTGAAAGGAGTTACAATCCTGACCTGTCCAGTGTTTCCCAAAAGCGGAGGAAGACGGGCCGGTCCAAGTGTCGTTTGTGGTGGCTCAGCTCCAGCACGGTCACGTCCCACTTCTGTACGTTCGGGTCTGTTCGTGCCTCATCGTACTTCAGGTGAAAGGCTCGGACTAAAACAATAGCTTGACATAAAACACTCTTTCTAGGTACATAACCAATGTGGTGTATTGTACAGGGTTTGCTCTGTCATGAACACTAGTTTCAAGGACTTTCTAAAGCACCATTTATATATAAAGCACAATAGACAAAGGTTGGAGAAAGAGAGATTATATCTACAAAATTATCTACAGTACTGTGCAAAAGTCTTATGCACATCAGTACTTTCAGTTATTTATATCTTTTGCTGTAGTATGTCAGTAGGAAATAATCAGTTTACATTATCTCCCCATCGTTCTGGCTTTGGCTGCGCATAAAGGCCAATTTTTGTAATAGCACCATGCTACTCTAACCAAATTTAGCTCTTGTTTAATTCAAGCACTTTCAAAGACCTATGTTTGTTTTCACAGACTTTCCAATCCTTGCGTCCATGTGTGTGAAATTCAAGTAACCCTCATTGTAAATAATGTGTTGCGTTTCCCCAGACCAATCTCACTTTTGGCAAATATATCCACAGGAGATCCATCAGGCAGCAGCCATGGCCAGCCCTTAAACTGCCAGGCAGGACCCTGGACGAAGACAGCCACTACACGATCCCTGAGAACAAACAACAACGTCTCTCAAATCAATTCATAAATCCCAAGATCAATCTTTCAGTTGATGCATTAACAAAATTTTTAGTGTGCCTTCCATCCAATAAATCGCAATAAGCTCTATATTTTGATACTTTATATATGAATAGGAATTGTGATATTAATCTATTTTATCATGAAATTCAAACAATAAATGTCGTTTTGCTAAATATATGAACTATCACAGTCATTTTTTATTTAACCTGTTAGTGACATATGATTTAATTTGTTTGAATAAATCTGTCATAAAAACAAGTTATTAGAGCCTCTCTATAACAAGTTATAGTTTAAATGTTTAGATTTAAATAACAAATTAGAGTAGAAACAATTATGTGTGTGTGTGCGTGTGTGTGTGTGTGTGTGTGTGTGTGTGTGTGTGTGTGTGTGTGTGTGTGTGTGTGTGTGTGTGTGTGTGTGTGTATGTATGTGTGTGTGTGTGTGTATGTATGTGTGTATGTGTATATATATAGTTTGTATACAACTCCATTTTTATCTGAGTGTACATTGAGTATTAAATTTGATTATTATATTATAAAAAAAACTCTTTTTTTGGCTAAATTAACTTTATTTCTGTGTTTCAGCAAAAAAAAAAAAAAAAAGGTGGTGCATCAGTACTCGTGTAGAAACCAGAGTTGGGTGAGTTACTCTAAAACGTATTTAGCTCAATTACATCAGAAGTAACTAATTAAATTACAGAAAAATGAAGAGTAATCCCTCGCTTTACTTTTTTGAGAAAGTAATTAGTTGCACCCAACACTTGTAGGAACGCCTCTATTATCAACAATGGCCAAAAATTAACCTATAGGTAAATCCTGTTGTTGTAACAGAGCTCCTAAAATTATAAGCTCTGCTTCTAGATATTGCGAAAGACAGGCTCACCAGTCCTGTGGGGCCAGTTTGAGCGGCTGGTCGATCACTCTGTAGGGGTACAGTGACACTGAGCGTGGCACCGCCTGGCTGAACCTGATCTTTACGTCTCTGCAGAAGAACCTCGTTGTCCCTCTGGATGCCCTGCTTCTTCTTATCCTCGGATGTGAGAAATCTGTCGAGTAAAACAATTCCAACAGTGATATAAAATGCATTTGACCAATTTACATTTGCAACTGTAGTATCTGAACAAATGTCAACTGAACGAACAGTGCGGACATTGTCTAGATCACAATTGCATTAGGGTTCAAGACTACCATTAGAGACCAGTAGCATCAGTGCCACTTAGTTCTACAGATGGTCGGAGGAATTTTAAATCATAAAACTATTTTAATCATAAAATAACTATTGTTTTGCATTTTTAAGTGCAATACCTAATAATATTGCATGTTTATTTATTGGTAAAGCACTGAGCTTAAGTTAAAATTCAGATAAAATTAACTTTTATCAACAATAGTAACAAATTACATTAATGTAAAAACATTCAACTTTGTCACAATAGCATGGTTCCGGTTAAGGCCGGGACACACCAAGCCGACGGCTCTTATCGGGCTCACATCGACGGCAGTTTGCCCGATCCAGTTGAATCGGCGTCGGGGCCGTCGGTGAGAGTAGGAACTGATTTGATGTTCAGTTCAGCAAACGAGTTCTTAGTGCATGAGAATTGAAGTGAAAGTGATGAAAGTGATAAAAGAGCAAGTCAGTCAAGACTCAAGACGGCACAGACAGAAGGCTGATCTAGCTAATGTCATGCTATCCTACCCAAGCATTCCAAAACATGAATATTTTCATAACATGAGCCGCTTAAAATGAAGAAAGAGGTCATTGTTGATCATTGTAGCCAATCACAGACAAATATGTTGAGCGCGTCAAAACAATGACCAATCAAAGGTGTTTAAGAATCCATTCAACAGCACTCAAAAAGCTAGAGAGAAATACTGGTATTGGTACCGAAGTCAGAACATTTTGACAAGCTTTTGAATGACTCTATTGATACCTGCTGATATAGAGTTAATTCCTTACCCACAGTTTGCAGTTGGCTATAGTCTGCTAGTTCTTTGAAGTTCGGCTTATATTGATATATACCTGAGGTCTATGGTTTACAACAGAATTCTGCACTGAATTTGAATGCTTATAACCGTAAATAAAAAGGTAACCGTAATTACGAGATGGCAACCTGTGACATTCTACCCGTAGCTGTTCATGTCCTCACTCAGATTTATGCATTTTTTTAGATCAACATGATCAATGCTGAAATGAATCTGCAGCAGACAGGTGGTACAAGAGTAAGCTCTGTAAGTTGTTTATGTTCACTATTATTGTAATGTTATGTGCTTTGAGACGTGGTAATTTAACAATTGTGACGCTTTGCTTACTCTACTGTTCATGTTTTGAAGGAGGCATGGCTTTGGAGACACTTTGAAGGGAGGGTGGGATCTCATGCTTTCAAAGCTAGCTTGCCACTGTTAGCCACTCTGAAAATTGCCAACCCTACCTTTAATTTAACAGCCTTAATTTAGCTTTTTAATGTCAACCTAACTTTCCTATGAATCAAGCATCTAATCAGCACTTACTTGAGGTCCTGCAAGAGATCCTTGGCGTTGAGCATTGTGATTAAAGATGTTGTAGCAGCAGGGATGATGATAATGGGAGTTCTAGAACCTGGAAAAAACAAACAAATCCACTAACTGAATTTTTTGTAAAACAAACTAGCTCTCTGCAAAGATCCTATGAGAAATCAATAAAATATTTTATAGCAAAGTTAGAAAGACGTATAATTTTCATAAGCTTTCCATGTCTGAAATAAATATTTTTAATCTTGAGAACTGTCACCATGTCTTAAATTTTTTTTTTTTTTGACTACATAAAGGTGTAAAACCCCATAATTTGATAAAGAATAAATTATAAAAGCATGCTTTGTTCAAAATAGCATATTTCCTTTCCTCATCCACATTGTTAAAGACGTACCTTTCTTTTGATTGGGAGGGGGTCTTGCTTGAGAGACTAAAGTAAAGAAAAGAAAAAAAACACATGGACAATTTTTTATTCTAGCCAGAAACTGTGGAATCATTCATGCACATGCTACAACTACGCACATTTGTAACATGAGATAAACAGTAACAGGTTCAACATTTCAATTGTGCATCTAAAATGATGTGTGTGAAAATTGTGAAATTGTGTGCTGTGTGTTCCCATCTCAAGTTCTAAAGAGCGAATCGATCCTTTAATCTTTATCCTTGTGCAACAGAACACTCCTCACATATCAGATTATGGAGTAAATCATTTCTGGCATCTTTCAGCGAATTAGTACTTTAGTTGGGTGATTAGATGGATGTTCTGTTGTTTTAAAGGAATTGTTCACTCAAAAATGAAAATTCTGTTTCCGGAATCTTTATAATGGTTTATACAAATTTAAATAGATATTTTTCTAACAAAAACCCATAACTTCCCCTCACAATGCATTTATTAAATCACTCACTGGAGTCATATGGATTATTTTTATGATAGATGGATGTGCTTTTTGGATCTTCAAAAATTCGAGCACTCTTCAATGGCATTACAAAGCTGGGAAGAGCCAGGATATTATTTAATACAACTCAAATTGTGTTCGGTTGAAAGAAGAAAGTCATATACACATAGGATGGCTTGAGGTCGAGTTGGGTTTGGGTTTTAAAAAGTAACAGACAAGTTAAAATAACCACCTCAAATAATATGCTATATATGCAATATTATAGCCATCAAATTACACAAACTATTCCTTAAATCTTAAAGGAGTTCTTCCATACCTGGTCTGGGAACAGGCTGCATGGCTGGTGTTTGGGCCTTTCTAGCAGATGCTCCTTCCTACACACACAAAGAGAGAGAAAGAAAATGCACATGAATGAAATGGTAAGTCAGGTTAATTTAAATTAGTCTAAAGGCCAAACAGTAACAAAAAAAATCCTTGAGAATCCGTTTTCATCACTTTGACCCAAAAGATGCACGCTTTATGTATTTCTTCTTGTCATAGTGCAGAAGACTTTAAAAAAAAAAAACTTTACAAGCAAAGTCAAAGGGGGTAATTTGGGCTTTCTATCTTGTACTGAATATCAGTTCAGTCTAGGGCTGTAACGATATGCTATATATGAAACCAAAATCGTGACACTCAGATCCACGAACCTGTGTCGCGGTGTGAGAAGGCAGAATCGCGACACACCCCTTCCAACTCCCAGAGTTATCCTTCCCGTCCAGATCCAATGCTACCACATCTTTACATTACTATTAGTAATATTTGAAGTTAACATTATAAAATACATAGACCTACACCACCAAACTAGTTGAGGATAAATTCTTTAAAATTGGGCAATTCCAGCGTTATGGACGTGACATTTGCAGTCAAAACTTGAAATATAAATTCTCAGAAAATACATTTAATACCAATATATTGAAACGTCTGTTTATATATCCATACTCCCTTAATAAAGGAGTCCAGATTAGATATTTATTAGAAAAATATCAGTCTACACATGCGTTTTATATTTAATATGAGGGAAATACACAAGCGTTACGGACGTGACAAAAAATCTTTAACTTTTAGGTGGCAAAAAATTCTTTAGTAATTCTATGAATTACACTGCACAAACCAAAAGTAATACTACCCACCGGATGAAGGGTTGGCTCTCCACAGAACATAAAATATTTATTTTATTTTATTTTTCGTGTTCGCATTTATGAGGAAAAAACAATGTTAAGGACATGACCGCTCTGAAAGCGGCACTAAAAGACTGCTTCAAAACTTTCACAGAGACCTCAAACAGGAAGCACAAAGCCTTTCTTTAAAGTGAATTTCGTTTTGTTTTAATTGTATCTTAATTTTAATCAATGTTTCATCAACCAATTTCCTGGATTTAATAAATAAGTAGTAAATATAGCAGACAATAGATAATCACGACACGGAGGCGCTGGCGCATCAACTGGAGCTCGTCTCATAAATGAACCAAAACTCAGCGTATAAGGTAGGCCTGGGCGAAAAATCGATTGAATTAATTAATTCGAATTTTTTGTTGCGGGCGATAAAAAAAAAAAGTAAATCGAGTTTTTGTGTAATGATCATTTTGGTCGCATATGCTCCTGAAATTTAATCTGTGCGACCTAAAAATATATTTGGGAGCATTTGTGCGAGTGCAAATAATGGTTGTGGTGCGACCTGTTTTAATTTCTCTAAAACAAAACGTTTGCAAATTACTTCACAGTGTGTACCTTATGTGCGCTGATATATAAGTACGAGAGAGAGCCCCGGTCGCGCGCGCGCACTCTCACGTCTTCAAACAATACGAGCGCTATCTTGCTCTCTCTCCCTCCCTCGCGCATATTAATCACGATAGAAAAAGGGCGGAAGACCGAAGTTTCACGTGAAGCATTCGGAGATTTTTTTTCTCCTGAATTACAGAGGAGTGTGAATTGTGCTAAAAATTCAACTGCCGGGATCACACAACGCGTGCCTTAGGCTACCCTACACGTCCACATGACACGTCCGATTCTTCTTTTTATTTGGTGTTTATTGGCGGTTGGCAACCGACATGTCCGATTCGCGAACTAATGACTCATTTGAACCGATTCACTTGAATGAATGGTTAAAACAACTGATCTGTCCAACACTGAACTCACGAGACGTCTGAATCGGTGTATAACAAATCGGTAACACTTTACAATAATATTCCATTTATTAAATTCTAGTTAACTACATTAGTTAACATGTACTATTAATAAACTGTACTTTGTTAATTTGTTAACCATTGTTAATGTTAATTTCAACATTAAAGGCTAGGCTACTAATAGCCTACATTAGGCTATTGAAGTGTTTTTTCTTTCTTTTATTTGTTAACATAGTTAATGCACTGTGAAGTAACATGAACGAATAATAAACAGCTGTATTTTATTAACTAAGATTAACAAAGATTAATACAGCATATTAATAGCAATAAAGTGCCAAGCAAAAAATGCAGGGACAGGTGTGTGGCAAACAAATCAGGTTCATCAGGTTTGATTATTAAGGCTTTTAAGGATACTGCTGGTCGTTTCGCTCTACTGGCAGAGCTAATTATATGTCAAATATAACACCGCATAAACCATCGCCAAAGAAAAGCTTGCCTTCACTAAATTTAAACCTTATGTTGCAGCTCATGGAAAAAGAACGGAATTGCGATTAACATGACGTATGCAAATGACAAATCATGTGCCATTATCATCGGGTTGAGATGATATAGAGCCAGAGGACTAAATTTCAAATCTTGGCCACAGGATGTGTCTGTAAAGCCCCAGTGAAATGAAATCGGTTCATATATAATTTGTAGTTGTGGTGCTCCTTAATTTTTGGTGGGTGCTCCTAACTTTTGAAGTTGGGAGCACCAGTGCTACCAAGTAAAAAAGTCAATTTCGAGCCCTGCATCCAGCCGAATATGAAAAATGCCAGTCTCTCCGAGACGAACAAAACCGCAGTGACCAACAAACCTTAGCTAAAAAACAGCTAACTGTATTGCTTTAAATTTAAATACAGCTAAAATTTGCTTTAAGTTGTCTGCCGTTTGTACTTATTGCTTTCCTTAATAAGTAGGGGGAAAATCGGAAAAAAATCGGAAATCGAATTTAAAAAAATAAAATCGGAGATTTTATTTTTAGGCCATATCGCCCAGCCCTAGTATAAGGTAGCCTACTTGCCTCACAGGCAATGGGGTTACCAGGATGCCATGTTTGGGGGGGCGTTTGGCTTGTTTGGAGGGGCAACAAACAATTGACAAATCGGCGCAAAACTAAGTTATAGTAAAACAATCTATTTTAGTGCAGATCTTTTTCTAAGCCAGGAACCCAGAGATAGGCACAGGACCCCTATTAGACTATAGGGCTATCACATAAAAGTTAAACCAGGTCAACATTAATAATAATAATAATAATATGATGATGATGATGATGATGATATTGTTATTATTATTATTATTATTGACAGATTCATATCAGATCACGGTGAATGCCTGATGATGAGTGACAGGTGTTTGCTTGTGAAAAGACAAACTACACGAGTAGCCTAGGCTACCGAGAAGGACGAGAGAGTTTTTTAAACGAATCTGAAGTCACGTTTGTATAGACAAGAGGTAAATTAATTTGTTTCTTCTTCTAAGCTGTCGCAGACGTAGGTGCAACTTTTAGGGCTAAAATGCTTTGTGAATTACTCTTAGTAAAACACATTAGGAGTCTAAAGTTATGAGTGACACGCCCATTATTTTTAGGAGTTTCTCTTAAATTTGCCAGTTAGGAGCTACTTGTAGCCTCATAAGATTCATAAGAAAAGCAATAGGCAATTCTTTTTTATTAACGTTCTGGTTAGGGACCGTTTGTTTTTTATTTAAGGGCTACCGGAGGAGTTTTGAGATCTATAGTCAAAATAGACTTAGATAATTGTATTTAATTAAATACTACTATTTTCCACAGTCATCTTTTAACTTTAAGACTGGGGTAAAGCAAGGAAAACTACAATTTACCTCAACAAGGCGACATAATGAACAGCAGTCGTCTCATTCGTGGAGGTGGAAAAAAAGTTATTTTTGACATGCAAGATTTGTTTTATTAAAATTTAAATGCAAAAGAATAGGCATGAGAGTCTGCGGTTTTTGTCAATTTTAAGTTTTAATTTAAAATGTTTGCGATTTTATTATTATAAGTAAATGGTTAAATATTTTACCACTTGCTAGAGCAACTCAATATATACATCTATATACAAGTAATGCTTTGAATAATACGTTGTTTAAAATGTGTTAAAAAAGGAATACGTCTATTAAAGAGTGTATGTGTGTACAAAGAGAAATCACAATGCTGACAAAACTTTTTTTTTAATAAAAGTTGCTGATAACTTCTGAATTTGAGATAAAAAATAGTGAGTATGTGTTTGTGGTACCGCCGTGGATCAGTTACACACTGCAAACGCAGAAAGTGAAAGCACTATAGCGTGTGCTGCTCCTGCCCGAAGCGCGCACGCACTGTCAAACAGCACCAAACTGGGTTTTTGTTGGGTCAGACCCATCTTCTAGCGATGGAAAAATATGCACAAAACAAGCCACTTCGAATTTTTGCTGTTTTCATGAATACAAAAGTTGGGTGACCCGCCCCCTAGACTAAAAAAAGTTTATTCCCCTCAACAAAGAATAAAAAGACATGACCCTCCCCTATTTTCCTCTGGTGGTCCATTCCATAAATACCGAACGGTCCCTTATGAACCTTGATCTGAAGGAGAACACAAGACACCATCTTAGGTCAGAATTAGCGAAAAAAATTGCGAACATTTTTCTTTTCTAATTTATCATCAGATGGACAGATCATTTCTCAGGGGAGGCAGAGCTTATCCTAGGGGAGGCACTGCCTCCCCCAGCCTCCCTCTAGACACGTCCCTGCTCACAGACCTGAGAAATATATCTATAGAAAGCTTGAAGTGTCTACTTTTAAACAGAAAAATTCAAAACGAAAGAAAACAGACTGCTCTCTGCTTATGTAATCCATATGAAATGTGCATTTCTCTCTGGCGCGTTTACTACTGCGAAGATCGCGAGTCAGCATCGTCAACTTCATCTTTGCAGCCGACACTGACTCAGAAAACACTTGTTTATTAATAAACAATTAAAATGTCTCCTTGCTATATTTGACATTCATAATCATTACTTTTGCCGGTTCTTTGTGACAGCTTTTAGGTGCTTAATTGGCATCGCCACCCTTACGTTACATGAATGCATCACCACCAAATCAGCATATGCACCCCTTTTCGGTTGTTGAAAACGAGGGGTTCAAGTATTGACTTAGTGTGCTCGAGCCCCGTTATGCATTACCAAGCCGGGCGCATTTCTCTCAAAATGTGCTACCAAAACTTCTAGAGAAAACAAAGGCTAAAGTGGAGGAAGGGTTGAGTACTAGGAGTTTAGTTTTAGGTTTTCAAATCAGCCTGAAGGACTTGATTAGCTGGAAAATGCCTGAGCCGGTTACATCTGCTGTACAGCAGAAACAAACTTTGTTGCATTATTTTCCTGTTATCACTATAAAGCTGCTTCAAAAAAATCAGTATTTAAAAAGCGCTATATAAATAGGTGACTTGACTTTAAAAAAAAAATGTAAAAAAAAATTTTATTCAGTGAGCTTTACGATTCAAGAAAGGTATTTAAAGTGCCCCTATTATGCTATTTTAAAGTTTCCTAATGTTGTATTACAGAGCACGTCAGAAACAAAAACACCCATTGCCAAAAAGTCAGCTGTCCTGAGGCTTCCTACACTGTAAACTAAAGACAATAACGAACAATGACATCAATTTGACCATATCAATCCGATGATGAAACACTGGAAGAACTGATTATTCAACCTGAACCTCCACCAGAAGGACGAATCGAGCTAGACGTTTTTCAGTGATACACTACTCAGTTTGAGGTACATTATGAGATGTTGCAACTGTAATTCCTCACCATTAGCATTAACAAGTGCATGTCCATCAACAAACCGATTATTTTACTTGTACTTAATATATTGCGGTGAACACATGGAAACTGTATCAATAACATAATCTAGCGTGAATGACTGATGTGAATGACTGATTTAACAAACGTTGGTAAAACAAATCTTGCTCCATGATTAATCTTTCCTCAAAGTAGTGAGAACGACAGACAATCTGCATTAATAGAAACAGTTATAGGTAATAGTGGCCCACAAACTGATTAGCAGAAGTATTCAAGTAAGACAGTGATAACATGAGTTAGCCAGTAAGCAGGAGACCTACACAATATAAAACTCAAAACTAAGTATTTTGAACACCATCTTTCAAGAGCAAGCGGTTTGCGAATCCTGCAATGAACTCCAAGATTTGAGAAGCAGTCGTCAGTGAAATAAAAGGAACACAGCAAAAGTTTAGGATTATACTGCTGTGGTATTTTGGTAAAGCTTAACTTTAACCACTGATTCTTCACATGCTCGTCCTTGGGCAGTGGAAAAAAAAAAACCAAAAAAAATGGCTTTACCTTCACATTATAGAGCACAGCGTCTTCTCAACATGATGCTCTCCAGCATCCACAGGAATTAGCTGCAGGTTTGAGGTTCAAGTTTTCCCTGGTGTCTGCGCGCGCAATAAGTGGGCGGGCAATATGCTAATGTTTCGTCTTGGCGTCACAACGAAACGGCTTATGACTCGTTTTAAAAACGATTCATTTAATTGACTCCGAGTCGACTCTTAATTTTGAAAGACAATAACTTTATGTATGGTGCACTTTCAGATTTTCAGATAATTTCATTCACTTAGAGCTGTTACACACTACATGAAATCTTCAGATTTTAAATATAACTATATATTTATATACTATATAAACTATATAACTACATAAATATATGCATTTCTAGTTTAAAACAATACCAACTTCAATTTTATTTAATAAAAAAAATTCTAATAACAAAACTTTGAAGCTATTTATAAAAAAAAATTCATTATGACAATAATTAATTGTGACTTTACAATAAACTACAAAGTGTCTGCTTTCAAATAAAACCATACTTATGCTTTACGAGCAAAGGCTTCATGAACTGTCCGTTTTAGTTTGGGTTTGCCATTTCATATAAATACCAGCAATTATAATCAGAAGGGAGGGTGCTCATGCATGTCATGTGGAGAAAGAAAGGTGCGTGTGTGGTTGAAGATGTCAGCAGAGCCATGCGTTGGCACATTTTCACCTCCCTTCCCCCAGGTTTTCTCCAAATGATCAGAATAGCAGAGCAGCACAGCACAAAACAGAGCCGCACACAGCATCATCGCTGTACAGGCAAGCGGTATCGAAGGGCCTGAGCAACATGAGAAAATTCGAAAGTAGCTTCATCCGCGCGGCATTCCATCATGTCTCAGTCAGCGTTCGACAAGAGAGACGCAGTTAATGGTCTTAGGAATTGAATTTATGAATGGGAAAACACCTAAAGCCACGGCCAATCGCTGACCTCCTAAATCGCACATCATCTGTGAAATCTACAGGAAGACAAGCAGCAAACTGAAGAGAAAAGAAGCAAAGGAGTGGCAACTACAGGAGGAGGAAGAGATTGGAATGCAGCAGCTATTAAAATGTACGGGACTGCTGAAGCAGACACAGAACATTTCTCACAACTGTCAGATATCTTCTGACGCTGGTGCTGATGGGATTCATTCTTTCAAGCAATCCTGGTTTAAGAGAAGTAAGTCAAACTAAAATGCCACATTGACATCTGTGTGTGTGATTTTTATTTATTTATCTGGATGTAAACAAGAATTTACTCTGAATGCTTTTTCATGTTTAGCCAGAAATTAGTCTCTGACTCACAATTAGCTAGTGACATGGGAAAGAGAAGGGAGAAGAAATTAAACGCCTCAGCCACCTGTGGCCGTATTTACAGCTGGTGTTAAACCTGACAATTGCACCAAACTTTTATTGTATGTGAATGCTGTTTTATGTGAATATTATGACACCATCTGCATATAGCATGAAAAAGACCGATATAACAATTCAATGGTTTATTAGTTAACTGTGAAGGCACTGAGCTGTATAAAGTCTGTTGCATAATCCAAGATTATAATCTAATATTCCTGCTGCTCTGCTGTGTGCGTTTTAATGTTAATAAAAAAAAAAAAAAAAAAAAACTCACTACTTTTGACTAAATAACTTCTGTAACTTCCATAAGGATTAATATGTATAGGGTCCTATGATTTCCGCGATGTGAAAAACGCAGGCAGAATCAATTCATAGAAATGGAATTTACTGTATAATGCGGAATGTCACAGAATTTGTCAAAGTTTTGATGAATAAATAAAAAGTAGGTCATTACATTTAAATCAAATCGCTCACATCCCCTGCACAGCCTGGAACGCATGATTTATATCCATGATCTGCCATTTTCCCTATTGTCCTTGCTTGATTCTTCACAGTACCTGCAGAACTTCTGATGATTCTGCTGTGCAGGTCCACGTTACTGACTGGCCTAGAACATGGGCTGGTATATGCAAGTTCTGTGGGTGACAGCAACGTTTTTCAGTGGTCTTTTGCATGTATGAGATAAAGGAGGTGTGGAATAACACATTTATTAAATGTTTAATTTAGATTTACATTGAATTTAGCATGTTAAGGTGATGACTATCAGAGTTTCTAGCAAAAGACTCTTGCCAGTCCTGTTTTACTGAAACTCTTAAAAGGCTGTTTTCCCGGTAAATTGCGGGTGTGTATTTGCAGTCTCTTAACGCTAAGAGGCGCTACAATCACAGTTTTTGCAAAGTGTCAGTTTATTCTCTCTATTGCGTAATCTGCCGCCGCACCGCGGCTCATTGAGAGCGATTGAAAGCTGGTAGCAGATCAATTCAAATGAAACATTGAATGAATTCATAATCACAATACTGAAATTACTGAAATTAAATTGAATAATGAAAAAAAAATCAACATAAAACATTGCAATAGAACAATATTAGGCCACATCAATGAGGCTTTGTAAGAGCATAAGACATTAGTTTTAACAGTATTCAGACAATAGCTCTGTGGTCAACGCAACAACATGAGCCTCTAAGAGCTTCATGCGATACGAGATCGAATCTCAGTGTAGCCGACAGAGACACTGTTTATGTTTTTCCGTTCTTGATGCTTTAATATGTATCTGTTTATTAAAGTCAAGCATCTTGTTTAATTATCAATTGTACATTACAACATAAATTTGCTACATTCCAGTTGAGCCGCTGCAAAGACGACACATCTGATGAAGGAAGACTGTCAGCCGATTGCACCAGAAAATGAAGATGATGAAGCTCGTCTTTAATCTGCTAAATTATTATTTTTTATTTTTTTTATTTTTTTTGTGAATCATTCACGAAATTGAGAAGACTGACAGTGATACCAGGCCAAAGCAACGGAATACATTTTTCAAAACAGATCGAACAAATCAGAAAAATACTTTCAATACAGTATTGCTTTCAATTAAAAAAATAAACAATGAAAATGTAAAAGAAAAAGAAAATTAAGTTTGAAAACCCATCGCACTTTCAAGGTATAAATAAAGTGTCGGGACAGTTTATTTATTTAAAACAGGGTTGCATCGATAGAGTTTATTCCCTTTACGATGCAAAATAAGAAACACAAAATCTTATTCTTGCAACATTTTAAATTTCTATTGTCAAAGAAATTGCAGCTAAGTTAAAAAATGAAAACGGTACAAAATGAAAAAAGTTCAAAGCAACATAAATTAAGAACAGGAGTTTTTCTTTGCCTCTCTCTCGCACTGGATCTCTTTATAGTAGCCTACGTTTCTTTTGTCTCCCTCACTACGCGCGCCGGGTCTTTCTCGAAATTAAACATTTCAGGGTAAAAACACACCATACAGCTGATAACACTGTATATGTCGCTGCGTGTCATCCACACAAATCACGAAAGAAAAAACTAACAAATAGCCTTTGTTGCTTCAAAGAGCATGCCTTGCTGAATTCACCTTACAATAAAACGAGGTTGATCGTGAATTAAAGAGCTCTGTAGGCCTATCTGCTAAATTGAAATAGTGTGTGGAAAACCTTTAAATACAATCAATAATACTACAATATTTATAATTTAATAAGATATAGGGCCTACATTTGGACTTTTGGAGATTTTGAGATTTATCCTTAAAAGAATTTTGCCTTTGCCTGCTCATCAGGCTGGCTATCCGACACTCTCCATATGAAAGACGGAACATTAGCACCTCTGTCCTGCACCCCCACGATAAAGCAACTGCCTTCTCCAAACCCCCCACAGGATATCTGAGTTTGCAAAACAAAACAAAGAGTTTGCCACTCGTTGTGGTGTGCCAAAACACTTAATTATAAACTTCAATATTTAATTCAAAACAATCTCAAAACGCTTTGTGACATTGCAAAAAAATGCTTTTTTTTTAACACAACTGCTTTTGAAATTACGATTGGAATTATTATAGGCTACAGAAGTAAAGTCATTGTATAGCCTAATATTTGTTCCTTAGTGTAAAATGGAAATGCATTGTGATATTATTTTATAAATAGGCTATAAGCAAAAAACTATGGTGTAACAGTTTTAGAACTAGACAAATCTCTCTGCATCAATAATAGGCTATAAAATGCATTAATAGGCTAATATAAAAATTTCAGTAGTCCAAGTTGGTTCGGGATTTGAACCCGTGTCATCTAAATGATCGATACGTAAGTTCTACTACTCAGCCATGAATTTACTCGTTGCGAAATGCCCAAACGTTCCAATGTGTGTTCGCTCATTCCTCAATAGAATAGTACAAATAATCAGCTTCATTACACATAATTTACTTTTGTTTGTTATTTTTGGTATTAAATTTGTTTTTGTGGGGGGGTTTTTTGTGTGTGTGTTTTTTTATTCGCACTGCTCCCCGGGGAATAGGCTTGTCGCCCACCGACGTCTACATAGGCCTACAATATGAAACACAGGTTATATTGTTATCGTCTCTATTTTTAATTTGTTATTCTATTTTTCTGGCCTTATAAAAAATTTCTATTCTGTTTACCATAGTTGTAGTATTTCATCCTTACTGTAAATTGACATTAACTCCACTTAAGGCAATTGAAAAAAAATGCAGCAATTGCTGCTGTTTTGCACAATATCCCTTTGCGCCACCTGGCGGTCATTTCGCGAATGACTTTGAAATGCGACTGGTTTATTTTAGCCGCGGTAGTTTAGCCGTGGCGGTAATAGGCATTCTGGTTGAGTACCATCTGTATATAAATTGTAAGAGAACGTTCCCTGAGTCAGAGATTGTTGGATGACTGCAGCAACGTACAGCGAAGTTCTCAATAAAGAATAACTTCTGTTTGAACGTGATCCCAACATCTCCTGGTCTTGCTTTGATGCAGGAAAATAAGTTTCCAACAGAGGATGGATACAATGGTGTTTGAGGCTCACGTTATGTTCATTTTCAGGTATCAGTTCCATGTACAGAACTCTTATTATTCAACTAGACCTATGCCTATAAATACAGTTGTCCATTCTATTGCACCTTTAACAAAGTAATTGTGACAGAAATATATTATTGTTGTACAGTAGAATTTAGCTGTCTCAATGTAATAACGTATTTAATTTATACAGTGAAGAATATGCAGTTAGGTTATATTTGTTTACTTTATTTCTGTAGCTTTACCTACCTAAAAAGCACTGTTTAAAAAGCACTTTGTTCTGTTGTGTTTAAATAAAAAAAGTTTTTCAAATAATATTTAACTTTCTTATATTATTTAGGTTGCCATTATCAGTGTTGGGGAGTAACGGAATACATGTACCGGCGTTACGTATTCAGAATACAAATTATGATTAACTGTATTCCGTTACAGTTACAATTTAAATAGTTGGTATTTAGAATACAGTTACATTGTTGAAATCAATGGATTACATGACGATACTTCTGTTTCACGAGTTTATTCACTCTCTAAATAAATTAAGGCAACTCCAAAGACTCCACCTCCAACCTGAAGAAGCATCTTAAAGTAGGCCTACGTTTTTTTTTTTTTCAAATACATGCAGTCAAAACTTGAAATATAAATTCTCAGAAAATGCATTAATACCAATAGTGAAACGTCTGTTTATATATCCATACTCCCTTAATAAAGGAGTTCAGACATTAGAAACATATCGGTCTACATGCGTTTTATATTTAATATGAGGGAAATAAACATGCGTGACACAAAAAATCTTTAACTTTTAGGTGGCAAAATATATATATTTTTTGTTATTCTGTGAATTAGGCTACACTGCGCAAACCAAAAGTAATACTACTCACCGGATGAAGAAGGGTTGGCTCTCCAAAGAACATAAAATATTTACTTTATTTTATTTTTCGTATTCGCATTTATGAGGAAAAAAAAAAACAATGTTACGGTCGTGACAGTTGACAGTTCTCCGTTACGGACGTGAGCGCTCTGAACGCAGCACTAAAAGACTGCTTTAAAACTTTCAGAGACCTCAAACAAAAAGCACAAAGCATTTCTTTAAAGTGAATTTCGTTTGGAATTAATTGTATCTTAATTTTAATCAATGTTTCATCAACCAATTGCCTGGATTAAATAAGAAGTAAATATAGCAGACAAAAGATAATCAGGACATGGAGGCGCCAGCGCGTGAACTGGAGCTGGTCTCATAAATCAACGCCCGTTTCACACATAGCCTACTCTGTTTGCAGTGCGTTTTTTTTTTTTTTTTTTTTCGTACCCATGTTAACAGATTAGAGCTTTCACACTGCGGTCCATTTATCCGTCCCAGTTGCGTTGCGTATACAGCAGTGCAGCGATCGTTTCCGCACCGAGTCTATTTCTGCTGTGCTGCAAATGCTGAATTAAAGTGACAGCGCATGTTTCGTGGTCAAAATGAACACAGATTGAGCTGAAAATGTAGTAATTTCACCATAAATGCATTTAATTAAATAAAATGTAGTAATACCATCATAAATGCATTTAATTAAATAAAATGTAGTAATACCATCATAAATGTATTTAATTAAATACTGATTTTTTTCACAGTCATCTTTTTACTTTAAGACCGGGGTAAAGCAATGAAAACTAGGCCTACAGTTTACTTTAACAAGGCGAAATAATGAACAACACTCGTCTAATTCGTGGAGGTTGAAAAACAAGTTTTTTGTGGCATGCAAGATTTATTGTATTAAAATTTAAATGCAAAAGAAAAGGCATGAGAGTCGGCTGTTTTTGTAAATTTTAAGTTTTAATTTAAAATGTTTGCGATTTTAATAGCCTACATGTTAAATATGTTACCACTTGCTTGAACAACTTAATCTATATAGAAGTAATGCATTGATTAATACGTTGTTTAAATTGTTTAAACTTGAATATGTCTATTAAAGAGTGTATATGTGTAGGCTACAAAGAAAATTGCACCAGTGACAAAACTTTTTTTAAATAAAAGTTGCTGAAAACTTCTGGATTTGAAATACAAATATTGTGTATGTGTTTGTGGTACAGAGATGATGCAAACGCATCATATGTGAAAGCACTATAGCGCGTGCTGCTCCTGTAACACGCAGCGCATACGGAGTATGTGTGAAACGGGCGCTCAGCGTATAAGGTAGTAGGCCCTACTTGCCTCACAGACATGTCTACTTTTAAACAGAACAATTCAACACGAAAGAACTGCTCTCTACATATGTAATCCGTATGAAATGTGCATTTCTCTCTGGCGCGTTCACTACTGCGAAGATCACGAGTCAGCATTGTCAACTTCATCTTTGTAGCCAACACTGACAAAGAAAACACTTGTTTATTAATAAACAATTAAAATGTCTCCTTTCTATATTTGACATATTCATGATTATTACTTTTGCCAGTTCTTTGTGACAGCTTTTAGGTGCTTTATTGGCATATGCGTCACCACCGCATCACCGCACCCCCACCCCACAAGAGTAGGCCTGTTTATTAAGCAGGATTTGATGGCCAACACTTATAAAATACAATTCAATGTGGAAGTAATCCAAGTATTCAGAATACATTACTCAGATTGAGTAACGTAACGGAATACATTACAAATTACATTTTTTGGCATGTATTCTGTATTCTGTAACGGAATAAATTTTTAAAGTATCCTTCCCAACACTGGCCATTATTTACTAATATTTATTTCAACTTTTACAGGCTGTAGTGTGTCATTTCACTGATGGAAGTGCTAAAAACACGCACGTAACGTCTGTTACAAAATGGAATGGAAGCTTGAGCAGTATTTATTATTATTTTTATACATTTTTTTCAAAATGTATTTAAGTAAGGTGTGATAGAGATCCTAGCGGTCACAAGGAGAATCACACCAGGCATCCGCTTAAAGGTCGTTCCAAAAGAAGTTTAATACTTTAAAGGCAAGGAAGTGCAAAAGGTTCATGCAACAGTGGATAAGAGCAAAAATAAAAACAAAAATGGTTACAAAAACAGTGTAAAAACTAGCACTGTGTTGACGTACTAAAACTAGCACCAACTTCTCTCACTAACAGTTGGAGACAGCAGCATTAATTATTGTGGATATAATTAATTATGATATTTTTGAAAACGGCACATAACAGGCACAATACCAGTATAAACATGAATATATATTGGTACAATATGCGTCTCATGACTAAACTTCAGTCATCGTTTTTAAATACCTCTGTTTTGACAGTCCACACTACAACGCGAAAAGGGCGTTTTTAAATTTACCCCCTTTGGAGGGCGTTTTCAAAAAGGTTCTTTTCTTTAATAAAAACGCTGTCTCAGAGTGGA
This sequence comes from Squalius cephalus, assembly GCF_949319135.1. Classification (NCBI taxonomy): domain Eukaryota; kingdom Metazoa; phylum Chordata; class Actinopteri; order Cypriniformes; family Leuciscidae; genus Squalius; species Squalius cephalus. The sequence goes on from NC_137128.1 coordinate 21,350,302, forward strand.
CGGAAGGCCAAAATGGAGAGAAAAAGTTTTCAAACGAAAACGTATTAGTGTGGACATGGCCTTAAATGCATAATTTTCCCACCTTTAGTTAATTGGAACATACCATTTTCTGTAAAACTAACTCTTGTCTTTCTATACATTTCAGCTAGTTCCCTCAATGAAAGTTAAGAAAGAGTTAAATAAAAAAAAAAAAAAAAAAAACAAGCAATAAATACAAGATACCGGCAAGAAAAACAAATAGTCATTTGCACAACTGATATTTCCTAAATAGTTAAAATGAGCAACACTGGCTCTCCATCACATAAGATATAGATATAGATAGATAGACACACACCATATTGTGTGTATACAGTAGTCAACATTTGAAGTGGATCAAAAAAAGTTCAAAGTTGTCCTAAGACAAGAACAGGTAGGCTATTGTTAAAAATTCATGTATAACTTTGATGAAAGGTTTTGATCCACTTCAAATATTGACTACTGTATGCATGTATATATATATATATATATGTGCACACACACACACACTCCATGTGAAAATGGTCCATGTGACAATTTTTAATATAGCCGTAAAGGTTATGAGGGCCCAAGCACCAATGGTTTATGCGGACAATTACGTGATACAACTGAAATGTAACTTTGCAAATAAAATGTTATTTTTACAGCAACGTACCTTAAAGTGTTAGTTCACCAAAAAAGGAAAAATATCCATATTTATAACTTTAGAGGAACTAGACTCGCGTACAGCCGTTACCGGAAGTCAGTGATTATAGTTTATAGTTATAAATATGGATTTTTCCTTACAAAAACGTATCGCTTCAGAAGGCCTTTATTAACCCCCTGGAGACGTATGGATTACTTTTATGATTCCGCTTTTTTGGCATTTTTTAAAATCGAAGTTACCATTCCATTATAAAGCTTGGAAGAGCCAGAATGTTTTGGAACTCGAATTGTGTTTGGCTGAAAGAAAAAAAAAAAAATCATATACACCTAGGATGGCTTGAAGACAAGTAAATTATCGGACCATTTTCATTTTTGGGTGAACTAACCCTTTAAAGTCCATTTTATATTTCTTTCTTTCTATAAATGTATAAATATATGTGGCCTTCTAACTTTTAAAACTGCCTTTGGTTTTAAAACTGGATTTGCAGGTTCCAAGCTGGTGTCAGGTTAAACGAGAATGTTACAAATTACAAATATGCATTCACACAGATTCATGCAGACTTAATATTTAAATATTAAGAGAAAAATCTGAGCGGGTAAAACAAAGAATAATCAAACATTCGCTTACTTTTAATGATGCCCAGATATCATTAAAACCTTTTTCAATTTATGGAGTCAGATGAAATAATGAATCAATACATGTGAGAAAATGTATTTCATTTAATCTTGTTGTGTTGCGTAAAAGGAAAGACAAGAAACGCGCAAAAACCTTAACCCATATTATTGGAGACCTCCATTGGACTAATAGACGGGCTTACAAACCAATAATATACATATGTAAAATATATTGCAAATTTTGTGTAGTACTTTAGCAAATAAAAATCATCCCCTTTCTTATTTGCAGATTTTCGCATATTTGGACTCGTATGTTATTCGGAGAGGCTTGACAAATCCAAAGAACCCAAAGAGATCATGCGATTGAAGCTGAGGAACAGATACCGCAGGGTTTCCCTTTTTCTCATTCTGCTGGTGTTTGTGGGATGCCTCATTACTCACGGCCATTACATTACTCATTACATTTGGCCCTGTCAAATCACCCAGGAGATGTTTGCTACTCAATGGCTCCAAACCATGAAAATCTTCAACAACTCAACCACGATAAATACAAACGGGTTGAGAGAGCTAGAAGCAACCCCTACACCACTAATAACACACGAAAATGTAATCTCATATTTGGATGTTTTGAACATCAATTCAAGTAAAGAGATGAGAGCAGCGAGGACACTTAAAATTGAGCCTTACGAGTACATCCTTAATGAGCCGAACGCATGTCTCCTGAAAGCACCTTTCTTAGTGCTTTTGATTTCAGTTGAGCCCAAGAAAACAGACGCCAGGGACGCCATCAGGAAAACGTGGGGCAATGAAAGTATGGCAGGGGACTTGGGTTTCATCCGTCTGTTCTTCATTGGTGTAAATAGCGACACCCAAAGAAATGGCAGCAAACTACAGCACACAATAGAGGATGAAAGTCGACAGCATCATGACATCATCCAGCAAGATTACAGGGATACTTACAACAACCTTACCCTCAAAACGCTGATGGGGATGTACTGGATCACAAAGTATTGTCCAGAGGCCACATATGTCATGAAGACAGATAGTGACATGTTTGTCAACACTGAATACCTCGTCCAGAAACTCCTCAAGCCCATGGGACAACTAACACAAAAGTATTTCACAGGATATCTCATGACAGACTTCTCCCCAAACCGAAACAAAGAGAGTAAATGGTATATGCCCCCAGAAATGTACCATGGTAGGCGATACCCCACCTTTTGTTCGGGAACTGGGTACGTCTTCTCAGGTGACGTGGCTAAGAGGATATATGTGGCGTCTCTGAGCATACCCAGGCTGCATTTAGAAGATGTGTATGTGGGTATCTGTCTAGCTAGACTGAGGATAAACCCAGTGCCACCACCAAACAATCAGCTGTTTAATCACTATCGAGTGCAGTACTCCAGCTGTACGTACAGCAACCTGATCACTTCCCATGGGTTTCACCCCAATGAGCTGATCCAGTACTGGCACCACCTGCAGAGCAACAAACACAATCCCTGCTAGACGACAGGGTAAAAGGACAGATTTCGCCATGCTTTATTGGTGTGGGGTTTTTTTTTGGGGGGGGGGGGGGGGGGGGTCTTACCAAATATACCATTGGATCACATCAGGGTTATGTTTTAACCAACTTTGTTTTTTTTGATTATTGGGTTTTCATTATGTAATATTAATGATGGGTTTTCTTCACATATCTGACTAGTTAAATGGTATAAAAATATGCAGTTGTGGGTTTTGAGCATTGGTTTTTGTGATCAATCTTATAGGATTGTAAATAAGCAGAAAAAAGTCCTTTGAGATATTACAGCTATAATGAAGAAAATCAGGGCACCTTTTGGTCCACAAAATGGCCGCAAGTGCCTAATTTATCTCCCAACAGACAGCAAAATCTTGACATTCATGTTATGGTCAGTACAGTAAAGAGAGACCTCTTACAGCTCCTGAAACATCTACCTATACACATACTTCCAGAGTCCTAAGGTCAAATTCAACAATAAGCTTCAATCAAATATAACATGCTCAAACTAAACTAAAATCTTACTTGGTAAATGCAGAGGAAGTGACAAAGGTTTTAAAAAACCTTGGTAAAAAGTTTGGTGCCATTTTGTGTCAAGTAAAATCAATATTTCAGTGTGAAAATGGGCGATTTCTCAAATCCACAATATAAGTCCAGAGAAATTGAGCAAACAAGTGTGACATCATTTCAAACTAAGTCTGACTGTTAAGAAGTTTGTATGGTATTCGTTTCAGAGGTTCAAAACAGCTCATGAGTACAAACTTTCGCCGGCTGTTAAACGCCTTCAAACTGCTATTGGTCCATGATGATCACGTAAAAGATAGGTGTGCTCTGGGGCTTCACCTTCTTTGCCATGGAAATCTTTTTAGGTTTATGTGGCGAGCAGGACGAGGCCGAGGGCCGTGGGAGAACTCATTTTATTTGATGTTTATGTTTTATTTGATGTGACAGCAGTCGTCCATGAGGGGCTGCTGTCTTTTACTTTCATTTTGTATTTGTTTTATTTTTTATATTAAAGTTTCTTGAATGTTTGCTGGTTCCCACCTCCTCCTTCTCACAACATTGAACCTCGTTAAAGTTTATTTCTTCACTCAGTACATCAAGGTCAGAAAGTGAACACACTGGAGAGCTGCTTTATAGTAGAAATTCTGATTTCTGAAATTGAAGAACATAACATATGAACTTACCGTCACTGACTTCAGCGTCATACCGTGATATGTTCCCATGGTGTCAATTTTAAAACCCTCCATTTAAAAAAAAAAAAAAACATATCATAATTTCCAGTAAGCCTCAATTCCATTTTCAGGGGCTTCATCATAAATGGATAATGATACACAAGTACCTCTTTTCAGATCAGAGTAAATTTCAGATCAGAGTTTCCTAAACTGTGGATCATAAACCTAAAGACAAGAGCTCGCTAACAGGTCACCCAGCCAACGATTTAACTAGGAACATTTATAAAAAAAAATAATAATAATAAAAATTAAAATTTTGTGCAGATATTCAATCAAAAATGTTTGCTGCTGCATTGCCATTTAGTCAACATGTTTGATGGTTCAATGGTCAAAAATAAAGCTAGTGAAAACCAAACTACCTTCTTTTCCTTTGAATCGCTCCTGATCGTATCTGTTGTAGGCAGCTGGGACTGGCTGTTTATTTCTTGTTGCTGGATCCTATAGGATGAAAAAACAAATTGGAGTGCATAAATAAACATACATATATTAGGTTATATACTTCATTAGAGTGCCACTAGACATTTTTAATTACAGGTACACTAAGGCTGCATGATAAATCAAAAAGAAAATCAATATTGCAACATGGCCATATACTATAATAGTTAAAAGACATTGCTAATAGACGTGTATCGTCGTGATGCTGTATTATTCTGCTAGTTAAAAATGTATTATGCAGTAACTTATAATATTGGTATGAATGAGCGTGTGATGGATTCATGCGCATACATGTCAGTGAGCGCCGCATCGCACGTCAAGTTCGTAGAGAGCTTTATTCAGTCCATTTTAAATTCTGATTTTGGCTGCCTCTCAAATGGGTCAAACCATAGATATTACTGCCAAGTAATAATGTGTTTAAAGTAAACACGCTAGAAATCCACGCACATTCAAGGATGTGCATTTATGGCATGGACGGAGAAAAGTTAAATAAGCAAATAGTCTATCTGTTCCGTGAGAGCAAAGGTACCACATCTATTATACATATGTAGGACAGATATAGGACAGATATATTATACATTATGTAAAACTGGTGGCCTTTATCAGTGTTCTGCTGTTATTAAAGCAAACAAGGACACATGTGCCAAATGTAGGCTACCAAATACTAAGAAAGAGCACATAGTTCTATCAAACAAACTATCTACAAATCTATTTTACATAAAAGGAAGCAGAAACCACAGACATGCTCACGATATTGAAGCAGCTTGGTTGTGTACTCACCACCTGAGTTTGGTTCTGAGTCTGTCTCTGTTCAGGGGCTCGACCTTCTTCCCGCGCCTTCACTGATTGTAGGATGGCAAAAATATTTTTGGAGAAGTTCTACAAAATCAAAATATCAACATGTTCAGGATATCATATTCTTTAAAACCTACACTTGTCTTTCTCTTTTGTGGACAACTGATCGTCATTCACAATGTAACCCCACAAACAACAAACATGACTTCAACCAAGTTATGAGATTGTGACATTATCCCCTGGTTTCACAGACAGGGCTTAAGACTAGTCCTAGACTAAAATGTAAGTCTGAGCTGTTTCCACTGAAATAAACTTGCACTGACTGATCTTAAAAATATATCAGTGCCTTTTTAGTTTTAAGATGCACATCGGTAATGTTTTTTTCTAAGCATGTTTATAAAAATTACTTAAATGTCCTAATTGATCTATGGTCTAATCCTGGCTTAGTCTAAGCCCTGTCTGTGAAACCGGGCCTATATTTTTTGACCATACTGTTTTTTTTAAAACATATTATTATTCAAAGTGCTACAATTATTGCAGTATGTTACTTATCTAGGTCTGCTACACACTGAAAATGTGCTTCATCCTTACTGGGATCAATACACTAATAGCGACACCACACAAGATAAAATCTTCATATATTTATGCTAGTACCTAAACATTTCTCAGTGGTTAATTCCTAAAATACAACATTGTGTTCCACCCACAGAGTCATAGACTGTAAAAAAAAAATAGAGCCCGACCGATATGGATTTTTGGGCGCCGATGCCGATACCGATATAAAAAAAGCCAGATACCGATATATCGGCCGATATTATTTATGTGTATATTATAATACAGTAGCAATATTATTTATGTGTATTATAGTACAGTAAGTTTGAACACACTTTCCAATTGGTGTGTACAAACTTTTGATGGGTACTGTATATAGAAAAACAGTATAAACAGAATAAATACAGTATATAAACGTTTTGCAATGATAACTCAAATGTGGTGATTAAACACTTGTGTGACAAAGATATGTAATGGAGGCAGGGTGAATGATAGAATGAGAATTTGAGCTGTAATATTTTATATTATATTATAATATAATATATAGCATTTTATATTATATTATATTATATTATAAATACTCTTCTATTTTTAATCTTAATTTCTCTAATATCTACCAGTGGAGGAAGAGCTCAGATCTTTTTAGTAAAGTAAAATTAATAATACCATAATGAAAACGTTTATAATTACATATGTACAGTAGTTTTATACTATTTTAAATAAGTAGTAAGCAAAATGTACTAAACGTGAAACTAGGGCTGGACCCGAATATTCGAATATTCATTCGGTGGGTTGGTATTCGATTTGAAAATTTGACATTCGAATATTTGTTGTTGTTGTTTTTGTTTTTTTTTTTACATCTGGGATCCCCCGCGAAACGGTTCTCATTCGCGCTTGAATAAGGCCGGCGACACACTGACTGCGTGGCATGGCCGTTTTTATTTCGGCTCCCATGTTAACAGGTTGGAGTTTGCACACTGCCTGCGTGAGACACGCGTCTCTCAGGCGCGGCTCGAGCCACGCGGAAAACGCATGCATGCTAGAAACAGAACTGACGCGCAAGTGTTCCAGCAACGGGAGTCTTCTCTCTGGCAAGAGCGCAGAACAGCGGAGTTTGTATGGAGGAAGTGCATGTCTGAGCTTGTGTTTTGGATTAAGCTGTGTTGCTTTGACATTGTGGAAAATAGAATAATAGAAACAAAATGTATTAGCCTTTTTACCCGTTATTATCAATCTAAATTAATCTCGTTTTTTAATTTAACTTAATTTCGTTTTTCTTTATTTAAATTTCGTTTTTTCTTTATTTAAATTTCGTTTTTCTTTATTTAAATTTCGTTTAATTTCTTTATTTAAATTTCGTTTAATTTCTTTATTTAAATTCCGTTTTTCTTTATTTAAATTCCGTTTTTCTTTATTTAAATTTCGTTTAATTTCTTTATTTAAATAAAGAAATTAAACGAAATTTAAATTAAGAAATTAAACGAAATTTAAATAAAGAAAAACAGAATTTAAATAAAGAAATTAAACGAAATTTAAATAAAGAAATTAAACGAAATTTAAATAAAGAAATTAAACGAAATTTAAATAAAGAAATTAAACGGAATTTAAATAAAGAAATTAAACGAAATTTAAATAAAGAAATTAAACGGAATTTAAATAAAGAAATTAAACGAAATTTAAATAAAGAAATTAAACGGAATTTAAATAAAGAAATTAAACGAAATTTAAATAAAGAAATTAAACGAAATTTAAATAAAGAAATTAAACGAAATTTAAATAAAGAAATTAAACGAAATTTAAATTTCGTTTAATTTCTTTATTTAAATTTCGTTTAATTTCTTTATTTAAATTTCGTTTTTCTTTATTTAAATTTCGTTTAATTTCTTTATTTATATTTCGTTTTTCTTTATTTAAATTTCGTTTTTCTTTATTTAAATCTACCCTTTATGTGTCAGTAATTTTGTTAGTCAGAAAAATATTAGACTACCTTAAAAGTATTGCTTAATTTAACAGACCTGTGTGTGTGCGTTTTATATCACTAACAGTGTCTGTTCTCGGACGCGTTCTCTGCTGGCGTGAGGTGCGCCGCTTCCCGCTCGCGCTGTTCTGTAGTTTACTAAAAGTGTATTAATTCTGAACGTGTCACTCTCCATCTGGCTACTTTTAATGCAAAATGGCCCTTTAATGCAAAATGGCAAAATGAGCTTTAACACTGTGTCTACACCAGGCGCTGTTATTTTTTTGCCACTTTTGCCAGTTCTTTGTAACAGCTTTTAGGTGCTTTATTGGCAGCGCCATCCTTACATAAATCACTGCACGCTGCAATTTTTTAAATATTAATTTATCGGCCGTTATAAATGCCGATACCGATAGTTAGGAAAATGCCTAATATCGGCCGATAATATCGGCCCGCCGATATATCGGTCGGGCTCTAAAAAAAAATATGGACGTAGTGTCTGTGACACAACCCGCAGGTTTCCAAAGTGGGAGGAGTCGGCCGTCGCCATCGTGGTAGAGTGTCACCACGCGTCACTCCCGGATAAACAAAAAATGGCCAAAGAGACGGGATTCGCTGAGGTGACATCTAACAGACAGCAGACAAGGGTTGTAGTGACATCAGCGGCAATCCACCTGTCACTCAAGTGGCCACGCCCTTAATTATGCAGAATTTTAAGGCTTAATATAATTGAAACAGATGAGTTATCAATAAAAAAATTCACCACCTCACAGTTGTCATGAAGGGCAAAATTAGCTACAGTGAGGAAAATAAGTATTTGAACACCCTGCTATTTTGCAAGTTCTCCCACTTGGAAATCATGGAGGGGTCTGAAATTGTCATCGTAGGTGCATGTCCACTGTGAGAGACATAATCTAAAAAAAAAATCCAGAAATCACAATGTATTGATTTTTTAACTATTTATTTGTATGATACAGCTGCAAATAAGTATTTGAACACCTGCCTATCAGTTAGAATTCTGACCCTCAAAGACCTGTTAGTCTGCCTTTAAAATGTCCACCTCCACTCCATTTATTATCCTAAATTAGATGCACCTGTTTGAGGTCGTTAGCTGCATAAAGATACCTGTCCACCCCATACAATCAGTAAGAATCCAACTACTAACATGGCCAAGACCAAAGAGCTGTCCAAAGACACTAGAGACAAAATTGTACACCTCCACAAGGCTGGAAAGGGCTACGGGGAAATTGCCAAGCAGCTTGGTGAAAAAAGGTCCACTGTTGGAGCAATCATTAGAAAATGGAAGAAGCTAATGACTGTCAATCTCCCTCGGACTGGGGCTCCATGCAAGATCTCACCTCGTGGGGTCTCAATGATCCTAAGAAAGGTGAGAAATCAGCCCAGAACTACACGGGAGGAGCTGGTCAATGACCTGAAAAGAGCTGGGACCACCGTTTCCAAGGTTACTGTTGGTAATACACTAAGACGTCATGGTTTGAAATCATGCATGGCACGGAAGGTTCCCCTGCTTAAACCAGCACATGTCAAGGCCCGTCTTAAGTTTGCCAATGACCATTTGGATGATCCAGAGGAGTCATGGGAGAAAGTCATGTGGTCAGATGTCCACATGGTCAAAATAGAACTTTTTGGTCATAATTCCACTAAACGTGTTTGGAGGAAGTAGAATGATGAGTACTGTGAAGCATGGGGGTGGTAGCATCATGCTTTGGGGATGTTTTTCTGCACATGGGACAGGGCGACTGCACTGTATTAAGGAGAGGATGACCGGGGCCATGTATTGCGAGATTTTGGGGAACAACCTCCTTCCCTCAGTTAGAGCATTGAAGATGGGTCGAGGCTGGGTCTTCCAACATGACAATGACCCGAAGCACACAGCCAGGATAACCAAGGAGTGGCTCTGTAAGAAGCATATCAAGGTTCTGGCGTGGCCTAGCCAGTCTCCAGACCTAAACCCAATAGAGAATCTTTGGAGGGAGCTCAAACTCCGTGTTTCTCAGCGACAGCCCAGAAACCTGACTGATCTAGAGAAGATCTGTGTGGACGAGTGGGCCAAAATCCCTCCTGCAGTGTGTGCAAACCTGGTGAAAAACTACAGGAAACATTTGACCTCTGTAATTGCAAACAAAGGCTACTGTACCAAATATTAACATTGATTTTCTCAGGTGTTCAAATACTTATTTGCAGCTGTATCATACAAATAAATAGTTAAAAAATCATACATTGTGATTTCTGGATTTTTTTTTTTTTAGATTATGTCTCTCACAGTGGACATGCACCTACGATGACAATTTCAGACCCCTCCATGATTTCCAAGTGGGAGAACTTGCAAAATAGCAGGGTGTTCAAATACTTATTTTCCTCACTGTATACATGGAACAGAATCCATATGCCACAGTTTTGCTATAAAGTGCTTTTTTTTTTTTAGATAAATTTGCTTGAGAAGCAAATTTGCGTAAGATATTAAGAATCGATATAAATCGGTAACATTTTACAATAAGATTTCATTTGTTAACGAACTAACAATGAGCAATACTTCTAAAGCATGTAATAATCTCTTTTAATGTCAACATTACTTAATGTGCTGTAAACTAACATTTGTTATATTGTCCCAATTTATTCATTTAAAGGGGTCATATAATGTCATTTTTGTACAAGCTAATATGATTCTTTAGGGTCTAAATAAAAAGTTTGTAATATACTTTAATTAAAAATTCTCATTAGTATTGTAAGAAAACACTAATTTTACCTGGTCAAAAACAGCTGTTTTCAGCACGCCGTTTGAGTGCATGGGTCTTTAAATGATAATGAGCTTTGCTCACCCCGCCCCTCTGTTCTGTGCGTACACCGTTTGTAACACAATAACCATGACGCGTTGTTTATTATAAACATGGGATTATGAATTATATTGAGAACGTCATACATAGAAAACATGTAATGGACCCAATAGCCGCATTCATCCTGAAGCGTGCAGCAAGTGATTTGCAAAGATTAATATAAAGATTAATATAAAGGTTAATAAAACGTTACACTCACTCACTTCTTCTGGAGGTGCGTCAGGAACACGAATAGTTGGTTTTTTCAGGAGCAGCTTCTTAGTAAAACCAGCTTTATAACGTACTGACCCTCGTTTGTAAAGCAGTCTGTTGAAATGATTCGCGCAAACATGAAAGCATTTACGTTGTGGGGAATATTCCCTTCGAAAACAAACTCAGCCACAGCATCTTCAGCGGTTCGGATTTAGGAACATCAAAATGACTGCTGTGTTCCTTATTACACCCACGCCATTCTACTCAGTGCTCCAGCTATCAGCAATGAACGCGCCGGTTGGCGCGGGCTATGATTGACAGCTCGCTCGCGAGGGCGGGTCTGGGTTGAAAGGCTGCTGTCAATCAACCATTGTGGGAGGGGCGGCTTGATTCAGGAGAGGGGGAAACATATAAGATTTAAAAAAAAACACTGGATGGATTTTTATCATTTTATGATGGTTGTGTACAGGCACTGCCAACACACATTTCAGTACAATCAACTTGTAAAAGTGCATGTACCATTATATGACCCCTTTAACATTTAAATTTAACCCCTTACCCCTTAACCCACCCTTAAACCTTACTACCAAACCTGTCCCTAACCTTACCCGAATCCCACTTCAGTACCAGCAAAAGTATTTGGCAGTACAACATGAACACAATAAGTACTTTGTACCTAACTTTTTTAAAATCTAAGTACATAGTAGTTGTAACAGAGTTGAGCGTAAGATTGCTTGGCCGAAACGAGCCAGTCACCGAGTCTGAACAGGTGCGAGAGTCGGCACCAACATCTGTCCCTGTAGAAGTTGAAGTTGGAGTGGAGCCCCGCCCATATGCCCACCACTGAGGAGTGGTTGCTGTGTCTAGTCTCTGCTGGTCCCGTCCAGCCCCCTGTCTCCTTCGTCACCGCTGGTTCAGCCCAGCTGCCCAGCCCCCTGTCTCCTTCGTTCTGCCCAGCAGCCCAGCTCCTTTGTCTCTGCTGGTCCCATCCAGCCCTCTATCTCTGGCTTCACCTGACCTGACTCACCAGCTCTGCCTCCGGGCCTCCGCCTTCCGGGCCTCTGGCTGCGCCTCAGCCCCCCACCCCCTTTGGATCCACAGTGTTCCCCCTTCCCTCCAGCTCTTCCTTTGTCCTCACTCCCTCCGGCTCCACCAGGGTCTTCTGAGCCCCAAGCTCCACCTTGGTCCTGCAATGCTGCGGCTCCACCTTGGCAATCCAGATCAGCGGTGTCTCCCTGGATCTTCATCTCCTTGGCTTCACCTGGGTCTCCACATCTCCCGGCTCTACCTCAGTTAGTCATGCTCCTGGCTCCACCCTCCATCGGTTCTGGCATGGATCTTTGTCCAAATGGCTCTGCTCAGGGTCGCTCCCTGGCTCCTTCGTCTCCTCCTTCTATCGGCTCCACCTTGGTCTCACCCTCCCTCCACAGTTAGACTAGTTCTGGCACGGAGGGCAGAGTACTGTAACAGTTATGTTCTGCTTGTGGAATCTTATGTTGTGATTCCTTTGGTTCCTGTGTTTTGAAGGATTCAAATTTAAGAATCTATTTCAGATATGCTTCCTTACATAACATCACGGTGAAGAATACTGATTTTAGCATTTGAGGTTTTAATTTAGATTACAGCAAGATATTCCTGCCCAACCTGTTTTTCCTTTGTAAGTTAAATGAGTCAGATCACGGAGACGCTAACCTATTGTCTTTAATGGCTCTTGGAGCAAGAGCCACAGTCCAGACGTTGAATCGTTTGGCTGATTGGATTAGCACATATGCATTTGAGTGGTTATGCTGATTGGATTGAGACTGCTGGTCTGGGGCGGGTTCCTTAACCTGTATACTCATTTACATGCTTTGTTTGAATTTGTCTCCACCTTCAAAAGTCCCTCCTCCTAAAATGCCTATAAGACACCATGTAAATTTATGTTAGATTAGATCATGTTGGAAGTACTGCAGCCACGTACAGCGGAGTTCTCAATAAAGAATAACTTCTGTTGAACGCGATCCCAACTGTCTCCTGGTCTCTGCTTCGATGAAAGAAAACTTTACAACAGTTTTCTTCCTGTTTTTAGTTCCTTGGTTTCTGATTATCACCTTTGTTACTATGGTTACTCATTGGTTTATTGATTATATTCACCTGTGTCTTGTTTGGTTCCTCCTTTAGCCTGTGTATTTAACTCAGTTAAGTCCTCAATTTCAGTTCTTTGTCCTGTATTGTCTGTGTTGCTTGCTTAGCTGTTACATTTGGAATACCGTGTTTGTTTTGTTTAGTTTGTGGAATAGAAATTTAAAAGTGCTGCAATTGGATCCACCCCTCTCTCCTTCATCTTCCTAAGCCTGAACGTGACAGTAATTAAACAAAACACTTAAAATAAAGCTTATATATAACTACATTTAGAGAGGTTTACACTTAAAACAATAAAATAAAATAAAAACTGGTGTAAGAAAAGAAAAAAAAATAAGAATTCAAGATGCATTCTCTTTCTATACAGGCTGGATAATGCTGAGGCTTGTTTCATTCTGACCTGTCGCTGTGAGGCTGATCGCAATGCAGCAGTATGTATTCTTGAGGTTCAAAAAGTGAAGAATTAATATTAAAAATGTTAAAGCTTTGTCTTTATCTGTGAAGAGATGGGACATAATAGAATATATTTTGCAGAGCTTTATTTATGTAATTACTATGAATATTCCACCTTTAATATTTTACAGGATTACCAGACCATCCTGAGGGCTTGGGCAGTAAAGGACTTTGCTCCAAGCTGTCCTCTCTTTGTTCAGATTCTCAAGCCAGAAAACAAATTTCATGTGAAATTTGCAGGTATTGTTAAATCTGTCTCAATTAATTTATTCCAGAACATTTCAATTCAAAGAGACTAAATGTAGAGAAATAGACAGGAGACTTTAATGCATAACTTTCCAACACAATTGTGCTGTGATGTTCCCTTTCAGATCATATTGTTTGTGAGGAAGAGTTTAAATATGCCATGCTGGCCCTGAACTGCATCTGTCCTGCCACGTCCTCCTTCATCACCCTGCTGGTGCACACCTCACAAGGCCTGTGGGTACACCAGCCTGATGACATATCAAAAACCCTTAAAGTCAGCATGAAACAGAAGTTGCAATGTTCTTTCCTTCCATATTGTGAAGTATATCTGAGTTAAACAGAATTGTTTAGATTGTTGGATGGTTGTGGTTTGCTATGTACTGTGATGTCATGTGAGTGACAGGTTGTCCCACCCTTGCACCAGTAAACACATCATCAGAGAAGAGATTAGCTGCATGAGAGTGGGGAAATTATTGTGATTAAAGATTCCGTTAATATTTTAG